>NC_091321.1:5174720-5277220 GCF_038502225.1 Cherax quadricarinatus
ATCAGAGAGTCATAAAACCCCAAACCGACGCGGTAGCCACTGGGCCAGCTGTCTACAACAAGATTCATCCAACTAGGTATATTTATATACCATAGGAATGTTAGCATAGGCGCCACTGTTCTTTCTCCTAAGTGTAGGTTGTCAGTGTACTATTATGTACGTTTGGAAGCACTAATAACCCGTACGCATCATGGTCGACTCTTAGGTCTCAAGATATGATCCCAGAGAAGAGAGATAGCCCCGTTTCCTTGTATCAAGAGCCTTTTACCAGCATCTAAGCGCTGGTAAGGGGTTAATATTTTTTATTTGGCAAAATTGAATACATTCGTAGTATGCTAATTGTGTGGGTGTATGTATGTGTGTGGGTGTGTGTGCATGTGTGTGTGTATGCATGTGTGTGTGTGTATGTGTGTATGGGTGTGGGTGGGTGAAAGAAGGGGATGTAGTGAGGTTGGGAATGGAAGGGGAAAGGGAATGGTGAGAGAGGTTAGAGTGATGGGTATAGCAAGTAAAACAACTTCTAACTTCATCATCACAAGAGCAGGTCAAAAATTTTTCTCTGACAAACTTGCCGACGTCATTACGGGAGTAATGTAAAACTTGCGTCGAGTTGTGCCAACTTCTCCCTGAAAAAGATGAAACAAAACATGACCCGCTTTTTTCTCCGACATCTCTCAGAAAGGTCAACTGAAGCTAAGCGGGAAGACAGCGAAACAAGGAGAGGAAGCAGTCAGATAAATATAGAAATAGAGATAACAGTCGGAAAGACAGGGAGAGAGGCAAGTGTGAAAAAAGGTAGGTAAGCAGTTAGACAGGAACAGAAATGTAGAGACAGGTAGACAGACAGGCAGATAAGCCTATATGTTTCTTATTTCCGATTTTTTTTTTTTCATTTCAAAACCCAGGCCTATCTAAGGTATACTACCACCCCCCAGCATGCGACCCATAACAGTCGGTTAACACCCAGGTGCTAGGTGAATAGGGACACCAGGTGTATACCTGGAGAGGGTTTCGGGGGTCAACGCCCCCGCGGCCCGGTCTGTGACCAAGCCTCATGATGGCTCAGGTTCTGATCAACCAGGCTGTTACTGTTGGCCGCACATAAACCGACGTACGAACCGTATAAGAAAATATACCCAACGTTTCCACCCGTGCTGGGGGGATCGAACCACGAAACTTCAGTATGTGAGCTGAGTGCGCTACCAACCGAACCACGAGAGTATAAATACTGGAACCAGCTTGGTCTCTTAAGTAAAACGTTCTCTTAACGTTTCCACACCAGACTCACGAAATCACAACAACACGATTGCAAACAAACCACCTCTAACAGGTAGAAACCTTGTTTATAAAGACCGACCACTTACAGCTTGATAAGTAAGACACAAGTGCAACAGTTGGGTCTCTGTACTTGACTGAAGAAATCTCCGACGGTAAAGATAACCAACTGTTACATATATGTCTAAGCATCAACTTAGTTATTTCCAGTGTGGCGGAAAAGTTACTCTGAAGAGTGAATTGTTCCTATCATCCTCTTGTTTATTCTAATATTTCTTCTTTTTCCTCTCTAGGAAAGCAAATACAAAGTATACATGTTATTTCCTCTACTCGAGAAGGATGTATGAGAGAGAGAGAGAGAAAAAAACAGATGTGATATGGAATAAGGAATTTCAAAACTCATATTTTTGTACTCTTTTTATAGGAAAGTACCTGGAGGGAGGAAAGTTATGTTTACTTGTCCGCTCATGAAGGAACAAACTACGCTGACGAATAAACTTCTTTTCAACTCGCTGTGAGAAAGGTCGAGAGCTAAGATCAAAAATTTTTATTCCCCACCTCAGGCAAAAATTATGCGACGAAGAACAGACCTTTTTTTGTACCCTGAGGCTGAAAGGATGAGAAAGAGAGAGAGAGAGAGTATTTTCCCATTAACACAGAGGCTGAGAGAAGAAATAATGTTTTTTTTTTCTTCAACCGCTCAGGATACATGGAATAAATTTGTTGTTCTTTCTTCTCAAGCTTATATAAGGTTTTAAATATTTTGCTTATAGCAGGAACCATGAGGGAATACTTGCCCTCCTCAAGGATAAAGTAGAGAGAGAGAGAGAGATGAGGAAAGGGGGGGAGGGAGAGACGTACAAAGTGTGGGGGTAGAGAAAGAAATACCAAACTTCTCGGAGAGGAATATGGAGTGTGGGGTAAAAATGTTAGTTTTCTCAGGTGGAAAAGGAAGGGAAGACCAGAGAGTGGAGTGTCAGTGTGTGTGTGTGTGTCAGGAACAAGGAGAAAGATCTGTGCATATGTCGAGGTTAAGTCTCAGCTCCCGGACCCCGCCTCCTAACATTAATGTGGCTAGTGTGGAAGAAACGTTGTAGTGCCAACTATTGAAAAGACAGTCGCATGAGTTTTAAAGTAAGCATTTAATTCGGATAACGTTTCTCTCAAGTCATTGAGCGAAACGTTGCCCTAATGAAAGTTTTTCCTGCAGCATGTGACTTTTTCATAATTGTGTTCAATGATGGCTGCATGTGAATCTGTGTGTGTAGGTTAGGTAAGATTTGTCAGGAAACGGGACAAGTTTTCCTGAGGTGGGCATTAGTCATATGATGACTCGCAGCTGAAACTTTTGGTCATCTGACCGAAGCCTTCCGCTGGCTTATCGCTTCTACCCCCTTTAAAAGTTGGGGTAATCAGTCCCTCAGCCTTGGTGTTGGTGCTCACCACTAACTCCAATGCTGAGGGACTGGTTACCTCGTTTTTTGTATAGAATTCTACAGTCTTCCCATTATGTCCTTGAATTTGTACTGATAAAGCCCTTAGATGGCGAAACGTCAAAATAAAGATACCCAGATGTTTCCTATGTGTCTAATTCTTTATACCTCCTGTCCTTTACTCCAGCGTCGTGAGGTTTCAGTTAGTGCCACTTTTCCTAGTTGTTCGTGTCTTACCGCTCTCTGGGACTAGTCTGTGTAATTACCTAGGTGTAATTGTCATTTGTAATTACCTAGCTGTAATTCCTAGGTGTAATTACCTAGGTGTCATTACTCAGCTGAGCTTTTTTCGTTTTTTTTTTTGAGCACCCAACTCTCTGGTCCGCTTCTAGCCTTCCTGTTTACTGTCTGTGTCTGGATATATCGCATCTTGTTTTGCATTCATACGCATTACGTAAAACGCTGAAATCTTGTGGGTTATTTAGTGCAAGGATTGGGAGTAGAGGCTCGATCCTCCATCCGCTAAGTGTAACACACACACACACACACACACACACACACACACACACACACACACAGTCTATTTCTTCTCTATTTCAGGTTTAAATCTTTAATTGCTTCTGATTCTGATACTGTAATGTAGCAGGTCAGCAAGAGGTGTTGACTCTTTTCTTTTGATGACTCGTATTTTTGTGTGGTTTACTCTTTTTGTGATGAGATGAAAGTGACTTCATCTCTTCACTACTATTAATAGTAGAGTATGGAAGGATTTTAGAAAGGTAAGAGAGAATCAGTGGAGGTCAGAGGAATGCTGACTCGTGGAGGCCACACCTCACAGAGGCTCCTCCTCAGTGGAGGAACTGTAAATGAAGTGAAGAGAATACTGGGCCTTGAAAGGCTTCACTGAAGCTGAAGAGAAGTGTCAAGTTAATTCTCTAAGTGTATTTCTCTGTTTAAAGATTCGGATTCCCAAGTCGTCTTCGCGAGAGATAAATATCTTCTCTACCTAAGTTAGGTTAAGCTGCCCTCACTGTGACAAGATCCCATTAATTGTATGTTTTTTTTAATTAAATACCAGTATTAAATAATTTTGTATTCTCTCTTCTTTGTGGTTTGGAGTTATGGAATAAATATGATTCTGTATATTTCTCAGTATCCTTAATGTGGGTATACGAGCAATTGCCAGAAGTTTCGCTATATTTCTCAAGTAGCCTTAATAGGGTATACGAATAAGTGTGTTTATCAGCAGTTAAGTGATTATTCTAGTCCAGAATGTGGAGGTAATTAAGTGACATTTGCTAATTAATTCTGCCGGGAGTAATTAGGAACTTCATTCCTCACCTCATTATAATACTACGTCGCTCTATAGTCTGTCTCAGAAGGCTTGTCCTAGCCACTGAGACAAAGACACTTTTTCATGGGGTAAAAAACCCGACCCCACCAGACTGTGACAGATCTAGCTTTTGTTTCTTCGATGACACTTGGCAGTCTGGTAAAATTTCTTAATAAACAAGTGTAAGAGTTCAATGGGGTGTGTGGCCTCGTAACAGATCTCGAGTGCAACGCTCTGCCAACCATCACCACAGAGAATTCTTTTGAGCCTGTGCGGTGTGGTTGGCAGAGGCTAACATTCTCACGACCACTGGATAACGAGTTAGAGACCAACCACTTCATTCCAGCTCTGCTGGAACGAAATCTTTAAAGCTCCTGTAGCTGCTAAACTCTTAAGGGGATGTATACTTGACGATATCCTCACCACCCATTTAAGTCTCCTAGAGAGAGAGCCCGAGCCTTTAGCTCATAAGACTGTCATTCCCATTGCCTCCTTGGGGCGGGGATGGCAGACCAGAGAGGCCTAGCTTGTGGCTAGGCCTTGGGACAGTTGGTCCCAAAGATGAGGAGGTACTTGTGCCTCCTCCCATGGGAGACTTAGGTCTCAGACACTCCCTAAAGAGGGAGCCAAGGCCGGACCACCACTTGGAAATGGCCCGGGCCGGGAGAATACCGGCGAATCTTTAAGAAGAAGAAGTCTCCTAGCGCAGGCTGACAGATTTCAACAATGAAATCCACCACGGGGTGGAATATGACAGGGACATATAGCTAGCGTTTCTTCTCACTATGTAACTATCATGTCGAATAGAGTAGCAGCACACTATTGATGTATTAAATTAAAAAAAAGAAACAGTACAAATATCGTTTTCAGTTGATATTGAATTCTTCCTTTCATGCGAACATGTAATAGTACTGTTAAGTAAACGTGGACAGCTGTTTTTTTAAAGAGATTTATGTATATGTCTCGACACGTCCGAGAACTGAACCCAGGTCCTTTCAGATATGAACTAAACTCTTTACCAGTGAGCTTCATTGATTGAACCTGATAGAGTACATGAGGAGAGCCCATCTATTGGGCTCCCGGGCCAAGGCTATAAATTCTTACGAATCAGGACTTGATAAAGCTCTACACACCTTATTCTGCAACTTGTATCTTTACCTTGCAGCTCTTTGAGCTTTAGTCGCAGTCCGCTGTTGGGTTAACGCTATTCAAACACGATCATTGATTCCCGTAGCATGTATAGTCTCTTGCATAGTCTTAACGTGTTTAGCTTTCATGATGTTAAATGCATGACGTATACAGCGATCAGGGACGCACTCAGAAGAATCTCCAGCAGCAAAGCATTTAGGTATGTTGAGCTGCCTGTAGAAGAATACAAATATGCCCCTGTCTCCCTGAGCATACTAATAAATGAATGCGTTAATTGCCAGATCATCATTAACTGGATTCTCATTATACTTAGCATTCTTCTTTTAAAGAGGGAAGAGCAAGAATCTAAAAAATATAAAAAAAAATAGTCCCATAGCATTTGTCACAACTTAGGTCTTTGAGAAACTGTAACAATATATAGACATATACTGGTCTGACATATTAATTTTGGAATGAGAAAGGGTCCTGGTAGAGAGATTTCCTAGTTTTCCTCAATACTTTTTGACTGAGCAGATTTCTAATCAATGTTTGCCAAACTAATAAATACAACGATACCAATGCATACGTAAGCATCCCAACATTTTGGTATGTTCGAAAAAGATTGATGGTGGATTAGGTTGACACTACTGGTAAAAAGGAAGCAAGTGATACCAACAGGTTGTTGGAAAAGGACACAAAAATGTAAACATTTTATTGGCTGCGTTTCGGTCCTGGGACCTAATGTTTACATTGTGCTTCAGTAAATATTTCCTTAGGGACGTGAGAGTTTGCAAACAGGATACATGCAGGAGCAGCGCCATAATGTTTATACTGATAACTTACGCGCAATTCTGAGTAGAAAAAGGTTGTTAACTGCTTATGTTATCACTTCTTAGCTATACTAAGAGCATTCTTATGCTTGCTTAATGTACTGTTGTTTCATTGGCAGCTCGTTGGCAGGTTTATAATTTTGCTGCTAAATAAGACACTTGTAGTACAGTCAAGATGGCGTACACAGTCATTCATTCTACGAACTTGGATGTTCAGTATCTGTTCGCCTCTGATCCTCCTGACGGAGGTTCGAGTCTCCACCAGTCGTTGGGCTGAATGATCCACACTGGCTTAGTGCTTCATGCAGTACACTGCAGTTAATGCTGGTCATTCAGCTTTGTCACGTACTTCATATTTCTGAGTCACATTATCTAAAGTGAGAGAGAAAAAAGTGACCTTGATATATGTGAACGTTTCGGAAACTTCAATGTTATAGGCAACTCTAATTTAAAAAGAGAGAAAGAGAGAGAGAGATCCTCTTGCAGTAAATCAGTTTTTTCTTTCGTAGCTGCTGTTCCTCACTGTACTGCAATTCACTGTGACCAAACTATCATATATCTTCGTTGAACAAACTAAGAGTTTGTCACAGTGACATCCTTAAGTGGTTGATTAATGCATCCAGCGTGACTCGCGCCTTGATGACTTTCACGCCCAACAATGTTGAATGTTATAAGGAGACATTCTCCATGCGACTTAATGTAGAAGGTAGCGGGCTACAACAATGTCCTCAGAGTCACACTGAGACCAAGTGAAGCCTGCCTAATCTCTCTTGTATTCAGGGAATAGCATGATAAGCTGTGCAGACTATAACTCTTCCTGATGTAAGCCTGTATTACTGCCACATTTATTTGTACCTTCTTATATATATATATATATATATATATATATATATATATATATATATATATATATATATATATATATATATATATATATATATATATATATATATATATATATATATATATAGTATTATCATATATCTCGGTATCAGCGCAAGGTGTACCATATTTGTGTAAAGGGATGTTTAGGTCTGTCAGTCAAATGCATCTCTACCCATCACATGGACAGGTTTTCTCCCACAATTACCTCGTTGGTAAACGTACCTCCAGCTGTTTTCGTAATTTCTTTATCATAATAAGTTTTTAATGGTTTATAATCTCGCTTAACATAAGAATGAAGGAGCACTGCTGTAGGCCTACTGGCCCATGCTACCTGGAGTCTACCTGGAGGGCATTCCGGGGATCAACGCCCCCACGGCCAAGTCCACAACCAGGTTGTTGCTGCTGGCCGCATGTAGTCCGACGTACGAACCACAGCCCGGCTGATCCGGCACCGACTTTAGGTATCTGTCCAGCTCCCTCTTGAAGACAACCAGGGATCTACCGGTATTGCCTCTTATTGCTGATGGGAGGCTGTTGAACAGTCTTGGGCCCCTGACACATATTGTGTTTTCTCTTAGTGTACCAGTGACGCCCATACTTTTCACTGGGGGTATGTTGCATCACCTGCCAAGTCTTTTACTTTTGTAGGGAGTGATTTCTGTGTGCAGGTTAGGAACCAGTCCCTCCATAATCTACCAGGTGTAGATTATGATATATCTCTCTCGCCTGCCCTCCAATGAGTACAAGTCAAGTGCTTCCAGGCGCTCCCAGTAGTTAATGTGTTTGATGGAACTTGTACGTGCAGTAAAGGATCTCTGTACATTCTCCAGATCTGCAATTTCACCTGCCTTGAATGGAGATGTTAATGTACAGCAGTATTCCAGCCTAGAGAGAAGAAGGGATTTAATAAGGATATTCATTGCTTGACTAGTCCAGTTCACATTTACACCCACTCGCATGCCTCTTCCAGCCCACCTTTATCTTTGATATACCTTTGATGAGTTCTGAGAGTTTTTCTACTCCCGGAGCCCGGCCATGGGCCAAGTTTGTCTAGTGTTTGCCGGCTCAGCCAAGCTGTTGCTCCTGGTGCCCCACTGCACTTAAAACTATCCAGAGATCTTACCTCAATGAAACTGCTCGAGAGTTTGTTCCACTCGTCTTGACAGCACATCACTTCCCCCTATATCCTTTCGGAATCTAAATTTGTCCAATTTAACCACGGAACGGATGGGATTTAAACTCTTGGCGAGTGAGTCAGAAGACACTATTGCTGTGAGTCCTGTCTTAATTAGATACTTCAAGTGCTTTATTTGTATTCCCTACATTTATTCTTGTTTTCCACTCGTATACCCACCTTAATATAATCTAAAGCAAGAAAAGAATGAATTTCCTAACATTCCTACCTTTTATAAAAGGTTAAATTAGGCAAGGTTAGGTTAGGTTAGGTTTGGTTAGGTTTGGTTAGGTTAGGTTAGGTTAGGTTAGGTTAGGTTAGGTTAGGTTAGGTTAGGTTTGGTTAGGTTAGGTTAGGTTTGGCTAGGTTAGGTTAGGTTTGGCTAGGTTAGGTTAGGTTTGGCTAGGTTAGGTTAGGTTTGGCTAGGTTAGGTTAGGTTAGGTTTGGTTAGGTTAGGTTAGGTTTGGTTAGGTTAGGTTAGGTTTGGTTTGGTTAGGTTAGGTTTCGTTAGGGTAAAAAAAAGTTAATTTAACTCACAATAAGCAAGTTTAAATCAAAATGTGCCGCCACGTCTGGCAGTACAGTGTCTGGGTAAGCCCAGGGAACGTTGAAATCAGCACGAGTCATGCAGGGTGAGAGGACGAGTGTGGTTAGACCTGAAGTTGGCTGTAGAGTGGTGAGTGCGTGTGGTGAGTGCGTTAGGTAAGTGTGTTAGGTGAGTGCGTGTGGTGAGTCATGTACTAGTGTGTTGGTGAAGCAGGACTGTTGGCTGTGTTGTTTTCGCTGTTGTTGTGGTTCCCCATAATATAATAATAATAATAATAATAATAACCATGATAATATAGTATTAATATTAAAGTTAATAATAATGAGAATTATTATTACTATTAATAATAATCAGTGACAGCAACTCAAAGCAAGCAAAAGCAATCTAAGTGTCTAAGTGAAGGGAATATTGTTAGCCAGCTTGTTTCCCTTCACACACGCCATCATTAACCTCTCAACACTGTGCCAGCAGCTGGCCCACCACACTATGTCACCCCCCCCCCACCCAACCATCCTCCCACGAGTGCCACTTTACTGCAAGAGTGCGAGAGAGAGACCGCGGTTAGTGCCATCCACCCCTGTGTGTAACCTGGCATCACTCTATCAGATTTGACTTAAATCTCACCGTCAATATTTTTTTTCCTCAAGCCTTCCCGTTTTTCTTCTTTATTAGTTTCCATGTGATGACTTGTGATGGCTTCTGCTGATTCGCTTCAGATCCTTAAACCTGTTGATATTCTACTGTATTACAAACTTATGCCGCATTCTGCACTATTCCAGTCGCGTTCATTGAGGTACAGAGGGCTGGGGTTGAGCAATACGGGGATACCTTCTTCGGATAGTGCACCAACCGAAATATATCTGTTGGGTAAAAGGACACATGTGCAACTAATGTGACATTTCTTTGTGGCAATGTTTCGCCCTCCAGGAGTTCTATCAAGCCGCAATGGGCTTAACAAAGCTTCTGGAGAGCGAAACGTTGCCACAACAAAATGCCACATTAGTTGCACACTGTGTCCTTTTACCTAACATATTGTCGGTAATTCTACTATTATCACAAAATATATTTAGTTTTGAAGGTGTTTTCTCGAGAGGTTCATCATTAGAGTATACGAACAAAAGTTTACAGACAAATGGCAGAAAAGTTCTACTCACACGCGGCCATTTCCACATTTGTATCTCTCAACCACATTCTTAAAACAAGCCCAGGTAATTTGCTTCAGAAATGTTTCTTGGCATTTTAATTTACTCATCTTTAGAATTTATTGAAAAACCATTTCTTTAAAACCATTAGGACGTGTTTCCTTAAGACACTTGTTGTCCTTGTTCACCTAGCAGTCAAATAGGTACCTGGGTGCTAGTCGACTGGTGTGGGTCGCATCCTGGGGACAAAATTGACATAATTTGCCTGAAATGCTATGCATAACAAGGGACTTTCTATACTATAGTATGTATCAGCTAAGTCTGTATACGTTGTGCATGTACTTGTAGAAGTAAAAGTTATTGTTATTATAAACTTTATTCATAAAGTCATGTTGTGAGGAGTTCCGAGGAGATAAGTTGGTGAAAGGATACACACGGGGATGGTCGATAACACGTATATTGGCAGTGTCTTGAGGGGACCTGGATTACCTGGAGGTTATTCCGGGGATCAACACCCCCGCGGCCCGGTCCATGACCAGGCCTCCCGATGGGAGTATAACCCAGCCTACCTGTTCGTGTCTGTGCCTATACTGGAACTGAGAGGGAGGCCTGCAGGCGACCGCTCACATGCATCACTGCGTGAAGTCACACATGCTAGCCACTGAGCCTAGCTGGATAGGGAGCCTATATATAATATGGATGATACACTTACGATATACTACACAAGTATATCACAAGGAAATTCAGTAACACTACTGACAGTCACAGATATTATGGTGAGGTTGAAGGCTTTCTTGAAATAACAGATTCTTATGATACTCATAGGCATAGGTTGAGCCATCTGTCATCCTTCACTTTAGAAGTTATCCGCAGATGCATGTAACCACAGCCAGTGTGAACAGCACATCCTTAGAAGTTATCCGCAGATACATGTAACCACAGCCAGGGTGAACACATCCTTTACGGTCTCTAGAAGACCAGGGTGGGATGAGGGGGGGATGTGGCTGGTCATCCAGGAGTGTGGTGCACACTCAAGGTGTGAGTAAACTTGTGTCTTGAATAGAGTTTTGGAGCCACTGCCGTGAAGCATGTATGAGGCACACCTTAACCATGTATGCTTATTGGCCGCCTTGCTTATAAGGTGAAGGAGCTCCTGGTTATTCACAGTCATCACAGAGGCAAGCTTCTCCGCAAACCATGTCCAGTTTATCGCTGAATGCTAAGTCTCTTCCATATATCCTCGCGCCAGTCCCCGAAGTTATATCATGGTTGTCTGGTCATTATCATCATAAATACTTCTCAGCGGCAAATGTAACCTGTTGTCGCTGGCATCAGTCTGTATATAGCAAAGCCTCGGTGGCTGATGCGCCTCACGACAGTGACTCATTCTTTTCTTCTTTTTTTTCGTAATCATACGTAAGTGTAGTCATCATCCGTAAGCAAAGTATCCAGGAATGAGGTGGAGTAAGTTACTGAAATATTCGTTCCATAATTTATAAAGAAAAAGGCAGAGTACCTTGACTGGAACAATACACAAATAACCCGAACAGAGAGAGGAGCTCTCCCCTGTGTGCGGGTTAAATCCGTCTGGGAAAGACATGCTGTAAAAAAAATGGAAGATAATGAGGCAAAGTAGCTAAATTTCCTGACATCAATCGTCCCTCTACTGTACAACTATGAAATAATTACTATTCTGCAACTATGATATACTCCTTAGTGTTAAGTAGACTGTAAGTCAATAATGTTAAGTTGGCCCATAATGCCTAGGCATAATAGAGGCTCTTTGCATTGCAACCCACTATTGTAAATACAGAATCTCAATATACTGTTTGCAAAGACATAAATAAATAAATACTCTTAGAAAGTAGACATTCCATATTTAGGGATGAAGCACACTTGCCTTGATGTGTGACAGCAGTATACTGTGCTTAGCACCTCAATGGAGAGTATTTAATAAGATGTAGAACTGAGCTGAGAATTCGCTTAGTTTGGTGGATTTTTTTATACAGGAGGAAATGGTGCCATAGTTGGTTACTGAAAGCCAGTCAAGTCCAGTCCAACTGGATTTGTGAGAGCAGCAGCAGAGTGATATTTTCCGAAAGCAACAACGTTGTTGGTAATACAGTAAAGAGGTGTTTCTCTCTGTCTGTCTGTCTGTCTCTCTCTCTCTCTCTTTTTACACAGGGTTTGACAAGGTTAAGGATCCCTAGCTTTATTGACAAGCTATTTACAGGTTAAGGATTCCTAACTTTATTGGCAAGCTAAGAGCTGTTACCTACATCAGCCCATTTGAAAGCATTTTTATTGTTATGAGACATACAAGTAGGGAACAGGATAAAGTTGGAGCCATCTGTGGGCCAGCATTTTCATTTGATCAACTGACTTTATCCCGTTGACATCATTATGCTGTACGAATGTGTTCCATACTCGAGTCATCCTGGGTATATATGATCTCAGATGGAGTGATGTTCTGGAGAAGGGTACAGCCAGAGTGAAGTTGCTGCTTTCTGCCCGTCTTGTGGCATAAAAGCTTGTTTCACGCTGTCCTCGAAGTGGATCCAAGTGTGGTACTTTGACAATATTGGCCTTGTACATAACAGTAAGGCCACCCACATCCCTCCTATGTTGAAGGCTCTGCTGAAATGACAGATCTATCCAGGATGGGTCCAGGCGAGAGATGAGACGTCTTGCTCTGTTCTCTACTCTGTCAAGCAGTCGCAGATGAGAGGGGGGGCAGGCAAACCAAGAAAGTGGAGCATACTCAAGGTGTGAGCGTACTTGTGCCTCTTACAGAATCTTGCAACCCCTACTGTCAAGCTCTCTCTCATTCTCTCTCTCATTCTCTCATTCTCTCTCTCTCATCCTCTCTCTCTCTCTCTCTCTCTCTCTCTCTCTCTCTCTCTCTCTCTCTCTCTCTCTCTCTCTCTCTCTCTCTCCCCTGCCGTGTTTCCACCAGGGTGGTTGAGTCGGGTACAAAGCGGCCGGCAATATTTGGTTGAGGAAAACACTCCATGATGAAGATTGTTTTTACTGGATTCCATTTCTGTGTGTTTACCCTGTCAACAGGTGGAATGGGGAGAGGAGGGGAGAGGGCTGGGTGATAGGGAGTGGGCAGAGTGATGCGGTGAGAGCTGGGTTATGTGGCTCTCTTACGGGAGTAGATGGAGGGACTGGATTGTGGGGCGAGGGCTGGGTGTGAAGATCTGTGTAACGAAAAAAGAGCTGGATGAAGAGGGAAATGGGCTGGTGGATGGGCTGGGTGTATGGAAGGTCTTAAGAGACGTATAGTAACATATGTGTAAATAGCCTAGGATAACCCCTCCCCCCCCCCCTAAAAAAAAAAGTCAGACTTATTTCCATTGGGGATCCTTCGGGGAGGAGTGTGGGAAATAAACCACTGGAAATAAGCCACTCTGACTTTCCTGGGTAATTTATACAAAATGTTGTTGCGTAAGACACCGTAATCATAGAAAGGCGTGTAAAATTGTACCTTAACAAACTTGCTTACCTTTGGTGAGTTTCGAGAGTTTTCCTACTCCCGCAGCCCAGCCCTGGGACAGGTTTGTCTGGAGCTCCCCTGGTCAACAAGACTAATGCTACTGGCGGCCCACTGGCTCACAAAAACTCCAGACTCCAGACGCATCTCCCGAAACTTGCATTTGTGGTCACAGTGGTCCCTATGCCACCTGGAGGTTACCTGGAGGTTATTCCGGGGATCAACGCTCCCGCGGCCCGGTCCATGACCAGGCCTCCCGATGGATCAGGGCCTGATCAACTAGGCTGTTACTGCTGGCCGCACGCAGTCCAACGTACGAGCCACAGCCCGGCTGATCCGGCACTGACTTGAGGTATCTGTCCAGCTCTCTCTTGAAGGCAGCCAGGGGTTTATTGGCAATTCCCCTAATGCTTAATGGGAGGCTGTTGAACAGTTTTGGGCCCCGGACACTTATGGTGTTTTCCCTTAGTGTACCAATGGCGCCCCTACTTTTTATTGGGGGCATTTTGCATCGCCTGCCCAGTCTTTTACTTTCGTAGGGAGTGATTTCTGTGTGCAGATTTGGGACCATTCCTTCCAGGATTTTCCAAGTGTAGATTATGATATATCTCTCCCTCCTGCGTTCCAACGAGTACAAGTCAAGTGCTTCCAAGCGTTCCCAGTAGTTAAGGTGCTTGACAGAACTTATACGTGCAGTAAAGGATTTCTCTACGCTCTCTAGATCTGCGATTTCACCTGCTTTGAATGGAGATGTTAATGTACAGTAGTATTCCAGCCTAGAGAGAACAAGTGATTTGAAAAGGATCATCATGGGCTTGGCATCTCTCGTTTTGAAAGTTCTCATTATCCATCCTATCATTTTCTTTGCACGTGCGATCGTGGCAGTGTTGTGATCCTTGAAAGTGAGATCCTCAGACATTACTACTCCCTGGTCCCTTACATTATTTTTCCGCTCTATTGTATGGCCGGAGTCAGTAGTATACTCTGTTCTAGTTATTATCTCCTCCAGTTTTCCATAACGGAGTAGTTGGAATTTGTCCTCATTGAACATCATATTGTTTACCGTTGCCCACTGGAAAACTTTGTTTATATCTTCTTGGAGGTTAACCGCGTCCTCAGCAGATGACAGCCTCATGCAGATCCTAGTATCATCCGCAAAGGATGATACGGTGCTGTGGTGTATATCTCTGTTTATGTCTGATATGAGGATAAGGAATAAGATGGGGGCGAGTACTGTGCCTTGTGGAACAGAGCTCTTCACTATGGCAGCCTCCGATTTAACTCTGTTGACCACTACTCTTTGTGTTCGATTTGTTAGGAAGTTGAAGATCCATCTCCCCACTTTCCCAGTTATTCCTTTAGCACGTATTTTATGGGCTATTACGCCATGATCGCATTTGTCAGATGCTTTTGCGAAGTCTGTGTATATTACATCTGCATTCTGATTTTCTTCCAGTGCATCCAAGGCCATATCATAGTGATCCAGTAGTTGTGAGAGGCAGGAGCGACCTGCCCTGAACCCCTGTTGCTCTGGATTGTGCAGATTTTGGGAATCCAGGTGATTTGCAATCCTGCTTCTTAGCACTCTTTCAAAGATTTTTATGATGTGGGACGTCAGAGCTATTGGTCTATAGTTCTTAGCTAATGCTTTGCTGCCACCTTTATGGAGTGGGGCTATATCCGTTGTTTTAAATGACTGTAAAATTTCACCCATGTCCAAGCTCCTCCTCCATAGTGTACTTAGGGCACGCAAGAGGGGTTTCTTGCAGTTCTTAATGAAAACAGAGTTCCACGAGTCTGGGCCTGGGGCTGAGTGCATGGGCATGTTGTCAATGGCTTTTTCGAAATCTATCGGAGTTAGGGTAATGTCGGAAATCTGGCATACATTTATGGAGTTTTGAGGCTCATTCATGAAGAAATCATTTGGGTCGTCGATCCTCAGACTGATTAGTGGTTCACTAAACAGAGTCGTACTGGGATTTCAATATTTCACTCATTTCCTTGTTGTCATCTGTGTAAGTCCCATCCTGTCTGAGTAAGGGCCCGATACTAGATGTGGTATTTGCCTTGTTTTTGGCATATGAAAAGAAATATTTTCAATTTCTTTCAATTTCACTAATAGCTTTAAGCTCCTCCTGTCTCTCCTGGTTCCTGTAAGAGTCATTTAACTTAAGTTTGATAGTTTCCACTTCCCTGGTCAGCGCCTCCTTTCGTGTATCAGATATTCTAGCACTCCTGAGGAGCTCAGTGACTCTTCGTCGTCTTCTGTAGAGGGAGCGTCTTTCTCCAGTTTACACCTGCTCTTCTTCTTTCTTAGGGGAATATGATACAGGTGCAACAGCGGCTGCTTCATTTCAAAGCAGATGATCATTTACAAATGACCCACTCCAGCATAGACTGCTGTTTCCTAACAAAGAAATCTCCTCCACATGTCTGCTCGCCTTTACCCAACACTTTCAGTCTGTGCATTAAACAACAGACACGGAGTGCAACGCTACCCCCCCTCCCCCCCACACACACACACCAAAAAAAGTATTTTACAGGGAATTCTTAATTGACGTCGCGAAGTGTACATCATCAGCAGGATATAACTCATGGATATGATTCGTTCACATGGTGATTCAGTTTGAAATCTAGCAGACCTCTACTCTAGAGGTTAGAGCACTGGATACATTCAAACCCATCTGTCCCATAAGTTGTTTACAATAATTTTATTACAATTTCGCGAGGCATCTGTGTATATATATATATATATATGTCGTGCCGAATATGTAAAACTGGTCAATTAGCATGAACTCATTTAAAATTAAGTCCTTTCTGAAATTTTCTCTTATACGTTTAAAGATATATTTTTTTCATTAATGTTGATGTAAAAATTTATAATTTTGCACCAAAAGAATCTTAGAAAACTTACCTAACCTTATTATAACAAGAACAATTTATTTTAGCCTAACCCAGCTAAATATATTTTAGATTTGTTTACAGTAATTTAATACTAAACAAACACAGTGAAATATATTTTTTTCGTTAGGTTCTGAATGATATTGACGAAATTATTGCATACACAAATTTTCGCTTGTCCTGTATGGCAAGATGAGCGTTGCTATTGAAGCCAAGATCGCAAGTTCTGCCTATTCGGCACGACATATATATATATATATATATATATATATATATATATATATATATATATATATATATATATATATATATACATTATATATATATACATTATATATATATATATATATATATATATATATATATATATATATATATATATATATATATATATATATATATTATAAAATATATTGTTTTACATGATGGTAGAATTGCTGATGTCTTTTTTCTGTCTCATGAACATGCAAGATTTCAGGTACGTCTTGCTACTTCTACTTACACTTAGGTCACACTACACATACATGTACAAACATGCAATAAGATCACAGTAAACAGGTGATTTCAAAATATGCAAAAGAACCACTCTGAAAGAATAGAGAAATTCCAGTGAGGTGCTGGCCGGACCCCTTATATAGCTTCCTTGGATGCTTCACTTTCATAGTTCCTTGATAATGTGAGTAGTCACGAAAGCGCTTGGAATTTCTCTATTCTTTCAGAGTGGTTGTTTTGCATGTACAAACATATATATACACACCTCTCTGGGTTTTCTTCTATTTTCTTTCTAGTTCTTATTCTTGTTTATTTCCTCTTATCTCCAAGGGGAAGTGGAACAGAATTCTTCCTCCGTAAGCCATGCGTGTTGTAAGAGGCGACTAAAATGCCGGGAGCAAGGGACTAGTAACCTCTTCTCCTGTATATATTACTAAATGTAAAAAGAGAAACATTCGTTTTTCTTTTTGGGCCACCCTGCCTCGGTGGGATACGGCCGGTTTGTTGAAAAAAAAACTATATATATATATATATATATATATATATATATATATATATATATATATATATATATATATATATATATATATATATATATTGTATATTTCACCTGCTCTTGCGAATTCCTTGCATTGTTTAAATCTCTAGTAAGGCTGATGCATACTGGGGATGAGATGAAAAGCTGTAAGCCTTCTCCCTGAAAGCTGGCTGCCTTGGATCAAAGTCTAGCACAAGCTAGACGCCAAGGTATTGGTCCAGTGTATTGAGAATGGTATAGCACTGCGTACCTCGTTCCAAGGTTCGTAGGTTCGAGTCTCCTTCAGCCAGAGATCAGTGTTTGTGTATATTTCCCCTGCTCTTGCGAATTCCTTGCGCATATATATATATATATATATATATATATATATATATATATATATATATATATATATATATATATGTCGTGCCGAATAGGTAAAATTCATCAATTAGCAAGAACTCATTGAAAATTAAGTCCTTTCAAAATTTTATTTTATTTTATATGTTTAAAGATATATTGTTTTCATTCATGTTAATGTGAAAATTAATAATTTTGTACCAAAAGAACCTTAGAAAACTTACCTAACCTTATTATAGCAAGCGCAATTTAATTCAGCCTAATTGAACTAAATATATTTTAGATAAGCTTACAATAATTTAATAATAATGAAATATATTTTTTTAGTTAGGTTTAGAATGATTTTTGTGAAATTATTTCATACACAAATTTTTGCTTGACTTATTTGGCAAGAAGAGCATTGCTATGTAAACTAAAATCGCAAGTTTTACTTATTTGGCACGACATAAATATCATATTTAAGTAAACACACACACACACTGCTTGAGTATAATTACTAACTAATAAACAGTTTGGTTTTTGGTCTGCACATTCATACATATAATTTTTTTTTTTAAGTTATCATGTGAGAGTTAAGGTAATTGTTCAAGAAAGAAGTGGATGTGAAGACAGTATTTTCCTAGACTTCAAGAAAGCTTTAGATTGAGTTCCCCATGAAATATTGATTTGATAACCGCAAAGTACAGGGGGAATTAAAGATGAATTATTACAATAAATGAGAAATTGTTTGAGAGGAAAAATTTCTGCATGGGTGGATGTCAAAAGTGGGGTGCCACAAGGGTCTGTACTTGCCCCAGTAATGTTTCTAATTTATACCAGTGATTTGCCAGAAGGGAAAGCATAATGCGAATATGTTTGTTGATGATGCAAAAAACCTTATCTAAAATTAATAATGACAATGTCAATCTTTACAAGAGGATCTGGATACACTGGACACATAGAGCAATGGTTGATGGAATATGAAGTAGAGAAATGCTCTGTAATAGAAATCGGAGAAAGAAAGATCAGGCCACGTGAAGAAAATAGACTGAGAAAATATTGAAAGTATCAGAAAGAGAAAGAGATCAAAGAGTTAAAAAATTAAAAAATAAAAATACCAGAGCTTATAAATGAAAATATGAGAAATTCATTTGCTACACAAAGTAGAAAATGGCTTTCAAATATATGGTGAGATGTTAAGAAAGTTGTCTATAACTTTTATTAGGCCAACTTATCCATATGTTACACACGGCTTTATTAGGCTTAACTTATCTGGTGAGTTATATTAGGCTAACTTACCTATATGTTTTTTTTTCAAATGTGTTTCCCACACCTCAAAAAGCATATATGTTAGAAAATGCTCAGAGAAGAGCTACGAAATGGCTGCCAGAGTTGAGCAATGGACGGTTGAAAATATTGAAGTTGCCCATGTTGGCTAATATGAGGAAAAAACGAGACATGATAACCATATAAGGTCTAGAAAGGACTTGAAAGAGTAGGTAAAGATTTCTTAACACTTGCTAGTGTTGACAAGCGGTCAGGATTCATGTGTGATCAGTATACAATTTCTTTATATCTACTAAATACTGGTTACTGGGATATCATTCCTAATTAAATCTGTGACAGAGACAACTTCATTAATCACTCTCTGGAAAGACTGGGAAACGGAGCTTATTAGAGTAATATACACTTATACAAATAACCTGCATTTCACAAGTCACACCGTGACTTGTGAATGGTCCAACATGGATCGCAACTTCGTCATGTCAACTTTTCACTTTTCTGTGTGCTGGTTATTTGTGTATTGTTCCAGATACAGTATTGTGCTTTTTTGTTCTTTAATATACACTTACAAGGCCTCCTGTATTTTGCCTTTTACCAAGTTGTCCTCTGCTCTTATTCCAAGAGCAGCCAGGAGACGTCCTCTCTGTCTCAGGCTCAAACCTTTACTGACTTCTACTTCCTTCCCACCTTCCTTAAACCATACATGAGTGTGCGTGGGTTGGTATGATCTTATGTTCTTATGCTATTAAGTGAAACATACAGCAAACACAACACATACGATAAAAATATTCGAAGGATTTAGAAACCTGCGTGGGTCACCCAGTACAAGAAATAAAGGAACCTTGATCACAACAGTGTCGTTATCACAACCACAAAAAAATTATATGATGACTAACGAGAACCTTCTAAACAAGGGATGCCAAGCCAGTGATAGTCTTCTTCAAGTTACTTGATCTCTCTAGTCTAGAATATTTCTGTATTAACATTGGTACAGTTACCGACAATATTTTAGGTAAAAGGACACAAGTGCAATTAATGTGACATTTTACTGTGGCAACGTTTCGCTCTCCAGGAGAGACAAAGCTTGACGAGGCTCCTAGAGAGCGAAACATTGCCACAGTAAAATGTCACATTAGTTGCACTTGTTTCATTGGATATTTCTGTACACTAACATTATTTTTTCAGGCAGGCGAAAGTGCAGACCTAGAGAATGTACAGACAACCTTCACTGCACGTATAAATTTAGTCAAGTACCTAAATTACTTGGAACGTTGGAAGTCGCTCGACCTGTATTCCTAAGAATGCAGACGAGTTTATATATGGAAAAAAAACAAGAAGGACTGGTCCCAAATCTACACACAGAAATTACAACTTATGAAAGCTGGAGGCTCGGCTGACAGGGCAACAGAAAGTCAGAAGTGCATGAATACTTTAAGAGGTTGGGTGGATTACCAACTGATCACTTGCATTGTTCAAGAGACAGCTAGGTAAGTTCCTATGGTCAGCTCCTGATCAGCCGGGCTGTTCGTACGTTGGACTGCTTCTGGCCTGGTTGATCAGGCGGTGATAAGCAGGATGTCTGGTCATGGTTGTGGCGGCGGTGGTGTTCATATATGTAAACTTCCTTCAGATATTCTTCAGGTATCGCCTGTCCGATAAACATGTTACTAGAAGTAAAAACTCACTATACGTACCTTCAAGTATAGGAATAATTGAGAATTAGAAGCCATGAATTGGCAAATGCCAGTCGATAAGAATTAAGAATCGAATCAGGAAGATGTGCATTGATCACCGTAAACACAACCAGGTGAGTGCATAAACTGTGGAAACTCCTTAATGCTAGTGACATATTCTTCTTTTTCTTTCCCCCACCCCTACTCTTTCTCCCTCCTAATCTCCCCCAAATCTCTATCCCTCTCCCCTAATATCTCCTCCAATTCCTGATCTCTCTCCCCCACAACTAATCTCTCTCCCCCACAACTAATCTCTCTCCTCCAACCCCTTGTCACCCTCCCTCACCCCAAATAACTCTCCCTCACCCACGTATAATTGCTGTCACCCTCTCACATCCCCCAGATCACTTTCCCTTACCTCCATGATCACTCGCCCTCACCCCCTGATCACTCTCCCTCACCCCCCTGATCACTCTTCTCTACCAACCATCCTCACCATTTCTCTGTCCCTTCTTCACTCTTTCCATACCATTCTTCTCCCTTTCTGACTCCAGTTCCCTCTCCTTTCTTCTTCCCTCTCTACCTCTCCCTCTCTCTCTCTCTCTCCCTCCTCTCTCCCTCCCCTCTCCCTCCCCCTCCTCCCCTCCATCTGTCGACGAGAATGAGTACACATCACCTAAATGAAAAGGTGACGTGAGCAGACTTCGGCGAAATCTTCAGATATTTTCGTTTCGCTTACTGTTCCTCCTATGTTCGTTCGCTGCTGCTTCTAGCCTGCTTCCACCTGCCTCTCTCTTTCCCACTGCCTCAAGCTTCTTCCAGTTGCCTCCATAGTGCCTCCCGACTTGCTTCCAGCTGCTTTCACAGTGCCTCTCTCTCGGATTGCTTCCACAGTACCTCTCTCCCAGTTTGCTTTCACAATGCCTCTCTACCCGATTGGTTCCCCAGTGTCTCCCAGCTTGCTTCCAGCTGCCTACATAGTGCCTCTCTACAGGCCTTCTTTATAGTACCACCATAGTGCCTCTCTGCTGGTCTGCTTCCAACTGCCTCCAGCTGCCTCCAGCTACTCCAGCTGCCTCTAGCTGCTTCCAGCTACCTTCTGTCAAGCACCTTAACTACTGGGAACGCTTGGAAGCACTTGACTTGTACTCTTTGGAACGCAGGAGGGAGAGATATATCATAATCTACACTTGGAAAATCCTGGAAGGAATGGTTCCAAATCTGCACACAGAAATCACTCCCTACGAAAGTAAAAGACTGGGCAGGCGATGCAAAATGCCCTCAATTAAAAGTAGGGGCGCCATTGGTACACTAAGAGAAAACACCATAAGTGTCCGGGGCCCAAGACTGTTCAACAGCCTCCCATCAAGCATTAGGGGAATTGCCAATAAGCCCCTGGCTGCCTTCAAGAGAGAGCTGGACAGATACCTAAAGTCAGTGCCGGATCAGCCGGGCTGTGGCTCGTACGTTGGACTGCGTGCGGCCAGCAGTAACAGCCTGGTTGATCAGGCCCTGATCCATCGGGAGGCCTGGTCATGGACCGGGCCGCGGGGGCGTTGATCCCCAGAATAACCTCCAGGTAACTTCCTTCTCAGCCTATGCTTGGTCTTGGATGCTGGTGCATCTCTGCCTCATTTTGTGATTTTTTAAGGTCAGTCCAGTGGTGGTTGGGGGGGATGGTGTCTTGGGGGATGGTCTCTGCTGGATGGTCTCGAAGGGGATGGTCTCGGGGATATGGTCTCTGTGGGATGGTCTCTTGGGAATGATCTCTTGGGAATGATCTCTGGGGGATGGTCTTTGACGGTCTTCCCTCTCCAAGCACCTTAACTACTGGGAACGCTTGGAAGCACTTGACTTGTACTCGTTGGAACGCAGGAGGGAGAGATATATCATAATCTACACTTGGAAAATCTTGGAAGGAATGGTCCCAAATCTGCACACAGAAATCACTCCCTACGAAAGTAAAAGACTGGGCAGGCGATGCAAAATGCCGCCAATAAAAAGTAGGGGCGCCATTGGTACACTAAGAGAAAACACCATAAGTGTCCGGGGCCCAAAACTGTTTAACAGCCTCCCATCAAGCATTAGGGGAATTGCCAATAAACCCCTGGCTGCCTTCAAGAGAGAGCTGGACAGATACCTAAAGTCAGTGCCGGATCAGCCGGGCTGTGGCTCGTACGTTGGACTGCGTGCGGCCAGCAGTAACAGCCTGGTTGATCAGGCCCTGATCCATCGGGAGGCCTGGTCATGGACCGGGCCGCGGGGGCGTTGATCCCCGGAAAAACCTCCAGGTATCCCCAGACCTTTTTTTTACACTCAGGGCTTTGCATGGTTAGGTTAAGGGTTGCTAACTTTATTTACAAGCCAAGAGCTGTTACCTACATCAGCTCATTTGAAAGCCTTTTTATTGTTACAGGACATACAAATCGGGAACTGGATGAAGTTGGAGCCATCTGTGACCCAATCTCCTCTCTTCTCTCATTCTACTCCTCCATGAGACTCCAACCCAAACATCTCTTCTTCCCACCTTATCTCCTTAACCCCTCCCTCCATTCCCAGACTGTAACCTTCCCCCCACCCTCCTCTCAGCCGATCATCCTCTACATCCATTTCCCCTCATCCCTCTCCCACCGCCAGAGGTCCACCTTAGCATCTTTCCTCTCAGTGCCTCTCATCTCTTTCCCTTCCTCCTCGGCAGTCTCAGATCCAAGATCTGCAGCCTCACTCCAGCCCCAACTATAAATCAACCCCCCCCCTCCCCAGCCAAACCGTACCCACCCCTCCCTTCCAACCGAAATCTCCCCTCTCCCCCCCACAACCAGCTCTTGAGAATTCGGGCCAGTTTGTGCACCACTCTTAATGACTTTTTCCCTTTCACTCTCTTTTCCTTTTTTTTTTTTTTGTTCCGTATGCTTTCGTCCAGTTCCCAGAATTTTTCGATTTTCGAGTGGGGAATTTTTTTTCTGTATTCGTTTGCCAGCCTCTGTTTGTGTATGTTTGCCCCCTTATCACTGTGTGTGTGTGTGTGTGTGTGTGTGTGTGTGTGTGTGTGTGTGTGTGTGTGTGTGTGTGTGTGTGTGTGCGTGCGCGCCTGTCTGTCGTTTCTCTCTCAAAGGTTCCTAACTTTATTTACAAGTTAAGAGCTGTTACCTACGTCATTTCATTTGAAACTTATCTCTCTCTCTCTCTGTCTGTCTGTCTGTCTCTCTCTCTCTCTCTCTCTCTCTCTCTCTCTCTCTCTCTCTCTCTCTCTCTCTCTCTCTCTCTCTCTCTCTCTCTCTCTCTCTCTCTCTCTTTCTCTCTCTCTCTCCCTCCCTCAAGGTAAATGTCTGAGTGGTACAGTGATGAGTGGTGTTACTCAGGGATTGGTCCCGGCCAGTCTTGTGATTAACATACACAGATAATCTATAAGTTAAGCTCATTTCCCAAAATTCTTGCAACGGATATTAAGTTAGAAAGATGCGCAGCATCCATGACTGATTGTGTATTCGGGAGATGACCCTGGATGCTGACAAGCGCAAGGTTAATGCATTTTGAACACAAGAATATAAGATGTAAGTATGATCTGTTTGGTTGCAATAATAACCATAATTTTTAAAGAGGTGGACGGGTAAGCCAGCGGAAGGCCTCGGTCACGTGTCCAAAAGCTCCAGCTGTGAGTCATCATATGACTAAGACCAACGTCAGGAAACACTTGTCCTGTTCCCTGGCAAACCTTACCTAACCTAACCCATCCAGCCCAACCAAACCAAACCCAACCTAATCTAACCTAGCCTAACCTAATCTAACCTAACCTAACCTAATCTAACCCAAACCAACCCAACCCAACCAGTCTTAAGCTAACCTAACCTAACCTAAGTATACCCTGCACGGGAAGCCAAGTCACAGAGACAAATGTCAATATTGTACTATGCTTTTGTCAGACCCCACTTCTATTTTTTTTATTTGTAATTATATTAAAGACGACGATAAACCTGAGGAGGTACACAGAAGAGCAACAGAATTCATATCATTGGAGGTAAATAGTATAAAATACCGACATGAAAGAATAATTACAGATGCAGTATAAGATGATTCTTTGTTGATTATTCGCATTATAATGCATTTGTGTCTGCTTTTCCACTCGTATCATTACGAAACAAACAATAATAAGAAAACGGACTGCAAACACTCACAATAAAAGTAAGAAAACGAACTGCAAACACTCTTAATAAAAGAAAGAAAACGGACTACAAACACAATAAAAGTAAGAAAACGAATTGCAAACACTCACAATAATAGTAAGAAAACGGCCTGCAAACACTCTTAATAAAAGAAAGAAAACGGACTGCAAATACTCACAGTAAAAGGCTTCGAGGTGACCTCAGACGAACTTTCAAGATATGAATCAAGTTCAGCTTAATCAAGCAAGGATATCTTTTTGCAGTGCAAAGTAAATATACGTTTCAAGCAGTTTAACACAAATATGTTAAAACTTTCACACAAGGAAAGTTGTGGAAGTTTGGACTAGCATATCCCCTCGAGTTATTTATTTAATTTTATTTGGACATGCTGCATAGTTGTACAAAGAAATATAGTGATTGGGTGTACATGCCAAAAGCCCCTTGTATGCAGAGCATTATGGGCAGGCTTAAAATTAACTTAAGATTAACTAAGCAGTGATATATTCAGTGGCTAAAATTACAGTTAACAAATTACAACACGAAGTACAAATGAGTATTTCAAATAAGAAGCATTAAAGGCATTAAAGTTATACAAATTTGTAACATAACAATGTATATAATATAATCGAATCAGATCGAGTAAAATCAATGATTTGTAGTGCAGAAACAGGTCATGTGGTCATTAGATGAGTTACTGTACATTCAAGAGAATGGAGTATTCTATTAGGTAACGTATTTAAAAAAAAAACATAGTTTGATAGGGTCACATTATACATTTATGAGATTCAGTTATTCAGTATTTATTTAGTTGTGATTGAGTAAATGGTTTTTAAGAAGTCTTGAATTGATAAACAGACAGTATTTCTTATATATTCACAGGCAATGAATTCCAGATTTTTGGGCCTTTCATGTGAATTGAGGTTTTACATAGTGTGAGATGGACACGAGGAACATCAAAGAGTGATCTGTGTCTTGTGTTATGGTCATGTGTTCTGTTGAGGTTGGTAAGGAGAAGTTTGAGGGGAGAGTTTATATCCGAGTTTAGTGTTCTATGTATGTAGTAGGTACAATAATAAATATGGATGTTTTGTATGGTGAGTAAGTTTAGAGTTTTGAATATTGGTGGAGTATGCTGCCTGGAGTGGGAATTTGTTATCATTCTGACTGCAGCCTTTTGTTTGGTAATTAATGATCTGAGACGATTTATTGTTGTTGAGCCCCATGCACAAATTCCATAGGTGAGATAGGGGTAAATGAGTGAGTGATATAGGGCCAGGAGGGCTGACTGTGGAACATAGTACAGTATCTTCGATAGTATGCCTACGGTCTTGGAGATTTTCTTGGAAATTTGTTGTACATGTGTTTGAAATTTGAGTCTTATCAAGGTGGATTCCTAAGAATTTTCCCTCTGTGATCCGTTTATCATTATGTTAAGAGGAATATCTGTAGTTCTGTTCCCAAACTGAATGTAGTAGGTTTTGCCAATATTATTAATCACATCAGTTCAATTTCTAAAGAACCAGTTAGATATACATTTTGCAAATACGAGATTCAAGAAGTCACAGTAGACGACAGGCTGCAGCCACCTGCACCATGGTGTAGCCTGGGTAGATACAGCACCAGTAGTAGTTAGAAAATGTAACATGTATTTCCTTACACGAGAACTTGATTTTCAATCCTATTTACAAAATAATGGTGTCCTAAGATGGTTTTATTGTAGTAGCGCTATTGCGGTAAAGGTAATTGTTGACTTTCCATCCACTTCTACGTCTCCTTTCATATGTCCTGGTCCGTTTATCCCTCCCTTTACCTGTGTGTGTTTACGTACTCACGCATATGAGGTTGTAGGGGTCGCGTGCGTGTTTGTGTGTGTGTGTACTCACCTATTTGTACCCACCTATTTGTGGTTGCAGGGGTCGAGTCATAGCTCCTAGCCCCGCCTCTTCACTGATTGCTACTAGGTCCTCTCTCTCCCTGCTCCATGAGCTTTATCATACCTCTCCTTAAAACTATGTATGGTTCCCGCCTCCACTACACTTTCTAGGCTATTCCACGGCTTGACTACTCTATGACTGAAGAAATACTTCCTAACATCCCTTTGATTCATCTGAGTCTTCAACTCCCAATTGTGACCTCTTGTGTCTGTGTCCCATCTCTGGAACATCCCGTCTTTGTCCACCTCGTCTATACCGCGCAGTATTTTATATGTCGTTATCATGTCTTCCCTGACCCTCCTGGCCTCCAGTGTCGTCAGGCCGATTTCCCTCAACCTTTCTTCGTAGGACAATCCTCGTAGCTCTGGGACTAGTCTTGTTGCAAACCTAATTTCTTGACGTGCTTGACTAGGTGTGGATTCCAAACTGGTGCTGCATACTCCAGTATGGGCCTGACGTAAATGGTATACAGAGTCTTGAACGAATCCTTACTGAGGTATCGGAACGCTATCCGTAGGTTTGCCAGGCGCCCATATGCTGCAGCAGTTATCTGGTTGATGTGCGCCTCGGGAGATATGCTCGGTGTTATACTCACCCCCAGATCTTTTTCCTTGAGTGAGGTTTGCAGACTTTGGCCATCTAAACTGTATTATGTCTGCGGTGTGTGTGTGTGTGTGTGTGTGTGTGTGTGTGTGTGTGTGTGTGTGTGTGTGTGTGTGTGTGTGTGTGTGGATGGATGGGGGAGAGGGTGTCTCCGGACTCCTTCAGGTACAATTAGGAAATTATTCAACAGAGACTTAATTAAAACGGCCACAAGAAAGACAAGGAATCTGACAGTTGTTTTGTGTTCATTAACTGATCGTGCAACACATTGGCTGCCACAAGGAACTCTTTGTTTGCAGTAACAGTGGTTATCTATGTATGTAGGGTGAGAGAGAGAGAGAGAGAGAGAGAGAGAGAGAGACAGAGTGAACAAGGCGAGGGAAGACATTATCTCGCTTCTTTAAGAGACATTATCTCGCCGCTGATGAAGATTGATGACTGGAGGTTCTCAGCTGTGCACAAGTTGGTTTAGAAGTACAAACAGATTCTTTCTCCTCATGTCTTAATTATCTCTCTTGCCTGTGGTTCCTCCCCCGCGACACTTAGTGCCATGGAGCATCACACCACTGACATCGACCGTCTCTCTGTGCCTCCTTGCACTTATGTTCACTTATCTAGCTGCGCTTGTCTACCTGTGCTTATCTATCTGTACTTACGCTTTGTCTGCCTAGCTGTGCTTACCTAGCCTGTCTTATCTAGCTGTGCATATCTACTCTTGCAGGAGTAGACACGCATGTCTGTGCTTATCAGTACAGCAGCGCTTATCAGCATAGGTGTGCTTATCAGTATGTTTTTATCTAGCTCTGCTTATGTAGATGTACTTATATAGTTGTACTCGCCTTGTGTACTCGTCTGTCTCAGGTACCCTCCAGGTAGCTCCTAACTCTGCACCGTCGCCGGCCGCTACTGGGTTCACTCACTTCTAACATACCTGAAGTCTACCTGGAGGGTATTCCGGGGGTCAACGCCCCCGCTGCCCTGTTCATGACCATGACTCCCGGTGGATCAGGGCCTGATCAGCCAGGCTGTTACTGCTGGCCGCACTAGAGCCCTATCGTATCTCTACCTGGAGTCTACCTGGAGGTTATTCCGGGGGTCAACGTCCCCGCGACCCGGTCCACGACCAGGCCTCCCGGTGGATCAGGGCTTGATCAACCAGGGTGTTACTGCTGGCCGCACACAGTCCAACGTAAAGTTCCGTATGAATCCTGCCTCTACAACTCCACTGTCTAGGACGTCCCTCTTCCTGCCCACTGTAAATTGAAGAAATACTTAGTATCACTCATCTGTTCTAAGAAGGGCTCTATCTTTCCATTTTTCAGGGCTCTTAGAGTGAAAACATTCTCTCTCACTTCCCACTGATTCACCTAATATATCTAGCTGTTCAGCCAGATTTATAGTTTCTATGCTGCGGTCATATCTCCTCTGTCCTCTTAAACTCCTTGTAACACGAAGTTCAGCGATATTATTTTTCCTCGTAGCTCCCACGCCTCACCTCTGGTCGGTCTGGTCGCAAATCTCAGAACATTCTCAAGTGTCATGTTATATACCTGGCTAGGTGAGGGCTTCACGCAGGTACTGTGCACTCGATGACTGATCTAACGTACATGATACGCAGCAGCATCATGAATTTCACGTGGAATTTCTGTTGGCGAGATAAATCGATAATACTTGTTGACTGGTCTTTTTTTTTAATATTTTCATAGCTTTGCAGTGTAAAAATATCACTTAGAATGCAAATGTTATTTATTTTTGTTTTGTATTTTCAAATGACATTCTAAAAATATTTCTATATACTCTTAGTTCTCTGTTAGAGCTAGAACATTTACACATTTAGTCCAGCTCTCTGACAACTAGTGAATATTTAAAAACATTCACAATGGCGTCCTTAATTTCCTCAGGAAAATGAGAGACAAACGTGTTTTGAAAAGATATCATTCAGTGATTCTATAAATATTACATTGTGTATATGTATTATCAGTTGTCAGATATAATGGTCGTAAACTGATATATATCACACCATAAACAATGTTGATGTGAACTTGAAATACGAGTAAATTTAGTGTCAAGAAAATGTGTCGACTTTTTAGCTGTTGTTATGAAAACAGTGGTACTAGTTGCCTATATTTTTGTATTTTTCATTATTCATTAATATATGCTATTATAATAAATTTACCGTGGATGTTAATGCATACGAATAACTACATGTGTAATGTGTATATGAGAATGCATTTAAAAGCACCACAGTGAAAATAGAAAAAAATACCTGAACGCTGTTGTATGCTTTAACACACACATATTTAGAGGAATGAAGATACGTGTGTAAGCACATGAAAGCTCTCAGGTGTTTTTTTTTTTTATATTTTCACTGTAGTATTTTTATATATTTGCCATTACGCGCTGTACTTATTTTCTTTGACAAGAATATATGTTTGGGTAAGGTTTCCTTCAGTCCCTTTTTTCAGTAAACATAATTTGATTAGCCCTGTTTAAAGGAGGTTTTTATATAAAGAATTTGAGTTAGCCTCCGCTTCGTTGGATTAAATCTGATTACTTTTCATTCACCGTATGCTGTGTAGCCCCTACGGGTTTGGCTCTTCCCAGTGGAAACTGAAATAATAATTGCTTGAAATTTCGTGTCTATGCTTCATTGAGTTTTGTGGGAAAAAAGAGAAATAAAATTTAAACTCTAGGAAATTTTATTGGAAATGTACAGGACGTGGGAGGTTGGCCAGTCCTTGCTCACATTTGGAGTGACCATGTTGTGTGTGTAGAATGTGTAGAATGTTTGGGTGTATAAGGGCCTAAGAAAGATCAGGTCCAAGAAGCAAGCCAAAGTCTCCTACCGGCTTAAACCAATGACCCAACCTAGTCAGGTCGGGTCACATCCACTTAAGGAAGGAGCACGGCATCAGACCTAGTAGCACAATCTAGTTAGGTCCAACTTACACCCACCCACACCCACTCATGTATATATCTAACCTATTTTTAAAATTACATAACGTTTAGCGTCTATGACGGTACTCGGGAGTTTGTTCCACTCTATTACCAAACCAGTACTTTCCTGTATCCTTCCTAAATCTGAATTTTTCCAACTTAAAGCCATTGCTGCGAGTCCTGTCTTGGCACGCTATTTACATTCCCTTTATTTATTCATGTATTCCATTTATACAATTTAATCATATCCACCCTAATTCTATGCCTTTCTAGAGAGTGCGGATTCAGGGTTCTCATTCTCTCATAGAGAAGATTTCTGATACATGGGATTAGCTTTGTCATCCTCGTTTGTATGTTTTACGGTGCATTTATATCCATTCTGTAATACGGTGACCAAAACTGTGCAGCATAATCTAAATGAGGCCTAGCCAAAGATATATAGAGTTGGAGAACAACAGGAGGATTCTTATTATTTATGCATGGTTATTTTCCTGTCCAATGTTTAGAACTTTGCATTTATCTATATTAAACTGCATCTGCCAGTTCTCCGGCCACTGCATCAGTCTATTCAAATCTTCCTGGAGTGCTCCCAATTTCTCGTCAGAATGAATTCCCCGGGCTATTTTGGTGTTATCGGCAAATTTGCTTATATCACTATTTATTCCCTCATCTATGTCGTTTATATAGATTGTGAACAACGAAAGTCCCAGCAATAACCCCTGTGGAACAACGCTCCTCCACTCTGATTTCTCCCCATTTATGCAAACTCTGCTGCCTATCTGTCAACCACGCCTCTATCCAGGAAAAAATCTCTCCTGTTCCGTGTGCCTTAATTTTCCTCAATAGTCTCTGTTGTGGGACCCTATCAAAAGCCTTATTGAGGTCCATATACACAGAATCGTATTCATTACCATGATCTAACCTCCTCAAATACCTTTATGAAAAAAGTTAATAAATTTGTAAAGCAGGAGCGCCTTTTCGTAAAACCGTGCTGAGGTTCATTAATCAATTTATGCCTTTCAAGATGGCTACGAATTGCCTCGGCAATTATTGATTGCATAAATTTTCCCACTATGGAGGTAAGGCTTATTGATCTATAGTTCGAAGCTAAGGACCTGTCTCCTAATTTGAAAATAAGATCACATTTGCCATTTTTCGCTTATTTGGTACTATGCCAGTTTGTAGTGATATTTTGAAAAGATTAGCCAGAGGTTTGCTAAGCTCCTCTTTACATTCCTTTAGAACCCTTGCATACAGTTCACCAGGGCCCAAGGATTTGTTAGGTTTTAATTTATTTATTTGTCAAAGGACCATGTCACTTGTAACCCTAATCGTGCAGTTTATTATCATCCTGTTCTACATAATTTATTATTTCTGGAATATCGCTGGTATCTTCCTGTGTAAAAACTGAGAGGAAGTAAGTGTTAAAAATTCTACATATTTCCTTATCACTGTCAGTGAACTGACCCAAGTAATTTTTGAGTTGGCCTATCTTGTTCCTAATCTTAGTTCTGTATACCTGAAAGAATCCTTTTGGGTTAGTCTTCGATTCCCTAGCGACTTTAACCTCATAATCTCTCTTTGCTTTTCTTATTCCTATTTTTATTTCTCTTTAACTGAATATATTAATTTCTCAGCTGCCCCTCTCATCTTTTAATTCGCCTATATATGTCTCTCTTTTGACCAGTGAGATGTTTTAATATATTATTCATTTAGGATCATTTTTGTTTGATCTGATTTCCCTATTCAGAACATAATTGTCTGAGTAGCTAGAACTATTCTCTGGAAAACATCATATTGGCTGCCATCACCACCTACCTGACCCATAGTTAGGTCATTTCAGTTCAGCCCACCCAGGTAATTTCTCACTCCTATGAAAAAAGCCAAGTGGAGTCAGGGACAGAGACTGGATTGCCATTTTTAGGGTAAGTCCATTATATATTAAAACTGAGTGATTTGTGATCACTTTCCCCAAGCTCATTATTAGGCTCAAGATTATTAATTAGTGATTCCCTGCTGGCAAGAACCACTAGTTTGTTCTGTCACAGACTGTTTTAAAAACAATCGTGAATCGTTTCAAGAAAGTCGCTTGACTCTAAATTTCCTGTCAAATTGCCCCAGTCAATTAGTCTAAAGTTAAAATTTCCCATTAGCACAACATTTTCGTATGTAGATACCTTACGAATTTCGTCCCTATCAAGGTTTGGGAGCCTGTAAATCACACCCAAGATTCTTTTTCATGGCCCTCGAGAAGCTGTAACCACACAAATTCAGTGGCTGACGCTTCTAATTTTATATCTTGTCTAACACAACAATTTAAATTTTCTCTGACAGACATAGGTACTCCACCACCCTTCCTGTTGACCCTGTCAGTGTGGAATAATTTATAGCCCTGTATGTGACATTCAGAAGTCATTGCTCTATCTTTCATAGTGAACCAGGTCTCTGTTATAGCAATAACATCTATGCTTCCTGCACTTGCAATTAATCTTAGCTCATCTATCTTATTTCTCTTACACTCCTGCTGTTAGTATAGTAAACCTTAAAAGAGCTAGTCTGTCACTGCCCTCTGCTGTCTCCCTTTGTTTGCTGACCAGTTCCATTGTCTTTATTTGTAACTTTATGATGAATAATGTCTTAAACATTTACTGTTTTCAACCCTAGTGCTGCAACCTGATTTTTTTTCCACACACACCCATACTTCTATCTTCTACCTGATTTCCTGATCCAATCAAGCCAGTATAGAATTCAGCCCAAGAAATCTGCCATCCCATTACTAGATAACTGAATTCTTACCTCTAGTTCTATACCAGGGCAGTTCTGTAAGCTGGTTGCAGGTGTAGCTGTATCTCTGATGAACTGGAGGCTGGTAGAAGACCCTTCACACTGGCCAGCCTCTGTGGCACTTATCGTCGTGAAGTGTGGGGGTCGATATTTCTTCAGTAGGAATCCCTGAGATATGTACTTTGTATGAGTTACAGATCTGGATCCGGCTCTATACAGTGGGTAGCTACCAATTTTACGTGGTCAACTGGGAAGGGGTCTGATTCGCGATGTAACACATGTTATCGAATGTTTAGAGAACTTCACCGCTCTAGCCTAGGGTGGGAAAAGTAGCTCCCTAACTAGGTAGTTAATAGATCGGATTAATTAGGCAGAGTCTGTACACTTGCCACTTCACTGAGGAACAGGTTTTTTGTGACTGAAGCCTGGGTAGGCTGAGTGCCTGGTCACCCGCACAGCTCCGTTGTCAATCTGTGTAGGTTGTGAAAGGTAATTATAGATACTAAGCTAAATTACTCTGTCTAAATCTAACTTAGCTTAAATACTTTTAAGTAGTAGTAATTTTAGCTTGTAGAGGCTTCATTACTAAATTAGTCTTACAAATTAATAATAGATGAAATGAGGCAACGTGGATGTACGTATACTGTGGGTATTCTATCTACCCTCTACTCCCCCCTCCTCTGCCCTCTAATTAGAGGGTCGAACGGTCTGGGAAATTAGTCAAGTTCCCTGATTTCCCACAGTTTCAGGACCGAAACGTTTCCAGTAAAATCTCCCGGAGTTTGTACTTTTTTTTTCAACAACTTGTCGGCATGACTTCCCACTAGGGAATGACATACCACTTGTACTCTTGTCTTATTATCACATCTAGGATGTACCCAGTCACCACGGTGTGGTGGTGGCTCACTGCTGAATGTACCCAGTCACCACGGTGTGGTGGTGGCTTGCTGCTGAATGTACCCAGTCACCACGGTGTGGTGGTGGCTTGCTGCTGAATGTACCCAGTGACCACGGTGTGGTGGTGGCTTGCTGCTGAATGTACTTCGTATTCCTGGATGTCAGGTTCACTCTGTGTGAATAGTAAGCTAAGTTCTTGTTGGTTATTTATAAACACTGGACAGGGAAGTCGTGTGACGCCACAGAAGTTACTAGCCTGGCTCACCATTCCAATTGTTCTCTTGGAGAACAATTGCCCGCCTCATGCTGAACGAAAATCACACATGACGCTCTAACCCACGGGACCACGCAATCCTACAAGACTGACGCACCCAGCAGACCTAGGTGCTCATGTATGATTTTCGCTCACTATAAGGTGGGCCAAAACGACATGGGTTGGAATCCTCGGTTAGTCGCAGTGTTGTTATTGATTAATACCACTCGTTCGTGGTTACAATAATACTGTACTACACCCACTGGTCCACTCAACCCACTAACTCTTCAGTGTACTGGGTGCGGGAGTGAGTTAACTGTCTTGTAGTTTAACACGCTGGGTGCTGGAGTTAACTAGCTTGTGGTTTAACACGTTGAATGCGGGAGTTAACTAGCTTGTGGTTTAACACTCTGGGTAGTAGTAGTGGTGAGTTAACTAGCTTGTGGTTTAACACGCTGGGTGCGGGAGTTAACTAATTTGTGGTTTAACACGCTGGGTGGTAGTAGTAGTAGTGAGTTAACTGGCTTGTGGTTTAACACGTTGGGTGCGGGAGTTAACTAACTTGTGGTTTAACACGCTGGGAAGTAGTAGTGAGTTAGCTAGCTTGTGGTTTAACATGCTGGGTGCGAGAGTTAACTAACTTGTGGTTTAACATGCATGGTGCGGGAGTTACCTAAATTGTGGTTTAACACGCTGGGTGCTGGAGTTAGCTAATTTGTGGTTTAACACGCTGGGTAGTATTGAGTTAACTAGCTTGTGGTTTAACACGCTGGATGTATCGATGAGTTAACTAGCTTGTGGTTTAACACGCTGAATGTGGCGATGAGTTAACTAGCTTGTGGTTTAACACGCTGAATGTGGCGCTGAGTTAACTAGCTTGTGGTTTAACACGCTGGGAGTAGTAGTAGTAATGAGTTAACTAACTCGTGGTTTAGGTAACCTTCGAAAATAAATCTTGTTGATGTTGTTGTTGTTATTGTTATTATTATTATTATTATTATTATTATTATTATTATTATTATCATCATCAAAGCTTGTTAGTCATGCCCGGGAGAGCTCAGAACATCTCACACACACACATCAGGGCCAGGAGCTATGAATCGACTCCTGCAACCACAATTAGGGGAGTACACACACGCGGGCGCGCGCGCAAAACGGGACAGGTGTCTATCGACAACTACTATTATTGCTACTACTAACTACACACACACACACACACACACACACACACACACACACACACACACACACACACACACACACACACACACACGTCTCACTCGCAGTAACTAGTCCTTCTAAATGCAGACATCGATTTTTCACATATATTTTTTCAAAGTAATCTTATCAGTATAAGCTAATAAGGATAGATTAAGTTAGGTACGGTTAGGTTTAGCTTAGGTTAGGTTTAGGTTAGCCTAGGTTAGGGTAGGTTAGGTTAGGGTAGGTTAGGTTATGTTAGGGTAGGTTAGGTTAGGGTAGGTTAGGTTAGGGTAGGTTAGGTTTAGATTAGGGTAGGTATTACAACCCAGGAGTCCCAAAGGCCTGTTATCCTGGGTTACCTGGAGGTTATTCCGGGGATCAACGCCCCCGCGGCCCGGTCCATGACCAGGCCTCCCGATGGATCAGGGCCTGATCAACTAGGCTGTTACTGCTGGCCGCACGCAGTCCAACGTACGAGCCACAGCCCGGCTGATCCGGCACTGACTTTAGGTATCTGTCCAGCTCTCTCTTGAAGGCAGCCAGGGGTTTATTGGCAATTCCCCTAATGCTTGATGGGAGGCTGTTGAACAGTTTTGGGCCCCGGACACTTATGGTGTTTTCCCTTAGTGTACCAATGGCGCTCCTACTTTTTATTGGGGGCATTTTGCATCGCCTGCCCAGTCTTTTACTTTCGTAGGGAGTGATTTCTGTGTGCAGATTTGGGACCATTCCTTCCAAGATTTTCCAAGTGTAGATTATGATATATCTCTCCCTCCTGCGTTCCAACGAGTACAAGTCAAGTGCTTCCAAGCGTTCCCAGTAGTTAAGGTGCTTGACAGAACTTATATGTGCAGTAAAGGATCTCTGTACACTCTCTAGATCTGCGATTTCACCTGCTTTGAATGGAGATGTTAATGTACAGCAGTATTCTAGCCTAGAGAGAACAAGTGATTTGAAAAGGATCATGGGCTTGGCATCTCTCATTTTGAACGTTCTCATTATCCATCCTATCATTTTCTTTGCACGTGCGATCGTGGCACTGTTGTGATCCTTGAAAGTGAGATCCTCAGACATTACTACTCCCAGGTCCCTTACATTATTTTTCCGCTCTATTGTATGGCCGGAGTCAGTAGTGTACTCTGTTCTAGTTATTATCTCCTCCAGTTTTCCATAACGGAGTAGTTGGAATTTGTCCTCATTGAACATCATATTGTTTACCGTTGCCCATTGGAAAACTTTGTTTATATCTTCTTGGAGGTTAACCGCGTCCTCAGCAGATGACAGCCTCATGCAGATCCTAGTATCATCCGCAAAGGATGATACGGTGCTGTGGTGTATATCTCTGTTTATGTCTGATATGAGGATAAGGAATAAGGTGGGGGCGAGTACTGTGCCTTGTGGAACAGAGCTCTTCACTATGGCAGCCTCCGATTTAACTCTGTTGACCACTACTCTGTCTTCGATTTGTTAGGAAGTTGAAGATCCATCTCCCCACTTTCCCAGTTATTCCTTTAGTACGTATTTTATGGGCTATTACGCCATGATCGCATTTGTCAAATGCTTTTGCAAAGTCTGTGTATATTACATCTGCATTCTGATTTTCTTCCAGTGCATCCAAGGCCATGTCATAGTGATCCAGTAGTTGTGAGAGGCAGGAGCGACCTGCCCTGAACCCTTGTTGCCCTGGATTGTGCAGATTTTGGGAATCCAGGTGATTTGCAATCCTGCTTCTTAGCACTCTTTCAAAGATTTTTATGATGTGGGACGTCAGAGCTATTGGTCTATAGTTCTTAGCTAATGCTTTGCTGCCACCTTTATGGAGTGGGGCTATATCCGTTGTTTTAAGTGACTGTGGAATTTCACCCATGTCCAAGCTCCTCCTCCATAGTGTACTTAGGGCATGCGAGAGGGGTTTCTTGCAGTTCTTAATGAAAACAGAGTTCACGAGTCTGGGCCCGGGGCTGAGTGCATAGGCATGTTGTCAATGGCTTTTTCGAAATCTATCGGAGTTAGGGTAATGTCTGAAATCTGGCATACATTTATGGAGTTTTGAGGCTCATTCATGAAGAAATCATTTGGGTCGTCGATCCTCAGACCGATTAGTGGTTCACTAAACACAGAGTCGTACTGGGATTTCAATATTTCACTCATTTCCTTGTTGTCATCTGTGTAAGTCCCATCCTGTCTGAGTAAGGGCCCGATACTAGATGTGGTATTTGCCTTGTTTTTGGCATATGAAAAGAAATATTTTGAATTTCTTTCAATTTCACTAATAGCTTTAAGCTCCTCCTGCCTCTCCTGGTTCCTGTAAGAGTCATTTAGCTTAAGTTCGATAGTTTCCACTTCCCTGGTCAGCGCCTCCTTTCGTGTATCAGATATTCTAGCACTCCTGAGGAGCTCAGTGACTCTTCGTCGTCTTCTGTAGAGGGAGCATCTTTTTCTCTCCAGTTTACTCCTGCTCTTCTTCTTTCTTAGGGGAATATGCCTAGAACATGCTTCGGCTACCAGGGTGTAAAGGGAGCAAAATAAACACAGCAGAAAAACTTTTAACTTATATTATCCTTCACCAATTTAGAACAGAAGTATGTACACTATATACACTACGTGCAACAATAGGTATTAGTGCACTCCACGGTAAGCAAGGCCGAATAGAAGACACTAGAGAGCAGACCGTGCTTCAACCAACTCTAGAATGGGAATGACAAGGGCAGACAGGTGAGTGGTACCAATATCACCTCTGCGATTGCCAAAACCATCTTCTCATTGGCTGGAACCTGGGTACTGATTGAACGACGGGGAGATAGCCTTTCAATGAGGGTGTGTACATGCGCCGAATAAAGGTTACATACTCTTTGCATGCCACAGTAGGTTAGGTTAGGGTAGGGTAGGTTTAGGTTAGGGTAGGTTGGGTTAGGTTTAGGTTAGGGTAGGTTAGGTTAGGGTAGGTTAAGTTAGGGTAGGTTAGGTTGGGTTTAGGTTAGGGTAGGTTAGGTTAGGGTAGGTTAAGTTAGGGTAGGTTAGGTTAGGTTTACGTTAGGGTAGGTTAAGTTAGGTTAGGTTAAACTGTCGTCCATAAACCAAAATTAGCCAGTTAGATATCCATCATAACAGTAGGATGAATGAAGCTTAAAAATTACGTAGCTTTAAAAATTAGGTGCAGTGCTGTATGACCCTCGTGGGTTTAGCGCTTAGTTATGATTAAACATGAAAAAAAAACAGGTTAGACAACTACCTGAGCGAGGAAGATTTTGGGTAAAACTCGTGAAAGAGTTACGTATCGCCATTTTCGAAACGTTGCGCCTACACGGTAGACTTATTCAGTGGAAAGCATCCGAAACATGTAGGTGAAGGAGGTTGGCAGGCTTGGATGTGGGAGGTTCAGGCAGGAGAGGTTGGTCAGCCTGTCTCATGCACACCTGCTCACGTGCACTTAACATGCGATAATCGCGACGCACGTCATGCATTCATTACGCTAATGAAAAACACCTGTTATTTTTTCACTTAATTATTCATTCACCTGATAAGCAATTTTGTGCATGTTCGAGGGAGGGGAGAGGTGGGGAGGGAAGGGGAGGAGCGGGACGGGATGGGGAGGAGTGGGGAGGGGAGGAGCGGGACGGGATGGGGAGGGGACGGGAAGAAATAACGAAAAGGCACAGAACTAGAGGAAATATTCTGTTTAACTTAGTTCTGACGAAGGAGTCTTAAGGTTTACCTGAAGTTTACCTGGAGGGTATTCCGGGGATCAACGCCCCCGCGGCCCGGTCCATAAGCAGGCCTCCTGGTGGATCAGGGCCTGATCAGCGAGGCTGTTACTGCTGGCCGCTCACAATCCAACGTACAAACCACAGCCGGTTAGTGAAGAGCTTGGATAAGCGATCACAGGTCGTTTAGTTTTCGCACCGAGGATTATATGGGATTAAAGGACTGCCAGGATAGTGAAGATGGGATGACCTGACTAGGAATTATAGTGGAGACTTGACCAGGCTCTGGTGGCCTGGTGGTTAACGCTCTCGCTTCACACGGTGAGGGCCTGGGTTCGATTCCCAGCCAGAGTAGAAACATTGGACGTGTTTCTTTCCACCTGTTGTCTATGTTCCCCATCAGTAAAATGGGTACCTGGGTGTTAGTCGACTGGTGTGGGTCGCATCCTGGGACACTGACCTAAGGAGGCCTGGTCACAGACCGGGCCGCGGGGGCGCTGACCCCCGGAACACTCTCCAGATAAACTCCAGAAGGACGGTGGGAATGGTTGCCAGTGTGACATTTTCACAGAGTTGTACAGTATAACCAGGCAGCATGCATCTCCACACAGGAATTAAATCAAATTAAAATTACTTCGATGCATAAACAAAAAAAAGAATCGTGGGAATGTGACACGTAGGGTATTCACTGGAATGTTTATTCTCGTTCGATTGAGGAAAACCGCAGTGGGCGACCCGCCTCCCACAAAATGTTCTGTGTCTGTATGTCAGCAGGTTGAAGATTGAGACACTTTATGCAGCATATGGAAATCTTTATTCAGGAAACGTTTCGCCACACAGTGGCTTCATCAGTCTCAATCTTCAACTTGTCGGTTTTTCAAACCATTCATCACATGTCAGAAGGTTGTTCAGTGAGGATAAAAAATACACCTGATCTGATGCAAACATCATCGCTGATTAACGTTTTGAAACTAGACGTTTAGTCATTAGAATCTATCAAACGAATGAATTAAATCGTTTTCAACGATTAAACGAAATAAAGAATTACATAAAAATAAGAACAAGTGATAATAAAAGTCTTAAACATTTATTACTGAAACGTTTAGCCAGTCTAAACTACAGTGTTTAAAACTAAACCAAAAAAACGGACGACGGAGATACAGAAGCAAAATTCACAAATAAATGAACAATGATAGAAATTCAGTAGCTGTAATGAGCTATCATTTACTCTAATACCAGGTATATACAAGTATACCAGGAGAGTCTTCGTAATGAAGAGGTCGCTGGCTGACTCTGAGCTGTGGTTGAGAGACCGAGAGGTTAACGATGGGGGTGGATGAATGTGTGTATGAGTGCTGTTCACTAATGTGTGTATGAGTGCTGTTTCCTAATGTGTGCATGAGTGCTGTTTCCTAATGTGTGCATGAGTGCTGTTTCCTAATGTGTGCATGAGTGCTGTTTCCTAATGTGTGCATGAGTGCTGTTTCCTAATGTGTGCATGAGTGCTGTTCACTAATGTGTGCATGAGTGCTGTTTCCTAATGTGTGTATGAGTGCTGTTCCCTAATGTGTGTATGAGTGCTGTTCCCTAATGTGTGTATGAGTGCTGTTTCCTAATGTGTGTATGAGTGCTGTTCACTAATGTGTGCATGAGTGCTGTTTCCTAATGTGTGTATGAGTGCTGTTCCCTAATGTGTGTATGAGTGCTGTTCCCTAATGTGTGTATGAGTGCTGTTCCCTAATGTGTGTATGAGTGCTGTTCCCTAATGTGTGTATGAGTGCTGTTCCCTAATGTGTGTATGAGTGCTGTTCCCTAATGTGTGCATGAGTGCTGTTCCCTAATGTGTGTATGAGTGCTGTTCACTAATGTGTGGATGAGTGCTGTTTCCTAATGTGTGCATGAGTGCTGTTCCCTAATGTGTGCATGAGTGCTGTTTCCTAATGTGTGTATGAGTGCTGTTTCCTAATGTGTGTATGAGTGCTGTTCACTAATGTGTGTATGAGTGCTGTTTCCTAATGTGTGGATGAGTGCTGTTCACTAATGTGTGTATGAGTGCTGTTTCCTAATGTGTGGATGAGTGCTGTTCACTAATGTGTGTATGAGTGCTGTTTCCTAATGTGTGGATGAGTGCTGTTCACTAATGTGTGTATGAGTGCTGTTCACTAATGTGTGTATGAGTGCTGTTTCCTAATGTGTGGATGAGTGCTGTTCACTAATGTGTGGATGAGTGCTGTTCCCTAATGTGTGCATGAGTGCTGTTCCCTAATGTGTGCATGAGTGCTGTTCCCTAATGTGTGCATGAGTGCTGTTCCCTAATTGCGCTAAATGCTGGTTTGGGAATTGGAAAATTCATGGGACTGGATAATGCCTGACACTCGTGAAGTGTTGTTATTAAACCCATTTGCGCAAAAAAAAATTGACACGGAGAGAATGAGAACTTAGTGTAACCACAGCGTTTCTGAGATGTTCTGAGTCTGTTTTTAAAATGTGTTCAGTTTTATTGAAGTGTACACTTATAACTTTAACTAGGAGAGGGGAAAGCATTGACGATGTTTTGGTCCGACTTTGAACCATTGACCGAAACGTCGACGTTGTCTACTCTCTCCTATGTTCGGGATATTTGCGCATTGTTCCAGCCATTGTATTGTGACTTTTTAGTTCTCTGTTGTTGAAATGTTTAGGCAGCTTTTGTCTCCATATCTTCTAAGTTTATAAAAAAGAGAAAAATGAAAGAAGCTGTAGGACAAGTTTTCACTGGGATAATGTTTCGCGCTGTGTACAGCTTGGTGAAGCTGTAACAAGAGATGTATGGGAACCCCGACGAGTTGAAAGATGATTACCACACAAAGGCAATAATAGGGAACTTTATTCAGACAACGTCAGCCTGTATATCAGGCGTTCTTTCTCTCTCTCTCTCTCTCTCTCTCTCTCTCTCTCTCTCTCTCTCTCTCTCTCTCTCTCTCTCTCTCTCTCTGCTGCATAGGCGCTCAGATACGATAGTTTAGATGTCCCTCCAAACTGCCAACATCCCAAACCCCTCCTTTAAAGTGCAGGCATTGACTTCCTATTTCCAGGACTCGAGTCCGGCTAACCGGTTTTCCTGAATCCCTTCACAAAATATTACCCTGCTCACACTCTCCCACAGCTCGTTAGGTCCCAAAAACCATTCGACTCCATTCATTCCTATCTAACACGCTCATGCACGCTTGCTGGAAGTCTAAGCTCCTTGCCTACAAGTCCTCCTTTACCCCCTTCCTCCAACCTTTCCTAGGACGACCCCTACACCGCCTTCCCGTATAGGTTTATACACTCCATTCTCTCTAAATGACCAAAACACCTCAACAGCCCCTCTTCAGCCCTCTGACTAATATTTTTAGTAACTCCACACCTCCTAATTTCCACACCACACATTGCCCTTAGATACGACATCTCCACTGCTTCCTCGCTGCATCATTTACAATCCATGCTTCACACCCATATCAGAGTGTTGGTACCACTGTACTCTCGTACATTCCCTTCTTTGCCTCTATTTATAACTATGCTGATTTTTTCTTTTGTTTTATTTTTGTAAGCCTAAGAACTTTTGATTTAGTGATACTAGGAATCTTTAGCAGGTGTTCCAGCATGTCATTGTGATAAACTCTTAGACTGTTAGCAAGGCGATGCACTGTAGTTTCCCAGCAGTGACTTGTAAAACAATGAGGAGGAATGGTTTTCGCTAAAAGATCGTGTCTGATATTTAAATTGCACAAATATAAATCTTCCGATCAGGGATTTTTTTACGACATTAAGTCTTCTGGTTTGTTTGCCGATTTTTTTTTATCCTTATTCGTGTTAAGCTGGTGTTGATGTAACCCAGCCTGGCAAGTGTACGACGACGCTGAGAAAAAGAGCCATTATACTTGACACTGTTTATAATATAAAGTTAAAGAGTTCTTACGAAGGATGACCATGCACGGCGCCTTGACTGTGTTCTCTGTGATGTCATCTTCAGCTGCGAAAGGTTGACATTTGTCAGTCAGCTGCGCTAAAACATTAACACATGTCAGCAGTACCGTGTCAGCAGCATCGCTCAGTTTTAAGACAAGTATTTCTTAGCTAACAACCATAATTCTCCCTCTTCATAAATATATTTCAACGTAATTGACGTAATTCAGATACTGTAAGACAGTATTATTAATGTATTCCGGTAAAGGATGTGAATTTCCCCGTAGTGCTATCAGCATCCTTCAACATCTCACTGTTACAGATTAAGACACATGTGCAACACTTTAGTATCTTTGTTGATGAAACGTTTCGCCTGCATAGGTTTCTTCAGTCAAATATAGAGGGAGTACGTGTTGTAGTGAAATAATAATGATGTAATCAGTCCATTAGCCTTGGAGAAAAAATATTAGAAGTGGTCAGTCCCTCAGCCTAGAAAAGAAAAAATTCAGCTCGATGGTCTGGAATGATATATCGTTCCAGACCATGAAGCTGAAATACCAAGACGTTTGCGTCATAGACTGGTATCATTTTCATTAAATTGGCGAATAATTTTCTGTAATACACTCTGTCAGACATTTTCTTAACGTTAAGAAACAGTTACAATGGAAAGCCATTTTTTTTCTAAATATGTGACCTCGTTTAAAGGTAGTAAACACATCTCCATACGAAGACGATTTTGAACTGTAAATAGGCAATTTATAGTCAATTAAAAATCCTTGGTTCTGTCTAAAATAATTTCAGAATTTGACACATACACATTAGGCTGTTCAGATTTAGTAATTATTAATCTGTTAAGATTTAGTAATTATTAAGTTATTACGGTTTAGTAATTATTTATCTGTTAAGATTTAGTAACAATTGAGCTCTTCAGATTTAGTAATATTAAGCTGTTCAGATTTAATAAGGTTCTTTATCTAACATCTAACAGCTCCGAAAAATATTTATTTTGAACATTTCTTTGCGTCTTCTGAGGTTCATCTTTCCTTGATAATTTGTTTTTAGAATTAGTGTAAATATTATCCTCGTAGCGTGTTAGTGTACAAGAGTCTCACTTCTCGCTTCAAGGTTTTAGCCCTAAATTTAACGCTGGGTCTAATAACTACCCCAAATAAACACACTTGTGTTAAATTAGCAAAGATAATGTTGCCTGCTGGGAGCATTTTAAGACTTTTTCTTTTATCTTCGTCCATCTGGAATGTAGTTTTATCGTTTTTAACTCTCCAAAGCGCTTTTTAATTTCCCCAAAAACGCTTTTAACTCCCCCAAAGCACTTTTCAGGTCGCCAAAACACTCAGCTCCCCAAAACACTTTTTTGTTTTTTTACTAAAAAACATTTTTTTAACTCCACGAAACACTTTTTAAATACCCCAAACAATTTTTTAACTCCCCAAAAACGCTTTTTCTCTTACTCTTCCCTAAATACTCATTAATAATTTCCCCTAACCCTTCATCAGCAATAATATCCCTAATTATTCCTCAGTAACAACCTCCCCAGAACCTTCCACTACAATAACCTCCCCTAACACTTCATCTTAGTAACCTCCCCTAACACCATATTTCTCCCTTAACCCCTCCCCCCTTCCCTCTTTAATAATAACAATCCAGCTAAAACTTCACCTCGATATCACTTCATCAAAAATGTTTGCTGACGCACAACATACGTCTCTGTTTTATTTCATGTTATAATATCTGGTTTTATTAGTGCGTTCAGCCATATGTTATAAGAGAGAGAGGCGGCGAGGCTTATTACTTCTTAGGCTGCATATCAAATTACTCTTGCACTTATATTTAGAAGTGATAATGGAAGATTAACGAAGTGTTGATTCTTATGTTGGGTTGGTCTTCAAACGATGCTGGCGTTACTACATGATAGCCGAGTTGATTTTTCATTAAACTTACATGGGCACATTTTGTAATGTGCTGGTGCTTTACTCTGTAAGAGAGTTACACAGTGGGAACAGAATCATTGTGCTTGCTAGTCTACTCTGTATGATGGTTAAATAATGGGAGCAGAAGCAATGTGCTGCTCAGATAGTTACGTAATAGGAACAGAGGCAAGGTGCTGGTACCCTACTCTGTATGATAGTTACATAATAGGAGCAGCAGAAAGCTGGCCGTTCTCTGCAAGTCGTGAAACAAGGTGGTGTGACATAGCAGGTGTGGGAGGGACGACAGGTGTAATTACCTCCTTGTAATTACAGCAGCATAATCTGTTTATCATATAATTATTTTTTTTAAGTTCCAGTCACAGCAGTACTTACTAATTCCTCTTTTAATGCATTCTATTAAGGGTCCCAAGACCAAAACGTTTTCTAATAAGTCCTAGTGTTTACTCGTGTATGTTTCTAAATCAATTTGTCGGTAATTGTTACCAGGGTTTATACCATTGGTTAGCCATTCTCTATAAGAAAAATATTTTTTTCTATTATCCTTTCCACCCCCACTTTTTTCTCAATATGAAACGGTAGCCTGTTGTTAACGCTGTTGATAGTACCAACAAAATCTTTAACTACTCTTTCTAGACCTTAATGTGGTTATCATGTCTTATCTTTTCCTCTTATCAGCCAAGATAGACAACTTTAAATGTTTTCAACCATCCGTCAATTTATATTGTTCGACTCTGGCAGCCATTTCGTAGCTATTCTCTGAACATTTTCTAACATATTTTTTTTCAGGTGTGGGAACCACACCAGAAAAACATATAGGTAAGTTAGCCCTATAAAACCCGGTATAATATATAGATAAGTTGGCCTAATAAGTTATAAAAACTGAACATTTCACCATCCATATATTTGAAAATTATTTTCTAGTTTGCCAGCGTGAAAAACGAATTTCTTACAGTTATATTTATATGATCTTCTCTGTCATTTTTTTTGTTAATAACTCCTAACTCTCTTTCTCTATCTGATACTTTCAATATATTGTCTCTGTCTATATTCTCCATGTGGCCTGATTTCAATTTCTCTTATTTCCATTACATGGCATTTATCTACATTAAATTCTACTTTCCATTTATCACTGCATGTGCTCAGTTTATCAAGATCCTCTTGTAAAGATTTACAGTCATTTTTATTATTAATTTTGCGTAAGATTATTTTAATCGTAAAATGTAACTTTAAGAAGAGACTGGACAAATATATGAGTGGGAGGGACTGGGTTTGATTGGTGTCATTGGGTACGGGAGTTATTTCTTGGGTAGCTTAAGGTAGAGGTCGTTTTGATAAGGACCTTAGGTAAGACACATATGAAACAGTTAGGTATCTTTATTTCGAAACGTTTCGCCTACACAGTAGGCTTCTTCAGTCGAGTACAGAAAAGTTGACAGAAGCAGAAGAGACTTGAAGACGATGTAATCAGTCCATCACCCTTAAAGTTTTGAGGTGGTCAGTCCCTCAGTCTGGAGAAGAGCATTGTTCCATAGTCTGTTTCAGACTATGGAACAATGCTCTTCTCCAGAGTACTGATCCCAGGTCACTCTGACCAAGACTTAAGTATAAACATTCAACTAAAGAGTGTTTGTGTGTGTGTTTGTGTTTTACACAGGTGTAAGAAAATTGATGTAGTAGGACAATTGATGTTATAAAGTGTTGTCAGCGGAGTGTTAACGTTCATAACTTGGTTAGATGTTCTTATATTTAAAGCTATATTGCTTTCAGTCTCGTGTTATCCTTTCGTAAGAAGTTGTAAAGTATCCATTCTAGTGAGTGAAGTGTAGCAGTGAGTGAAGTGTAGCAGTGAAGGTCAGAAGTGAATAGTGTAGCATTGAAGTGTAGTAGTGAGGTGTAGCAGTGAGGTGCAGTAGTGAAGTGTAGCAGTAAAGTGTAGCAGTGTCCTAAGTCGCAGTGTCCTATAAAACTGTCTGTATACATTACATATTTAATATGTTTATACATTTGAAAGAGTAAATAATGAAGCGAGTCATTGGTCACTTGTTAGACTGGGTGATGCAGAATGTATTATGATAAGTGGAGGTGGATTTGCATGAACCCCGTGTGAACAATTCCTTCGCCACGCCCAGAACTGATAATGTAGACCAGGTGTACTTACCTGTATATGGTGTGTGTGTGTGTACGCGTGTGTGTACTTACCTATTTGTGATTGCAGGGGTCGATTCACAGCTCCTGGACCTGCCCCTTCTCTGGTCGCCACTAAGTCCACTCTCTCTCTCCTTATTTCATGAGCTTTATCGTACCTCTTCTTTCTCATACGTGCTAGTTATTTGTGTGTGAATGTTTGGAGAGAGAGAGAGAGAGAGAGAGAGAGAGAGAGAGGCAAAGACGGTTTGTCACTAGCCCTACCAGCAAGGACCCATCCATTAGATACAGTACAAGGCACCACTAAATACATAGCAAGTTTTTATTTTGAGCAGCCTATCGTTCAGGATTTAGCCAAACGTCGTCCAGAACAAAAGCTTACTGGGAATTGTGTGGCTTTATACCCATGGTCGAGACAGTTTCAGCTTCCTTGTCGGGAGCATATTTTTATAAATTTATTTTAGTAATAACAATATACCTAGATGGTGGTTGGTGCTCCAGGACAAACGGCGTTGTGATGTGCTACGTATGTGGACAGTTTAGAGGGGAAAGATTTTTAGATTTAGCCCCCGAACGGCTAGTTTATTGCGCACCCCATATCCATCGTGTGGACGGTAGCGCAAGAGTGTTTGTATACACAGGCCTAGGAAGTAGCCCCCAAAAGGGTTACTAGGAGTAAATCTGGCTTTATATCTCCCATGACTTATCTGTTGCAAGCATATTTAGGATATTTGCTTAATAAGCCTGCTATCTTTATTTTCACTAATAAGATATCTTCACATATCACAGGTTATTATACCCTCTATCTCTGTATTTCTGAATAAGTGGGTAGTTGAACACATGGTGGTCAAAATAGTGACCATACGGCTGGCCACATACTGTGTTCGTCATCTGTGAGTCTGCCAAACTTTCAGAGGTACTTATAATCAAGCCTAAGCCTGGCTGCTGCAACATAAGTCAGTCTTTTCTCATTGCAAGTTGCTTCATGAACGTACAGTACTTATCTACGTTCATATTATCATAGTGATAGATCTACTCAGGCTTCTAACTGTATTCCTATGACATTCAGTTTCCTTATTTACTTCTCCCCTAACTTTACGCCAAGGTTATATTCTATATTTTCCTGCAGGATACTGTCTTTACAAATTTTATCATAAAGGAGTAAGTCTGTGTGTGATGGAGTCCATAAAAATTGTACATTAATTCCTGTTTCTCTGATTTTTTTGCGTATCTATATTTAGCTTCTCCATTGAGAATGAGGTTAGTCAGGCGCCTTAAGTGATGACATAGAATCAGTAACAATCAAAGAGTCAAACTCAGTATCATAAATTAACTTTAGCGCCATTAAGATGGCAAACAATTCAGTTTGCAATGTAGACGCCCAGTTGTCATGTCTTATGTCTAACTCAACATAGTTCCTTTTATTCTTATCTAGGAGATGACAACAAGAGCAGATTCAACCCTGCCTGTAGACTCCTGCTTAGATCCATCAGTGTACAGTATATAATTTGTGAGATATTATTACTAACAGTTAAGAGAGAAATTTCTTTTTGAGCAGTTCTCTTTGCAAGTGATTTAAGAAAGGGATTACTAGTGCTGAGCTTCTTGGGAAGGGCTTGCAAGTATATGATATTAAATTAACACAACTTCCATGGAGGGTGTGAAGGGCTTATGTTATAGTGATACAGTTCGTGAAGGTTATAAAATTTATAACTTCATGTTTTCGTAACCCATTTAGAGTATGTTTATTTGCTTTAAGATAACTATTAAGGTTAGTAGTGACAGTGTCTGGTTCATTTCTTAACATTTTGATACCAAGAATAGTGTTAATCTCATTAATCGTACTATAGATACTAGGAACACTAAGCTCCTTCCTCATATTAAGAACCTCAATAGTTTTAGAACAACCAAGAGTGTGGGCTTATTTTTGCATTTGCTGAAAAGACAGGAGAGAATTTTCCTCAGCTAATACTAACTTGGGCGCAGCAAAATCAGTTAAGAATCTAATGTAGATTATTTGCATCATTCTCACGCTATTCTTACATTAGCACCATAGTTAGGGTTGTAGCCAGCAACAACTCGAGTATTGAGCCTATCATTTCCCAGGGACATTTCTTTAGTCTCACTTCTCAAATCTTGGAAAGGAACAGAGGATGCTCCTACTTGACAAATAACCTATTATTCAATTGAGTGGGTTATCACCGTTTAAAAAATTACGAAGTGAAAGTTGGCGTCTGATTCTATAGTATAGTCTATTAAGTACTATTCTGCCAGATACTTTACAAAGACTAGTTAAGAGGACTGGTCTAAATATATCAGGCTTTTGCGGCTTACGGATAGACACAATAAGATTATTGGTCCAGGATGTAAGAACACCCTCGCTGTAACTGAGATTATACAGTGCTAACAAAAAGTTATCATTGACCTGCCTTAGACTTTTAAGGATATCATAAGTTATACGATCCTCTCCAGGGGCGGTTGATCCACCTTTATTTAATGCATTATCTAATTCATCCTCAGTGAAGAGGCAATCACTCTCATCAATATATTGGCTCATAAAATAGAACATTTTCAACCTTCGTTCAGAAGCACTCTATAGATTTGTTCTAATATGAGAGGAAATTTTCATGCCTGGATATTTTGGCCCATTTGTTTACGAGGTCATTTGCTTTTTTTTTTTTAAGAGAAACAAGGATGCGGAAAAGTTATATAAGAATCAAATTCTTGTACGTGAACTAATGACCAAGTAAATGTACGAGGTGAGATGGTGGTGGGAGACAAATCCAAAGCATAAACTAAAATATAGATATGAAATGAACTAAGAAACGTCTAATGGAACTTTACTCCAGGAGGTTAGTGGTCGAGAAGCAGCTTTCAAGACCTGGAGTAAGACAGAAAAAATTTACAGCGTAAGAGTATACAAATATGTATTTAAAAGAAGTTATCGCAGCTAGATGGTTTTATTCTGAATATCAGGGAGGAGGGTTACTACCCCCAGGGTAATCAAAGAAAGGCAATCAATGTGGCTTCTTTCCGTTGGGATTCTTTGATCTCCTTTTGTATCAGGCTACGACCCAGGACACTTGGCTGCCACCCAGGTACCTACGACCCAGGACACTCGGCTGCCACCCAGGTACCTACGACCCACAACACTTGGCTGCCACCCAGGTACCTACGACCCACAACACTTGGCTGCCACCCAGGTACCTACGAGCCACGACACTCGGCTGCTACCCAGGTACCTACGACCCACGACACTCTGCTGCCACCCAGGTGCCTACTTACTGCTGGGTGAACAGGGGCAGCAGGTGTAAGGAAACATCCCGAAACGATGCCCCTCGTCTCGGGTTGAAGCCCGGGTCCTGCAATTGTGAAATGATGGCACTACCACTTTAGCCACAAGCCGTCCAAGCACATCAGGCAATGAAAAGTTGAGATGCAGGCACCAGAGCTAGAGCTCAACTGCAGCAAATCCAGCTATGTAAATGCACACATACATGCACGAACACAAGTAATAACGTATAAGGAAATAGTAAATAGTTCCTTTTGAAATTCTTTCTAGTCTGTTTTTTTCCTCTTCGTCGAAGCGAAGAGGAGGAGGACGAAGAGGAGGAGGAGAAGGAGGAGGAGGAGGAGGAGGAGAAGGAGGAAGAGGAGGAGGAGGAGAAGGAGGAAGAGGAGTCCTTGGCATGTTAAAACATTTTCTCTCGCATTTGCTTGGCTCAAGATTTTTGCCGAGAGCTCACAAATTTGGCAGTGGGAAAAAATAGAGGGGATGTTTAGCGCTTACTTGTGTGACTGTGTGCAACTTGTGTCGGCGGTGGTAATAGTGTTAGTGATGGATTGTGTGTGTGTGTGTGTGTGTGTGTGTGTGTGTGTGTGCGTGTGCGCGCGCGCGCCACTCACAGAGTTGTTTGTGGAACTGGTAAGGTGATCTTGGTCCTCTTAATTCAAATTGCAAACTATCTGCTCCATCATTTCCTTGTAACTATGTCTCTCCCTCTCTTCTTCATCAAGGTCTTCAAGTTCAGTTCCTTCAACCCCTCCTAATGCATCATCACTCTGCTTGCAAACTGTTTTCGAGCAGCATTACATGCTTGATAGGAATGGGCTCCATGCTGGGGTCGCGTGCTCAGTGTCTGGCTTAATATATGTCGTGGTATACGAGTTTCTGAAGGATTCTTTGTTCAAGTTCTTGAATGCTGTTCTAAGGTTTGTTACTCGTGTATGTGTCGCTGACATTATTCAGTTCTGTGTAATTCTGGTGATATGTTTGGGGTTATGTTTACCCCCAGGCCCTTTTCAGTCTCTGATATAGGTAGTTTCTGTCTATGTTGTACTCGGTGTCCAGTCTGCCCCAACCTCTTTAGTTCACATGACCTTACATTCTTTGGATTGAACCATATCTGCAATCTGTTTAGGTCTTCCTAGGGTTTATCACTGTCCTCTCCTGTTTTACATCTTCAGAAAACATGGCGGCCTACTCTCTTATCAAATAGTATTTCGTTGTTTCTAAGACACTCAGACAGGTGACTGATAACGTGAATTAAACAGAGATTATCTGACAGTGATCTTTTACTGAGTGGTTTACCGTTTTCTGTTTATACGTCAGGGTTTTTCATCGCCTTTATTTTATACATAATTTATTGTCGTTGTGGTATATTATAATTGGTTAATTTTCATTGAGAAGAGGACAGTTTAACTGAACCTAAATAATGAAAATCGAGAATCTTACTAAAAACCGCATGGGATCAGTCCACAGAATCAGAGGATGAGTTTTTCAGAGACTCGTAAGACTCAGTTCACTCTTGTAGGTCATTTACGTACACTAGGAGCAGGAATAGTCCTAATACTGAACCCTGAAGAACTGCTCGTTACTCACAAGTGCCGCACGTAGGAGAATGTAACCAATGTCACGATGTTGTTCCTTTTTATTATTTACTAATTACTCTCTCCCATTCTTATGTCTCACCATCACTGTCACTCTTCACCTTTCGTCACTCAGGTTCCCCTGTCCCCTGCTAGAGCACTTTGCCTGTTCCTCTAGTTTCTGGTGTAATATCTGGTGTTGAGCTTTTGTCTTTTTTGGCAGACCAAGAAGCTGTACTCACCTCAGCTTTGGCTTTCCTGTCTCATAGGTTAGCTTACGTAAGGTTTTTCAGGAAACAGGACATTGGTCTTGGTCATATGATGACCCACAGCTGGAGCTTTTGGTCATGTGACCGAGGCCTTCCACAGGCTTACCAGAATTCCAGCAAATTCGTAAGACAGAATTTTCCATCGCTAATTCCGTGGGGGTTTTCTGTAAAGAATTATCTTCTCTCCAGATGTTCCAGTATCCTCTCTCACTGTTTTCTTCAAAATTTTTGACAATGTTCGTTTAAGAAATACTGGTTTGATTTCAGTGCCTCCAGTATTATCCCTTTTCTTACACACAGGTTCCACATTTGCCCTTTTCCAATTTTCCGGCAGCTGCTTTGATTGGAGAAATTTGTTAAATATATTTTGCTGTTGCGCCACATAATAGTTCTGTCCCATTTCTCAGCATCGATGGAAATGTGTTGTGTGGTGCCATTGTTTGTTCATACAGTATGTGAGTTTACTTTCTCATCACTTCTTTTGTTGTGTTGATTCATATTACCTGTTGATCTATTCTGGCTACAGAACGTCTGTTAATTTACTTCTACTATCTTCTGAAGACCACTGTAAATCGTTTGCTAAGCTCTTTGCGTATTTGTCATTCACTATGTGTGTGTGTGTGTGTGTGTGTGTTATGTTATGTTGTGTTACCAAAATTAGGCACATGTCGATTAGACACTAGGCCTTTTGTATATTCGTTCTTATATGTGTGTGTGTGTTATGTGTTATGTACATGTATGTGTGTGTTAGTTACCATTTTGTTCTAGGCACATGTCGATTAGGCACTAGGCCTGTTGTATATGTGTGTGTGTGTGTACTCACCTAGTTGTACTCACGTAGGTGTGTGTGTGTGTGTCTGTGTGTCTGTGTGTGTGAATCCCTCTGTCCTCGCGCGGTCGTGGTACATGGATGTGGTTACCAACAACATCACCACCACCACAACTGCTACCATCACCATCATTATGGCTACTATCACAACCATCGTCTTCGTCATTACCACCACCAGCACTGTAGAGTGTCCGAGAGCATCCGGGTTTGTGTCACTGTGAGAGTGTAAAAAACTCCCGACACAAACTTACAAGGATGTCATGGCCGAGTGGCTGAGTGAGTACTACACAGAATGTTTCTCTGGAGAGGACACATGACGGGGGTTAGAGTCATCTCCGCAGCCAGAGATGCTTGTAAAAATACTTGGGCCATGTTCAAGAGTTACACACACACACACACACACACACACACACCCACATCATAGCTTTAAGAAGAGGCACGATGATGCTCTTGGAACAGGGAGAGAGTGGCCCTAGAAGCAAGTAGGGAAGAGTCGGGGCCAGGAGCTGTGAATCGACCCCTGCAGCCACAAATGGGTGAGTACGTACTATAAAACACAGGCACACATGTCCACCCCAGTTAAATATCTAAGACTATAGTAATTTTTCTATTAAACTCTATACCTGCAAATCTAACTTTCTCACAATTAATCTATATATTTTTTAAGTTTTCTGTACATAACATGCAAATGTTTTTTTACCATGGTTTTGAGGGCACACGCACGTTACCTGGAGGTTACCTGGAGGTTATTCCGGGGATCAACGCCCCCGCGGCCCGGTCCATGACCAGGCCTCCCGATGGATCAGGGCCTGATCAACTAGGCTGTTACTGCTGGCCGCACGCAGTCCAACGTACGAGCCACAGCCCGGCTGATCCGGCACTGACTTTAGGTATCTGTGTGTTACAGCCACATAAAAAAATACATTATATAGATTTAATCTAGAATAACCCTATAAAGTTAAACACTGTGACTTAATTCCACTATAGCCCTTCGCTTTAATAAAGTCTTTCAGCATAACCATTACCTGTCATAAGGGGTTTTCAGTAAAGATATAAATATCTTAAAAAAGCTACATTTACCGAGTTTAATTAAAAAAATAAATTGCTTCACGGTCCTCTGAGAGTATAAACCAGCGTCGTGGTCAAAGGTCCTGTACTGGGGTGGATATGTTTTCGTAGATTTACACACTCCTAGATCTTTCTGCTTTGATGAAACGCCCAGATGAGATCTGTCAGGCCTCCACGGTGTGGGAGTGGATGGTGGGTGACAGTGGTGGTGTGTAGGCGGTGTGTGTGTGTGTGTGTGTTTGTGTTGAGGGGAAAGCTGTACTCACCTAGTTGAGGTTGCGGGGGTCGAGTCCGAGCTCCTGGCCCCGTCTCTTCACTGATCGCTACTAGGTCACTCTCCCTGAGCCGTGAGCTTTATCATACCTCTGCTTAAAGCTATGTATGGATCCTGCCTCCACTACATCGCTTCCCAAACTATTCCACTTACTGACTACTCTGTGGCTGAAGAAATACTTCCTAACATCCTTGTGATTCATCTGTGTCTTCAACTTCCAACTGTGTCCCCATGTTACTGTGTTCAATCTCTGGAACATCCTGTCTTTGTCCACTTGTCAATTCCTCTCAGTATTTTGTATGTCGTTATCATGTCCCCCCTATCTCTCCTGTCCTCCAGTGTCGTCAGGTTGATTTCCCTTAACCTCTCCTCGTAGGACATACCTCTTAGCTCTGGGACTAGTCTTGTTGTAAACCTTTGCACTTTCTCTAGTTTCTTCACGTGCTTGGCTAGGTGTGGGTTCCAAACTGGTGCCTCATACTCCAACATGGGCCTAACGTACACGGTGTACAGGGTCCTGAACGATTCCTTATTAAGATGTCGGAATGCTGTTCTGAGGTTTGCTAGGCGCCCATATGCTGCAGCAGTTATTTGGTTGATGTGCGCTTCAGGAGATGTGCCTGGTGTTATACTCACCCCAAGATCTTTTTCCTTGAGTGAGGTTTGTAGTCTCTGGCCCCCTAGACTGTACTCAGTCTGCGGTCTTCTTTGCCCTTCCCCAATCTTCATGACTTTGCACTTGGTGAGATTGAACTCCAGGAGCCAATTGCTGGACCAGGTCTGCAGCCTGTCCAGATCTCTTTGTAGTTCTGCCTGGTCTTCGATCGAATGAATTCTTCTCATCAACTTCACGTCATCTGCAAACAGGGACACCTCAGAGTCTATTCCTTCCATCATGTCGTTCACAAATACCAGAAACAGTACTGGTCCTAGGACTGACCCCTGTGGGATCCCGCTGGTCACAGGTGCCCACTCTGACACCTCGCCACGTACCATGACTCGCTGCTGTCTTCCTGACAAGTATTCCCTGATCCATTGTAGTGCCTTCCCTGTTATCCCTGCTTGGTCCTCCAGTTTTTGCACCAATCTCTTGTGTGGAACTGTGTCAAACGCCTTCTTGCAGTCCAAGAATATGCAATCCACCCACCCCTCTCTCTCTTGTCTTACTGCTGTCACCATGTCATAGAACTCCAGTAGGTTTGTGACACAGGATTTCCCATCCCTGAAACCATGTTGGCTGCTGTTGATGAGATCATTCCTTTCTAGGTGTTCCACCACTCTTCTCCTGATAATCTTCTCCATGATTTTGCATACTATACATGTCAGTGACACTGGTCTGTAGTTTAATGCTTCATGTCTGTCTCCTTTTTTAAAGATTGGGACTACATTTGCTGTCTTCCATGCCTCAGGCAATCTCCCTGTTTCAATAGATGTATTGAATATTGTTGTTAGGGGTACACATAGCGCCTCTGCTCCCTCTCTCAATACCCATGGGGAGATGTTATCTGGCCCCATTGCCTTTGAGGTATCTAGCTCACTCAGAAGCCTCTTCACTTCTTCCTCGGTTGTGTGCACTGTGTCCAGCACATGGTGGTGTGCCCCACCTCTCCGTCTTTCTGGAGCCCCTTCTGTCTCCTCTGTGAACACTTCTTTGAATCTCTTGTTGAGTTCCTCACATACTTCACGGTCATTTCTTGTTGTCTCTCCTCCGTCCTTCCTTAGCCTGATTACCTGGTCCTTGACTGTTGTTTTCCTCCTGATGTGGCTGTACAACAGTTTCGGGTCAGATTTTGCTTTCGCTGCTATGTCATTTTCATATTGTCTTTGGGCCTCCCTTCTTATCTGTGCATATTCGTTTCTGGCTCTACGACTGCTCTCCTTATTCTCCTGGGTCCTTTGCCTTCTATATTTCTTCCATTCCCTAGCACACTTGGTTTTTGCCTCCCTGCACCTTTGGGTAAACCATGGGCTCATCCTGGCTTTTTCATTATTCCTGTTACCCTTGGGTACAAACCTCTCCTCATCCTCCTTGCATTTTGTTGCTACATATTCCATCATCTCATTAACTGGCTTCCCTGCCAGTTCTCTGTCCCACTGAACCCCGTTCAGGAAGTTCCTCATTCCTGTGTAGTCCCCTTTCTTGTAGTTTGGCTTCATTCGTCCTGACCTTCCTGCTTCTCCCTCCACTTGTAGCTCTACTGTGTATTCGAAGCTTAAAACCACATGGTCACTGGCACCAAGGGGTCTTTCATATGTGATGTCCTCGATATCTGCACTACTCAAGGTGAATACTAAGTCCAGTCTTGCTGGTTCATCCTCTCCTCTCTCTCTTGTAGTGTCCCTTACGTGTTGGTACATGAAGTTTTCCAGTACCACTTCCATCATCTTAGCCCTCCATGTATCTTGGCCCCCATGCGGGTCCAAGTTCTCCCAATCGATCTCCTTGTGGTTAAAGTCACCCATGATCACCCATGTGTGTGTGTAGGTGATGTTTATGGGTTGAGGTAGTGGTGGTGGTGATGGTGTTTTTGGTGATGATAATGTTTTTGGTGGTGATGATGATGTTATGATTGTTGTTGGTGGTAGTGGTGATGGTGTTTTGGTAGTAGTGATGGTATTATGATTGTTGTTGTTGTTGGTGGTGGTGATGTTCTTATGATTGTCATTGTTGTTGGTGGTTGTGGTGTTATTATTGTTGTTGGTAGTGTTGGTGTGCGGGCTGAGGTAGTGATGTATTCCACACCTCAAAGCAACACACTTCCAATTAAGGTAAAACATCGTATATAAAGCAAATAAACATAAGAGCAAATCGAAATAAGAACATAAGGAGCACTGTAGGAGGCCTGCTGGTCCATGATAGGCAAGTCCAAGTCACCCATTGGCCTAAGCTAGTCAAGTCCAAGTCACATCCACCAGTCAGACCCACCAGGCCAAGTTATATATGCTCAGTCTGAACTTGCTCGCTGTATCTCACTAGTATCCAAATAATCTTCTTTGAACAATAGTAAAAAATGATGCAGGTTGCGGTGCTTTTATTGGGACAATGTTTCTCCTTGTGTAGACGTTTATCTTGCTAAGCTCTACAGAGCGAAATATTGTCCCAGTGAAAGCTTGTTCTGCAGTTTTCATGCAGAAAAGGGCAAGATGTGACCAAAAAGTGTGTGTTGAAACGAACCCATTTTCGAGCAAAACTGGCCTCCTTTTGGGAGGCTTCTAGCAGAATCTTCTCGTAAGGCAGGTTTCTTGTATCCACGTATTTCTTCTCTGCATTATCTTCTAATAACCTGATGGGAGTCTTGACCTTGGTAGTACTGAGCTTAACTTATGACACTTGAAGTTTTTGTGAAATACTGTACGGTATTTTACAACCTTCTGCGTCTGATAACATAATATTTGCAGACCTCTGAGCTTGTGATTCAAGAGCTTCCATTGTATTATTGTACATCTCCTTGCAGTGATTTCTTGCAGTGAGAAGCTCTGTTTTTTTCTGCAGTGCAATGAGTATCTACGAGATTCATAATTTGCTTGTGGAATTGTGAAGTTCATATATTATATTTTGTAGTATTTTGCCTTATTTATGTGATGTGGTCTTGTGAATTTGTTATGAATAGCAGTCTCGTGACTAGGCTACGTTGTACGCTGAACATACGATATCTGAGTGATTATCTGAGGAAATCTGCAGCGGTTTTGAACCTCTCATTTACTGTAGGTTAAATCTCTGTGTATGAGCTCAGATGAGAGCTGATCATAATCTCATTGTCATTTGAGACTAATGACACACTAGAGGTCTGTTAATATTTAATGGCTTTTAAGACTTCTCGGAATCTTAAAGTTCCATCAAATCCTTGAAAGACGCTTAAAGCAAAAATATAAATATTTCTACAACGTTTCACTCACTGGAGCTTTATTAAGGGTAAGAAACAGACAAAATCAGCAGTATATGAAGCATAAAGTGTCGAGTGAAGATGATTTTCAGATCTCTCTCTTAAAGCCATTGTTTTATATCTATCTCATAGATAAATTATTTTTTGCTATATTTTAAAGTATATTTGAAGGTTAATTGTATATGACTGTCTAAATATAAAAACAATAGGAAAATATTCACCTACAACTCTTATTTCTCACACAAGTGTTTTAAATTCATGAGAAAATTTATATATATTTTTTATACTGATTCCTCCAAGAATTTCTCTTGAGTGTATTGGTAATTTGCACCCACAATGGCTAAGGAAAATACCAATATATTGTGTGTTATAACTTAGTAGTTTCACGATCTGGTAAAAATATAATCACAAAGCAAGGTTCTATCTGTTGTTTATCAGGGATTTAAACTGGTCCCTAAACGATTTGTACTCGTTAATTACTCGCCAAAAGTGGGGAGTTTTAATTTAGTTAATTTAGATTTTATCCTGTGGAGTAATTGTTGTTGGAGAACTTGCGGGTTTATCTCAATAATCTACACTTGTATTTCTTTTCAGATATTATCTAAAGCTGTTCCTCCTGATTATAGCCATATGATTCTTAAGAATTTTATTTTTTATTGTTAAGTTTGTGTTTCTGGTGCTCCAGAGTTATTGTTCGAAATGTAGTTTTATTAAATTTGTGTTACCGGTACTTCAGATATTGTTCGAAATGTAGTTTTATTAAGCTTGTGTTTCCGGTGCTTCAGAGACATTGTTCGAAATGTAGTTTGCTGTAAAGAATAATTACTCTTAGTTAAATTCTCCCGTAAATTCTTACATTACAGCCAAATAAGAGACCAACTACAAGACCAAATACATGACCAAATACATGACCAAATACAAGACCAAATACAAGACCAAGTACATGACCAAATACAAGACCAAATACATGACCAAATACATGACCAAATACAAGACCAAATACAAGACCAACTACAAGACCAACTACAAGACCAACTACAAGACCAACTACAAGACCAACTACAAGACCAAGTACAAGACCAAGTACAAGACCAAGTACAAGACCAAGTACAAGACCAAGTACAAGACCAAGTACAAGACCAAGTACAAGACCAAGTACAAGACCAAGTACAAGACCAAGTACAAGACCAAGTACAAGACCAAGTACAAGACCAAGTACAAGACCAAGTACAAGACCAAGTACAAGACCAAGTACAAGACCAAGTACAAGACCAAGTACAAGACCAAGTACAAGACCAAGTACAAGACCAAGTACAAGACCAAGTACAAGACCAAGTACAAGACCAAGTACAAGTACAAGACCAAGTACAAGACCAAGTACAAGACCAAGTACAAGACCAAGTACAAGACCAAGTACAAGACCAAGTACAAGACCAAGTACAAGACCAAGTACAAGACCAAGTACAAGACCAACTACAAGACCAAGTACAAGACCAACTACAAGACCAACTACAAGACCAAGTACAAGACCAACTACAAGACCAACTACAAGACCGGGGGAGAGTTTGAACTAAATTAATTATTCTTTACAACAAACTACATTTCGAACAATATCTCTGAAGTACCGGAAACACAGTGAAAAAAAAATAAAAAAATAAATTCCACCATGACTCTGCCTATGATTTTTTTGTGTTTATTTTTCTGTATAAATAGTTTGATTATAATTTATTTTAACGTGTGCGCATTACGCTTTTCACTTACTATTGCAATGAACATAAATGCGATATTTTATTCTTTTCGAACCATAGGATTCAACAATAATTGTTGTTGGTTCATTCTGTTATATTCATTAACTTGGCGCTGCAAATGAAGGTTTAAAATCAGTATTATTTAATATAATTATTTTTTTTTTTTACCGTGTTGTGTTACCTGGCATATTTTTATTCTTTGTAATTTTGTTTACCTTTCGATTTGGTTTTATTTTGACTCGTAATTTGTAAATTAGGTAAGCTACTTGTGATAAAAAAATTAATAAATATTTGTCCTAATATTCAACGGGTATGCGCTTTCATATAGTTAATTTCTCTTATTTAATTATTTATATTGGATAAGTGAAAGTAAATTATAACCTCGTCTCAAAAAAACTTGCAAAATTATCAGCTGTCATCTATATTTATGTAATAATTTTATTCTTTGAAAAAAATCTCTTCTATATTTAATATTTCATTGGCTGGGTTAATAATTTTATTTTGTCATTACTCTAATTCGCTTTAATAAAAAGAATTATTGACCACAATCATCACAGTTTTTCTTCACTTCAGGCATTTGATAACTTAATGGAACGTGATATATTTAAAATCTTCATGACTGTTGCAGCGTCAGTACTCTGGCTATGGTGTCACTGCACATAGAAACCGGGATGATGGAAGGTAGATTTTACTGGACAGATGCTACAGGGTGTTCAGAGAAGAAACAAGAATGGTCTTCAGGTTGCTGGTTTCGTTTTTATGGGATGTTTTTAAAGAACAGTGTATTCAGATCAGCCTCACACACACACACACACACACACACACACACACACACACACACACACACACCTGGTGTCCAGCAAGTGGCTTCTCGAATTGAACCCCGCCAAATGCAAAGTTGTGAAGATCGGGGAAGGGCAAAGAAGACCGTAGACAGTATAGGCTAGGTGGCCAAAGACTGCAAACCTCGCTCAAGGAAAAAGATCTCGGGGTGAGTATAACACCGAGCATGTCTCCGGAAGCACACATCAACCAGATAACTGCTGCATCATATGGGCGCCTGGCAAACCTGAGAATAGCGTTCCGATACCTTAGTAAGGAATCGTTCAAGACACTGTACACCGTGTACGTCAGGCCCATACTGGAGTATGCAGCACCTGTTTGGAACCCACACTTGATCAAGCACGTCAAGAAATTAGAGAAAGTGCTAAGGTTTGCGACAAGTTTAGTTCCAGAGCTAAGGGGAATGTCCTACGAAGAAAGGTTAAGGGAAATCGGCCCGACGACACTGGAGGGTTAGGGGAGACATGATAACAACATACAAAATACTGCGTGGAATAGACAAGGCGGACAGAGACAGGATGTTCCAGAGACGGGACACAGAAACAAGGGGTCAGAATTGGAAGTTGAAGACCCAGATGAGTCAAAGGGATGTTAGGAAGTATTTCTTCAGTCACAGAGTAGTCAGGAAGTAGAATAGCCTAGCAAGTGAGGTAGTGGAGGCGGGAACCATACATAGCTTTAAGATGAGGTATGATAAAGCTCGTGGAGCAGGGAGAGAGAGGACCTAGTAGCACTCAGTGAAGAGGCGGGGCCAGGAGCTGAGTATCGACCCCTGCAACCACAGTTAGGTTAGTACAATTAGATGAGTACACACACACACACACACACACACACACGCACACGCACACGCACACACACACACACACACACACACACACACACACACACACACACACACACACACACACCACACACACACACACACACGCACATCGCACCGGACCACCACCACCCCACCATCACCACAAACCACACTACATCACACTGAGTCTCGACCCCTGCAACCACAAATAGGTGAGTACACACACACTGAAAGAACTACAGGTAGACATTCAAAGGACAGTACATCAAGAGAGATATTGAAACTAATATTTAATTGCCTGATTCGTTGTCTATACTTACGTAAAAGCCTCATTGGTCAACGTATTAATTTTTTTTTTTTTTGTAATTTACTGATAGGCTTGCTTCACCCATGAGTTTTCCTCTTTAACGTACACACTGTACTAAGATAACTCTAGTTTCCCTTCAAAGCGAATAAATGCACCAAGGTAAGTAAGTTTATTTAGGTACAGGTACACTTAAGCACAGTTATGTCAATTATCATACATAGCAGCATGTGTAGATTAACTAGGATAACCTAAAAAAGTCAGAGAAAGTGACTTATTTCCATTGAGATCCTTGATTTCCATTGGGGTCCTTGATAAACTGGGATGGATTCCTGGCGAAGAGGAATTTGATTAACTAATTCCTCAAAACCGCTCACAAGCCTGTGGTAATTACGTTACACGAACACATACCACGACCAATACCGGAACACACCGCGACCAATACCACACTACCACCAGTATCACACCACCACCACAAGTACCACACCACCACTGGTAGTAGCACACCACACTACCACCAGTACCACACCACCACAAGTACCACACCACCACAAGTACCACACCACCACAATTACCACACCACACTACCACCAGTACCACATCAACACCACCAGTACCACAACATACTGCCACCAGTACCACACCAACGCCACCAGTACCACACCACCACCAGTACCACACCACCAGTACCACACCACCAGTACCACACCACACTACCACCAGAACCACACCAGTACCACACCACACTACCACCAGAACCACACCACCACCACCAGTACCACACCACCACTGGTATTACCACACCACACTACCACCAGAACCACACCACACTACCACCAGTACCACACCACCACCACTAGCACCACACCACCACTGGTATTACCACACCACACTACCACCAGAACCACACCACAGAACCACGATCACTACCACAATTAATTCCCGCATACATCATCTCACACCAGCATACGCTAATATTATCTGAAATCACCACACACGACACCACTACCATACATCACTAAACAACACACCAAATACTACTCACAACCATAAACACCCTTTCCATGCCATCACAACCCCTCCCACACACACACACACACACACACACACACACACACACACACACACACACACACACACACGAGCAAAACACCACACCACATCACAAAACACTACCCCCACACCCTCACACACACACCACACTGGACCACCACCACCCCGCCATCACCACAAACCACACTACACCACACCGTAACCACACCACCACACATCACTTCCCAGAGTCATTGAGGAACAAGAGACCGTGAAGAACGAGGAACATAAAAGAAAAATGTTGGAGTTTCTGAGTGGAGAGTTGGAGGTGTGTTTATGTGGTGGCGAAATTCTCCAGCAGTAGTAAAAACTGCTGGCAATGACGCACTGAGGGAGAAAGGAGGGAGTGAGGAGGAATTGTCAGAATGTACTGATGAGAGGAGAGTGAAGGAAAGGAGCCGGAATGTAGGGAGGGAGCAAAAGAAGAGATGGAACCTTTAGACAAGAAGTACCAAGGAAGAGAGAGAGAGAGAGAGAGAGAGAGAGAGAGATTAAAGCAAAATTTGCAGAGAGGGAAATAGGGAGAAGATTAAGGAGGGAAAAATAAAAGAGTGATAGCAAATGAGAGTGAGAAGCTAAGAAGAGAAATGGAAGAAAATAGGGAAGGAATGATGATGACCAGCAGTACCTCATCTTCACCATCACCATCGCCTCATTATCACCATCAAAAAAATATATATATTTTTCATCTTCCTTTTCACCATCGTCGCTTTGCCAGTCACCTCAGTCATTACCATAATCATCTCATCACGTCATCCTCTGTGCGAAAATTCCTCTATAAAACAGTTCCTGTCAATCCAGGCAGTTGGCACCTCACTACTGACACGATCTTCATCCTTGGCCATTTCAACTTTAAAGGAATACCTGCCTCTATAATTTCAATATTGTTATCACTAGCTGTGTAATTCAAATATTCTTATCACCTCTATATTTCCAATATTCTTATCACCTCTATATTTCCAATATTCTTATCACCTCTATATTTCCAATACTCTTATCACCTCTATATTTCCAATTTTCTTATCACCTCTATAATTAAAATATTCTTATCACCTCTATATTTCCAATATTCTTATCACCTCTATATTTCCAATATTCTTATCACCTCTATATTTCCAATATACTTATCACCTCTATATTTCCAATATTCTTATCACTTCTATATTTCCAATATTCTTATCACCTCTATAATTCAAATATTCTTATCACCTCTATATTTCCATTATTCTTATCACCTCTATAATTCAAATATTCTTATCACTAGCTCTGTAATTTCAACATTCTTATCTCTGCCTGTGCAAGTTACCATGATCTATTTGCAGTAAACCCTGCATGTTTTTTGTTTGTGTAGTAAACTGTTGTAGCCTTTGTTACAGTTTGCTTCAATAGACGTGTTATGATGTAGGAGTGGAGATTGATGGAGGTGCTCAACCCACCCTTCAACTCTCTTTATCGCTTGCGAGAAAATGCACACTCACGTACACGAGAAAATGAACACTCATTTTCAGAACAAAATGCAGACGAGAGATACAATTCGCCCAGCACCGACAAATGCACGGAGCTCATTTCGTTTATATTTCGTTTTTTTTTTTTATCGAGTTATTAAACGAAAATGTAATTTTAATACACGTTAGCCTAACTGCGAATGACAAATCTTACGATTAATTTTTTTTAAATTTTGAGCATGCAGAAATGCATGTCAGGGCAGTTTGTTAACTAGTCCATGTTGTAATTAAGTATCAGAGGAAGGTTACCTTCCGCTGATACCTAATTATTAATTTCTTCCTCCTAATTATTGGATTCTTCCAGTAATGTTTTCGTTTATACCTTGAGAACGCCTCATTCAATAGGCTTCACATTTTCAACGCTAGTTTATTGCAACTAGAGAAACATTCCTGCAGCTACCCCGGTATGAGCAAGTACTCTCCTGAGTACGTTTTATATATACTCTTCCAGTATTTGTTTTTCCCTTCGATAACTTGAGAAAGCCTCTTCTGCTCAGCTAAAAACTTTCAGTACTGGAAGTTGGAATTGTTACTGAAGTATATCGGTACTAATTTTACAATTTTATGTTAGTATAGTTTTTTTCCCCGAGAAATAACCTGTATATGCCTTAATGAATGATGCGTCTTGCAAATAAATGGTACCCAAAATTCTCAGGCATTATAAATATAGATTTGCCAGTTTTCTAACTTAAACTTAGAAAGATTGGACTCTGTGCAGTAAATGGAGAATGCTTCTTCTAATTAGCTTCAAACTTTAGCATTGGTGCTATGTCTTACAGGAAGCTTTTAATTGATTATGGGTTGTGTAAGTTTCAGTTTACCAGTTTTATTCAACAAATTGGTTTGTGTGCACTAACTGTTGTTACTCCTAAGTATCAGACGAGCCTGGATCTTGGCCGGGCTCCGGGAATAGAAAGACCCTCGGAACTCATCGAAGTTATATCAAAGGTACATGTTTCACAGTTACTTAAGTAATGTTTCACAGTTACTTAAGTAATGTTTCACAGTTACTTAAGTAATGTTTCACAGTTACTTAAGTAATGTTTCACAGTTACTTAAGTAATGTTTCACAGTTACTTAAGTAATGTTTCACAGTTACTTAAGTAATGTTTCACAGTTACTTAAGTAATGTTTCACAGTTACTTAAGTAATGTTTCACAGTTACTTAAGTAATTACAACGCAGAATATTAATGTTAAATTACTTTCATCACATTAAAACATTTTCTATTCGTATTTAATTTAGCTTTCTTTGCCTTGTCTGATTCTCTCTTGTTTCAGTGCTAATTACTAACTGATGAAGAAGCATTACACTAGGCCTAATGGCTCATGAAAAACCGGTTCTATGCTTTACACTGTAATACAACTATATTTACAAATACACTTTTTCTACACTGAGTTCAAAGAACCGACAGGTTGATAAATTAGATACATGCGTAATACTAGTATCGGACTGATGAAGCCACTGTGTGGCGTTTCCACAATAAAGATTCTCATGTATTGTACGTGTCTAATTTATCAACTTTTTCAAATACACACACACACACACACACACACACACACACACACACACACACAAACCTCACTCAAGGAAAAAGATCTTGGGGTGAGTATAACACCAGGCACATCTCCTGAAGCGCACATCAACCAAATAACTGCTGCAGCATATGGGCGCCTGGCAAACCTCAGAACAGCATTCCGACATCTTAATAAGGAATCATTCAGGACCCTGTACACCGTGTACGTTAGGCCCATATTGGAGTATGCGGCACCAGTTTGGAACCCACACCTAGCCAAGCACGTAAAGAAACTAGAGAAAGTGCAAAGGTTTGCAACAAGACTAGTCCCAGAGCTAAGAGGTATGTCCTACGAGGAGAGGTTAAGGGAAATCAACCTGACGACACTGGAGGACAGGATAAATAGGGGGGACATGATAACGACATACAAAATACTGAGAGGAATTGACAAGATGGACAAAGACAGGATGTTCCAGAGATTGGACTCAACAACAAGGGGACACAGTTGGAAGTTGAAGACACAGAGATGTTAGGAAGTATTTCGTCAGCCACAGAATAGTCAGGAAGTGGAATAGTTTGGGAAGCGATGTAGTGGAGGCAGGATCCATACACAGCTTTAAGCAGAGGTATGATAAAGCTCACGGTTCAGGGAGAGTGACCTAGTAGCGGTCAGTGAAGAGGCGGGGCCAGGAGCTTGGACTCAACCCCTGCAACCTGAACTAGGTGAGTACACGCACACACGCACGCTTTAGACACGTAGTTCATAGTCGTGTGTAATAATTAGACATATTAAGAAAATATTACTACACACGTGAAGCATCTTTCTCATCTCCCTAGACTGTTCGTGGTGGCTCCTGTCTGTCTTTCATGTTTCTCTGGCTCATAAACACACTGAATGTTGATGGGTTAACCTTATTTTTAGTAGTTATTTGCTAATCACTGTTTCAAAATTTGCAAATGCTTGCAAGATATCTTGAATTTTGTAATTCCATCTCAAAAAACCCTCAGACATAATCTATTTTGTTCTTCAGAATTTCACATCTAATTGTAAAGAAAATTATCAAGTAAAGATGTATAATAGTTCACAATAAAAAAACTAAATTCAATTATAATGATTTCTTTTGAAAAAATAATTAATAAGCACAATATTTCAACCACCATTTAATCTGTTAAAAAACAATCGCAGAAGAATTATCAAACTTGTATATCATTTATTGTTGGATTTCAAACTCGTCAGAAAGAAATATAGAATGAGAGCTCCATTTCATGCCTTCGTGACAGTTACTTTCATTTTCCCCGGTTCACTCTCTTAGGAACATAAAGAAGGAACACTACAACAGGCCTACTGACCCATGTGGAGCAGGTCCATGTCCCCCCTCCGCACGGAATAGACCAATGACCCATCCAGTCTGGTCACCTCCACTCAAGGATGGAGCACGGCACCAGACCCAGCAGCACAAGCTAGTCAGGTCCAACTCATACCCACTCACACCCACTCATGTATTTATCTAACTTATTTTTAAAACTACACAACGTTTTAGCCTGAATAACTGGACTCGGGAGTTTGTTCCACCCATCCACGACTCTATTACCAAACCAGTGATTTCCTATATCCTTCCTGAATCTGAATTTTTCCAACTTGAAACCATTGCTGCGAGTCCTGTCTTGGCTGGAAATTTTCAGCACGCTATTTACATCCCCTTTATTTATTCCTGTTTTCCATTTATACACCTCGATCATATCTCCCCTAATTCTACGCCTTTCGAGAGGGTGCAGATTCAGGGCCCTCAGTCTATCCTCATAGGGAAGATTTCTGATACATGGGATCATCTTTGTCATCCTCCTCTGTACGTTTTCCAGAGCATTTATATCCATGCTGGATATAATTGTAAATTGTAAGTAAACGATAAAACTTAGGAAAGTTACAGTATCTTCCAAATCCCCAAACAAAAAGGGGTCTCCTGATCTGAGCTACCCAACCCTTGGATCGAATCTTATTGCCTCCTAGTTACCAGGTGCTGCATGATCCTCACGGGATTAGCTCTTCCCAGTGATCTCTCAGACGGCTTCGTGTTGACTTTCCTCGGGGATCAACGTCATCCCTCACCTCATTTACGGGAGAGACTTGTTTACACACTTCCTAAGCAAGTCAGGTCCGCTTTTAGGAAGAATCCTGGACTCAGCGAGTGGCTTCTCTTCAAGTCTTCCTTCACTTTCCTTCCTTCCTCAGATGGTGATCTTCCCCAGACATGACCAGGAAGCTGACACAAGCTGGCTAAAGTCAACACCATCTCATCACACAAAGGAAAGACACTCGCTGTGGAACGTGCGTTTATTTGGACAAAACATCGCTCTTGAATAGAGCTTTATCAAGTGATGACTTGATAGAGCTCTACACAGTGGGAGAAGCGTTGTACCAGTAAAAGCTTGTACTGCAACGCGTCTGTTCTTCACTAGTTGGCAGTATGCCATTGCTGTTGTCGGTTTATAAGGGCTACGACTGCCAAGTATGTCATCTGGATGCACGATCTCATCATCGTGAAGGCTGGGTACTGTTGAGAGGTATCCCCTCACAAGGAGGTATCCCTCGAGGTATTTCTCTCAGAGAATTATCCCTCAAGGTATTCCTCACTGTCGCGCCTGTCTCAAGACATAACTGCCTGGAGCCACCTCTGGGGACAGCTGTGCGGGGTTATCGCATGATATAAAGCCGACTGGTGCTTGACTGCAGATTACACCACATGCTGTTTCATACTGATGCAGGTCTTGGGCTTGTGCATGGGGTTGACCCTTCAAGAAAGGTGCCTTGGGCTGGTGAACGGCTTTTGATTCAGAAATTGGAGTTGTCTTTCGCTTCTTTGTGAATAAAAATATTAACATGACTTCTGGGCTGGCTTGTGGGAGGGGTGTTTGGTGGCTGCTGTCCTGATGTGGGACAAGCAGTGGGTCGCCCTCCATCTTGCTGCACCGTGTGGGTCAAGCAGTGGGTCGCCCTCCATCTTGCTGCACCGTGTGGGTCAAGCAGTGGGTCGCCCTCCAACCTGCTGCACCGCGTGGGTCAAGCAGTGGGTCGCCCTCCAACCTGCTGCACCGCGTGGGTTAAGCAGTGGGTCGCCCTCCAACCTGCTGCACCGCGTGGGTCAAGCAGTGGGTCGCCCTCCAACCTGCTGCACCGCGTGGGTTAAGCAGTGGGTCGCCCTCCAACCTGCTGCACCGTGTGGGTCAAGCAGTGGGTTGCCCTCCATCCTGCTGCACCGCGTGGGTCAAGCAGTGGGTCGCCCTCCAACCTGCTGCACCGCGTGGGTTAAGTAGTGGGTCGCCCTCCAACCTGCTGCACTGCGTGGGTCAAGCAGTGGGTCGCCCTCCAACCTGCTGCACGGCGTGGGTCAAGCAGTGGGTCGCCCTCCATCCTGCTGCATTAGATAATTATACTCCACTCGGTACGATGCTATGTGCCTGCACTGAGGTACTGGGAGCTGGGGTCTTACGTGATACGGGGAATGCCTTCCTCAGAGTGCGCACCGAACGAAACAGGTTAGTTAGATTAAACCCCTTCGAGTACACGAGGATCATTTAGGCTGCATGTCACCTGTGCACCACCAGTCAAGGATACTCTAATCCCTAAAGCAAGGTTTAAGGCGATCTCTTGGCATATATACACCGAGAGATACACACACCTCTCGGTGTATACAGCTTTGTCCATGCATTACTGCCTTAGTTATTTCAGATGGATTTGCTGTAAATTAATTGTACACACATGTAACTTTGATTCAAAGTCACTTATACAATACACAAGTCCATCCTTACTAACACTGTGCCATTAAGGTCATAATTTTTATCTTAGTTTAATCGCTCAAAGCTGTTAAGATAGTCTCTTTAATTATTAGTTTAATCTCGCTCCTTAATACCAGCTCACACTGTACTTTATCATTACTTATTCTGAATTATATTATTACAGTAGGTATTTATTAATTAATATTAGAACTGGTAGCTGACACGAACAGCTTAAGTAGGTACGCGGGTTGAATATTAAGTAATTAAATATTTGAACGTCTAGGTATCAAATACTTACTCTAGCAGGCAATAAATTAAAATTTTTAGTTATATATATATATATATATATATATATATATATATATATATATATATATATATATATATATATATATAGATATATATATTTAGATAAAGAAAAATTGGATATCAAATTGGGGAGGAGGAGTATGGAAGAAGTGAATGTTTTCAGATACTTGGGAGTTGAAGTGTCGGCGGATGGATTTGTGAAGGATGAGGTTAATCATAGAACTGAAGGAAAAAAGGTGAGTGGTGCGTTGAGGTATATGTGGAAACAAAAAACGTTATCTATGGAGGCAAAGAAGGGAATGTATGAAAGTATAGTAGTACCAACACTGTTATATGTGTGTGAAGCTTGGGTGGTAAATGCAGCAGCGAGGAGACGGTTGGAGGCAGTGGAGATGTCCTGTCTAAGGGCAATGTGTGGTGTAAATATTATGCAGAAAATTCGGAGTGTGGAAATTATGAGAAGGTGTGGAGTTAATAAAAGTATTAGTCAGAGGGCTGAAGAGGGGTTGTTGAGGTGGTTTGGCCATTTAGAGAGATTGGATCAAAGTAGAATGACATGAAGAGCGTATAAATCTGTAGGGGAAGGAAGGCGGGGTAGGGGTCGTCCTTGAAAAGGTTGGAGGGAGGGGGTAAAGGAGGTTTTGTGGGCGAGGGGCTTGGACTTCCAGCAAGCGTGCGTGAGCGTGTTAGATAGGAGTGAATGGAGACGAATGGTATTTGGGACCTGACGATCTGTTGGAGTGTGAGCAGGGTAATATTTAGTGAAGGGATTCAGGGAAACCGGTTATTTTTATATAGCCGGACTTGTATCCTGGAAATGGGAAGTAAAATGCCTGCACTCTAAAGGATGGGTTCGGGATATTAGCAGTTTGGAGGGATATGTTGTGTATCTTTATACGTATATACTTCTAAACTGTTGTGTTCTGAGCACCTCTGCAAAAACAGTGATTATGTGTGAGTGAGGTGAAAGTGTTGAATGATGAAAGTATTTTCTTTTTGGGGATTTTCTTTCTTTTTTGGGTCACCCTGCCTCGGTGGGAGACGGCCGACTTGTTAAATAAATAAATAAATATATATATATATATATATATATATATATATATATATATATATATATATATATAAAATATATATATATATATATATATATATATATATATGTCGTGCCGAAGAGGTAAAACTTTTGTACCAAAAGTACCTCAGAAAACTTACCTAACCGTATTATAAGAAGCTCAATTTAATTTAGCCTAATCCAGCTAAATATATTTTAGATAAGTTAACAATAATTTAATAATAAACAAACACAATGAAATATATTTTTTTCGTTAGGTTCAGAATGATTTGTGTGTGTGTGTGTACTCACCTATTTGTGGTTGCAGGGGTTGAGACTCAGCTCCTGGCCCCGCCTCTTCACTGATCGCTACTAGATCCTCTCTCTCCCTCCATGAGCTTTATCATACCTCATCTTAAAGCTGTGTATGGTTCCTGCCACCACTACCTCACTTTCCAGACTATTCTACTTCCAGACAATTCTGTGACTGAAGAAATACTTCCTAACATCCCTTTGACTCATCTGAGTCTTCAGTTTCCAGTTGTGACCTTGTTTCTGTGTCCCATCTCTGGAACATCCTGTCTCTGTCCGCCTTATCTATTCCTCGCAATATTTTGTATGTCGTTATCATGTCTCCCCTAACCCTCCTGTCCTGTCCTGCCTGTGTGTGTGTGTGTGTGTGTGTGTGTGTGTGTGTGTGTGTGTGTGTGTGTGTGTGTGTGTGTGTATACTCACCTAATTTTGGTTGCAGGGGTCGAGTCATTGCTCCTGTGTGTGTGTGTATTTGTGTGTGTGTATTTGTGTGTGTGTGTGTGTTTGTATGTATGTGTGTGTGTGTGTGTGTGTGTGTGTGTGTGTGTGTGTGTGTGTGTGTGTGTGTGTGTGTGTGTGTGTATGTGTATGTGTGTGTGTGTGTGTGTTGTGATATCTAATTCTGTTTGCGATAAAATGAAGAATGTATATTTACGTTACTTGGAGTAAATAGTGAGGATATGCTATCAGAAGAGTTGTGGGTCAGAAGAGAAGTGGGGCGAAGGAGGGGGTTGAAGCACTATTATTTTCACGAGAACACGGCATTAATGATGTGAAATTCTGACAAAAGACAATATTAATATGAGAAGTGGTTTGGGAAATGAATTAGTTTGTTTGGCTAAGATGTAAAGCCTCGCCATAATACCGTGACTGGAACAATTCACTTCTAACCTTCAACTTAGAGAGTTGATAACCTAAGAGAATTAATGATCTAAGGTAACTCACGAAAACTAAGCAGCTTAGTTAATTTAAACTGGAGTCCTTAGGTCCTCTCCAAGATGCAGCAACCAGTAGTCGACAAGCACCTGGGTATCTCTTTGCTGCTCTCTGAAGGACATTGCTGGTTAGGTTATTTTTGCCCATGCATCCTGGCTTTGCCCAGGATTAATCCGGGGTTCGTCTTTGATAGCCGAGGACGCTACCACTTTCCCACGAGGTATACCCGAACAGTGACCAGTAAAAATAAAATGTGCCTCAAGTGTATTTTTTATAGTAGTGTCCATAGCTTGGCCTAGTGACCTACATTTGCATTCACAGCCTCGCTCTTCCTTCCCATCTTCAGTACCCACACTTAGACAGCTAGATATAAAGTTAGCTTTATTCAGGTCAAATTTTACAGAACATTTCTTTCAAGTAGATTGTCTTTCTACGTTGACTGGAAAATAACAGTGACAAGTGGTGAAGATTTAACCTAGAATAGCACAACAAAGCCAAATAGGATGATATGTTTTCACTGAGAGAAACTGAAAGGAAGATTTAAGGAGGCATTCACAGGTTCATATTTCACAACATAATGAATATAGCATTTTGGAGGATTTGTTTGATCTCTTGATATTCTTTCAAGAATATCAAGATGTTTCACAACACTGAAATCTTAGCTTGCACAAATATAGAAGTTGGGAAGGTTCAAGAAGTTTACCACTAAACTTATCCTGCAGCTTGAAGCCGTAAGTTAAGAGGGCAGAGTAACCCAGCTGAATCTCTAATCAATGGCTGTGAGAAGGAGCAGTGGAAATAAGACATGATATTGCAAAAAAAAGGCATCAATATGTACCTACCTTAGTCTATATCATAGTTATAAAGTAGGAAAAAGCCAGTTTTATTTTCCCGTCATATTATATTACATTGTATGGATTTTATACGTAATGTAACAAAATCGATCAGCCTGAGCTGGGAGAATTCCGTAAGATGAACACTCCTCTATCATTTCAGCAGCTCCGGCAACTCCGTAAGTTTCCAGCAGTGTTGGGATTACTGTTCCTTGGGAACTGCCGTCTCTCATACCCTTTTGGGGTCTTGTTCCTTGGCTTTTGTGTATCCATATGCTCTTGCGCTGCCCTCCACAGAATGGATATGAAGTGCACAATAAACTAGCCTCTTCGGCGGAAAGTTCTAGTTTAATGTTCACAAGTGGAACATTAAAATAGAACTTCCCGCCGAATCGGCTAGTTTACTTAAGACAAGTAGAACAGAAAATACCAAAATCAGTCAGAGATAATTGAACGCTCTACGGCGAAAGGTTTAGACTTGATAAAGCCTTTTATATTTATGAGTGAAACGTTGTCTACTAAAGAAAAATACTGGCTGAAAATGGTGTAGTTTCACCTTCCTGTAGGCCTGGTCTTGGATCGGGCTGCGGGGGCGGTGACCCCTGGAAAACCCTCCAGGTAGCAAGGGGGACTAACAGCCGCAGTGTGCTGCTGCCCTGTTCTATGTGACAGTTATACGGTGGGAACAAGAACTGTTTCCCTGTCATATTCCGTGACGGGTGGGATGGGCGGAGACGGAAGGGAAGCTGAGGATGGGAGTCTGGTGATAGCCGTCACACTTATTGCTCTCTGATGACTCGTCAGGGAGAAGAGGGAGAGATGCGGAGGGGATTGGGAAGAGACAGGGCGGGTAAGTAGGAAATGGGGAGTGGAAATGGAACAGGCGTGGAGGGGAAGACGACGGGAAGGATTCAGAATTGTGGAGGTTGGAAGGGGAAGGGAAGGGGGGGTGCTGGGAGAGGAGAGAGCAACAGGATGATGGAAAGGAATATTGGGAAAAATAAGAATGAAAGATAGAGGAAGAGGGACGTGATGGAGGGAAGAAAATAGGTAGGAATAGAGTTCTGGAGGAGTGGCAGGAGGGAAGACCGTGGAGAGTTGTGTCTCGCTACTTTATTACCCGATATAAAGTGTCAAGTGACCATAAAAGAAGAGCAACACTACGAGACTTGACCGCAAGGCAAGTACTACAAGACAAGTGCAGTCGTATGTAGGTCTGACCGCACCGAGTGCGGCTGCTTGTTAACATTCAGTATCCCCTCCCCCTCTATTTCTCCCTTCTTCCCTCCCGGTGCCGCATGCTCTTTGCGGGAGAGAATAAGATATTCCAACACACGAGTATTAACTAACCAAGCAGCCTGGAGATGTAATTAGAGGAACTCATTAAGTTAGTAATCTCTATTACACCTAGGGCATGTTTACCAAGGTAACTCGTAGTGTAGAAAAACATTGCAGGGCAACCAAGTGGAATAAACATAGCAAGAAAGTTCACCTGGAGTTTACCTAGAGAGAGTTCCGGGGGTCAACGCCCCCGCGGCGCGGTCTGTGACCAGGCTTCATGGTGGATCAGGGCCTGATCAACCAGGCTGTTACTGCTGGCTGCACGCAGTCCAACGTACGAACCACAGCCCGGCTGGTCAGGTACTGACTTTAAGTGTTAAGTGAAAAAATAAACATCTCGAGGAAGACGAGTGGAAAAGACATACAATTTGTGGAGAGAGAAACGTATACTGAGAAGTTTCTTCAGTCAGTGACTGAAATGACTGAAGACGGTACCGGAGAAGTCTATTCCACAGGCGAAACCTCTCCATAAATTTCCTCTTTGCCAACTGCGTCTATCCAATTCCTTAGTGACATCCTAACAAGAAATCGACTAATTCATCAACAACCTCATTATTATTATTATAATCAAGGGGAAGCGCTAAACCCGGAGGATTATACAGCGCCTGGGGGGGGGATGTGGAAGGTATTCAGGCTTAATTCGGGGAACTGGAGCACAGATCCAATTCCCTAAATCAAGAGCCCCTCACCAACATCAAGGAACCTTCCTTGAGGGGAACAATCTCCTCAGACTATAAACATTAATATGTAAAAGAGGGGAAATAATGAATCCAGGAAGCAAGAAATACACACTAACATGTAACACACACACACAAAAGAAGGAATTAAACTCTCGGAACTGGTCAACCAGGCTGTTGCTGGCCCGCAGCCCTCACATATCCATCACAGCCTGGTTGATCTGGCACTTCCATGGCTGGAACAATGTGAAAATACAGTAAAACTCATTTATATAGTTTTTTTTTGTGTGGGGAGGGGGTAAATGCCCAGCCTAAGGCTGGGCTTTTGCGGGTAAAAAAAAAAATAAAAACTCTCGGAACTCATCAAAGGTCTGTCAAAGGCATCAAAGGCGTGGCAAGAGTTTCATAATATTCTCTCTTCAGTTTTGAATTCATTTACTCAGTCGTATTTGCAAAAAAAAAAAAAAAAGGCTGTACATGAAAGAGTTTCGTAAGTCTAACCAAATCTTAGAAAGAAAAACTTAGACGACGTTTCGGTCTATTCTGAACCATTATCGTGTGCCCTAATACTGCACCAAAATGGACCGAAACGTCGTGTCTCAATTTTATCTTCAAAAATGTGGGCTTTTCATTAAGCTTAATACAAAAAACATTAAGCTTAATACAAAAAACATTAAGCTTAATACAAAAAACATTAAGCTTAATACAAAAAAAGGTGCTATTAGCTGAGGATTTAACCCCCATACACTAAAAACGCAATAAATGGGTTGACGTTAATAAAGAAAAACAGAACATCAATAAAGCGCTAGAAGCCGCCTCGCTCCTAATATTATACATTACTGCATCATACACGCTAAACCCACGCGGCCTCCACCACAGTCTCGGGATTTATTAGCCATAACAAAGGTCCTGAAGAGACCGCCTGGGAAAAACGCAGACCTTGTTACAGGGACGACCCCAAACTCTGGTGTTTTATCTGTCTTCTTTCTTCTTCTTCTTCTTCTTCTTTTTTTCTTTCTTCTTCTTCTTCTTTTTTCTTTCTTCTTCTTCTTCTTCTTCTTCTTCTTCTTCTTCTTCTTCTTTCTTCTTCTTTCTTCTTGTTTCTTCTTCTTTCTTCTTTCTTCCTTCTTCTTCTTCTTCTTCTTCTTCTTCTTCTTCTTCTTCTTCTTCTTCTTCTTCTTCTTCTTCTTCTTCTTCTTCTTCTTCTTCTTCTTATTATTATTATTATTATTATTATTATTATTATTATTGTTTCATTCTTTTTTTTCCTTAGTTTTTCTTCCTGTTCCTTTTTCCTTTTTTCGTTTCTCCTACTATTATTACTACTAATGCAACTACTATTACTGCTGTTACTACTACTACTACTACTATTATTACTATTACTACAACTACAACTACTACAAATAGTACTACTACTACTATTAGTACTAATAATAACAGTAATGATCTTTAAGTTTATTGCATATTATTTTACAGTTTACCGAGTCATACATATCTATACAACGGTATCAAAAAGCATATTATACAGTCTTGTATTATGATAAATTATACAGTGTTAACTTAGAATAACACGCGCCGGCGTTCAGGCTTTATTGGTAGATCCTCTAAAAATGCGAGAGGCTCATTAATGCTATTAGGCTGGGATGACTGGGTCATGTTTTAATAGTATATGCAAGAGTGGAGATGATATCCTTCCACAACACTAACGTTAGCTGGTCTAGCTTATATAAAGACTGATTAGACGTGAGGCATTCCAACTGGAAGGTCTCAAGTCGGCAAAGTGTTCTGCTATTTTCCTTTTCTGTGTACTCTTGCACTGAAATTTCTCTTTCTTTCTTTCTCTCTCTCCCTCTTTCTCTGTTATTGCAGAAATAGAAAGACTTGAAAAGACTTACCATGTGCAGTCTTCTAGCTTGTCCAAAAGTTAGGAGTGAATGTGGGTCAGATCGTCCGAGAGAGGAACCCATCCTTGAGGCTTAAAATGATCTTCCAAGGATTTAGCTACACACCCACCACTGTTTAAGCAAGCATGAGATGTGCCTGAAGGCTGCAAGCCCCTTGGCTGCCAGGTTCACCACATTGTTCATTACCGTCACCGTAGAGTCAGATTTCACAAGCGGTAAATTAGTTTTCATAGCTGAGAATTAAGTCTCTACGAGTATGTGACTGATATACAGGGAGGCAACTGGTATCTCCTACCTCGTTATAGTATAATAATAAGATATTATCTCCTTTATAGTATAATAGTAGGGTATTAAAAGGACCCCAATGGAAATAAGACACTTTGTATCACTCTTTTTGGGTTATCGTAGGTTCTCTACACACATGCTGCTATGTATGATAATCTACGTAACTGTATTTGTGTAGAATAAACTTACAAAATTTATCAAACGCAATCAACTGCATAAATAAAGACCCAAACACATTTACTTGGGACCTTGTGAGACACTGCTCTACTTAGAGCATCCTTCTTTAATGTACTTTTATGTGCATTTACTTGGATTTCGAAAACGCATTCAGAAGAGTTTCTCAGTTAAGACTGGGTCATGCTGTGGGTGGGATACTCGTTGTTTGTGATACACTGCAAACAGCGATAGGGATAAAACTGTCCTCATGAGACAGTCACTAGCGGAGTCCCATAATTCAATAGTTGGAGCCTATAATTCACTAGTGGAACCCACATTTCACTAGTAGAAACCATACCCCCGGCCGGGATTGAACCCGCGGTCATGGGGTATGGTTTGTTTGCAATCGTGTCATTACGATTTCTTAAGTTATGTTCACTAGTAGAGTCCGACTAGCATTAGTCGTGGATCCAATAATTCTCTTAACCTACATAAAGATTTACTAAAAGGAATAAATAATTCAAATAAAAGGAATAAGTAATAATTTGAATATGAGTCAATATGTCAAAAAAAGTATCTTTAAAGCGTGAAATATAAAAAAGTGTATCGAACGCTACAACAATATAAAAAGCCAGTAGAACGCTACCAAAATATGGAGACAAACTGAGCAATGAAGTATTCAGTGGAGGATGGGCTACAACGTAGATAAATGACACGAATGAGTGTGTGTGTATTACTGACGTGGCAGATCGAGACGCCTGCACAGGTTACCTAAACAACATAGACTGTCGCTCTCCTATTGTAACCCACACGGCCTGGAGGTGGCGCGCAGAATTCGCACACTCGAAGGCTCAGGTTCGATTACCGTCTAGTTTAATGGCACCCAGCTTGGTCACCAAGTAAATCGTTCTTTTATTTTAGTTTTTAACTGTTACTGTTAGTATTACTTCTACTGTATTATTATGAATATTACCAGCTCTCCTGCTAATAATAATAGACTGTGCTCAGTAATAACCCACATGGAGACAGAACCATACCACGGGCGGGATTTGAACCCGCGGTTTGTTTGCAATCATGTCATTACGATTTCGTGAGTCATGGAGAGAGAAACTCGTAAGATTTACTGATCTGTATATTTCGACCCCCTTCTGGGATCCTTTTCATCTGCTGAAGAGGATCCCAGAAGGGGATCGAAATGTACAGATCAATCAATCTTTCTGAGTCTCTGTCTCAGTGTGGGTTATTACTGAGCACTGATAAGTGTTCATTACACTTTATTCAAACTAGACTATATCATTAGCGAACTCTGAATTATTTTAAACAAAAAAAAAGCACAATACTGTGACTAGAACAATACACAAATAACCCGCACATAAGGAGAGAGAGAAAGCTTATTACAAGCTTTTCTCTCTCCTATGTATATTGAATTTTTTTAATGTTCTGTTTCACTGATGTAAATACGGAAAGGAACACGAGCGAAAACCGATTCCTGAGGAACTCCACCTGCAGTGATGAGAGATTCATAAACTACACGTCTGACACAGCTCACTAGCTAGCTGCTCCTCAGTGATTACACGTCTGACACAACTCACTAGCTAGCTGCTTCCTCTCAGTGACTACACGTCTGACACAGCTCACTAGCTAGCTGCTTCCTCTCAGTGACTACACGTCTGACACAACTCACTAGCTAGCTGCTTCCTCTCAGTGACTACACGTCTGACACAGCTCACTAGCTAGCTGCTTCCTCTCAGTGACTACACGTCTGACACAACTCACTAGCCAGCTGCTTCCTCTCAGTGATTACACGTCTGACACAACTCACTAGCTAGCTGCTTCCTCTCAGTGACTACACGTCTGACACAACTCACTAGCTAGCTGCTTCCTCTCAGTGACTACACGTCTGACACAACTCACTAGCTAGCTGCTTCCTCTCAGTGACTACACGTCTGACACAGCTCACTAGCTAGCTGCTTCCTCTCAGTGACTACACGTCTGACACAGCTCACTAGCTAGCTGCTTCCTCTCAGTGACTACACGTCTGACACAACTCACTAGCTAGCTGCTTCCTCTCAGTGACCAACACAGTGATTCAAGTACGTTGAAAATGGTATAAAATACCGATAAGTTGATTCAGACCCATCTTTATTTCACTACTAAACCTGCTGCCTCAGTATTTGACTGAAGTAGCCTACTGTATAGGCGAAGCGTTTCAAGAATAAAGATACCCAGCTGTTGCACATGTGTCTTAATCATCAACATTGATCCACGCTTGAAGTTTCTCTTCTATAGACTCAGACTTTGTTGTACCTGGAAAACTTTTATACATTACTTTTTTAATTGACTGCTTTCTTTGAATCTACATAAATTTACATTTGTGGGGTCTTATGAGTCTCATTTTATTGCTTATGTAATTTAAGAATTCTAATAAATTTGTTAGGCAAAAATCTTCTTTAATAACCGTGTTTGTGGGTCAGCATTTTGTCTTCCAGAAACTTACTTTACAATCTTAACCCTAATGATGGTCTCAATTAGTTTTAATAACCCTAATGTGGAAATAAATGAGGCGGTAGTTTACAGCACGTGTCTTGTTTACACTCATGAATAATGCAGTTACTTTTGTTAGTTTCCAGTCGCTAGTTACATTGCCGTCTTCTAATGACTCGATAAATATTTCTCTTAGTGAGGAGGCACTTGGATATTTAGACTCGGGATTCTGAATAGCAGTTCGTCTTGGATCTTTGATTTTTTTTAATGCTTAATTTCTTCGGGTATAATTTCGCTTATATTGAGTTTTTATCTTCAGACCTTGCAATGAAATGTGAACTTGATGTATAGCACTAATAGCCTGTTCAAGCTATCACTTAAGAGGTATAGTCTGTCTCAGGGTCGATAGCCCTCGGAATCATAAACAGTTAGACGAGAAGTAGACAGACAAAACATGCGACAGCTGACTGTTAAAATCAGACACTTTACGTCAGTCAGTGAACTTCCCCTTTCAGGAGCTGTCTTCACGCTGGTGAAGGACTCTTGAGCCAAGACAACGAAGTTGTTCTCTTCCATGAGCAGCCTTGACGAAAATGGAAGGAAACAAAAATAGTCCACCTTGGAGTCTTGTTGGACTGGAGGCACAGCCAGTGGCCACCCATCGCCCTCCAGAACTACAACTACTGATGCCAATAACAAAAGCCCCCGCAAACACAGAATACAACCTCGTTCATATTTGCTAATATACAGGGCCATAAGCAATCCACCACCAACAAAATACCTTTTATCAGTGGACTTCTAGAGGAGTCTAATGCAATGTTTGCAGCCTTCACAGAGACCCCACACAAAAGATCACTTTGACAGTGAAATATGGATAAGTGAGTACAACCTTTTTAGATGCGACAGAAAGAACAGGCAACAAGGGGGGGTTGGTCTGTATGTCAAAGAGTTGTTCATCTGCATAGACTTGCTGAACACCACAAATGATGTAGTTGAAGTTCTATCAGTAAAGATCAAGAACCAAAACCTAGTCATCATGGTTGTATTTAAACCACCAGATGCAACCTCCCAACAGTTCAAGGAGCGGCTACTGAAAATTGATTACTGTCTGGAAAGCCTTCCAGCTCCATCCCCAAACATCTTACTGCTTGGTGATTTCAACCTAAGGCATACAAAATGGAAGAATGTAGTGAATAATGTTATAGCTGAAACAATCCCCAGAGGTAGCGCAGATGAAAGGTCACACACACATGAGCTACTAAGTCTCTGCGATAAACACACCTTAAGCCAGCAGATAGTGGAGCCAACAAGACTAGAAAACACACTTGACCTTATCTACACAAATAATGAGGACCTGGTAAGAGACATAACAATATCAAAAAACAACTAATTCCAGTCCAATCAAAGTCCAGACTTACATACACAGGGGTCCTGATCAGCAAAATGCATGTACCTGTGAAGGTGTTTTCACAAAATACAACTTCAACAACAAGAACATCAACTGGGACCAGGTAAACCATGTCTTAGATGAAACATGTTGGGAAGATATCTTAAGTAACATGGACCCAAACCAGTGCCTTGAAAGGATCAACTTCCTGGCAGCTGAAGCATGTTCTAGGCATATTCCCCTAAGAAAGAAGATCAGGAGTAAACTGGAGAGAGAAAGACGCTCCCTTTACAGAAGACGAAGAATCACTGAGCTCCTTAGGAACGTTAGAATATCTGATACATGGGAGGCGCTGACCAAGGAATTGGAAACTATCGAACTTAAGTTAAAGGACTCTTGCAGGAACCAGGAGAGACAGAAGGAGCTTAAAGCTGTTAGTGAAACTGAAAGAAATTCGAAATATTTCTTTTCATATGCCAAAAGCAAGGCAAATACCACATCTAGTATCGGGCCCTTACTCAGACAGGATGGGACTTACACAGATGACAACAAGGAAATGAGTGAAATACTGAAATCCCAGTACTACTGTGTTTAGTGAGCCACTAATCAGTCTGAGGATCGACGACCCAAATGATTTCTTCATGAATGAGCCTCAAAACTCCATAAATGTATGCCAGATTTCCGACATTACCCTAACTCCCATAGACTTTGAAAAAGCCATTGACAACATGCCCATGCACTCAACCCTAGGCCCAGACTCGTGGACCTCTGTTTTCATTAAGAACTGCAAGAAACCCCTCTCACGTGCCCTAAGTACACTATGGAGGAGGAGCTTGGACATGGGTGAAATTCCACAGTCACTTAAAACAACGGATATAGCCCCACTCCATAAAGGTGGCAGCAAAGCATTAGCCAAGAACTGTAGACCAATAGCTCTGACGTCCCACATCATAAAAATCTTTGAAAGAGTGCCAAGAAGCAGGATTGCAAACCACCTGGATTCCCAAAATCTGCACAATCCAGGGCAACATGGGTTCAGGGCAGGTCGCTCCTGGAAGGAATGGTCCCAAATCTGCACACAGAAATCACTCCTTACGAAAGTAAAAGACTGGGCAGGCGATGCAAAATGCCCCCAATAAAAAGTAGGGGCGCCATTGGTACACTAAGGGAAAACACCATAAGTGTCCGGGGCCCAAAACTGTTCAACAGCCTCCCATCAAGCATTAGGGGAATTGCCAATAAACCCCTGGCTGCCTTCAAGAGAGAGCTGGACAGATACCTAAAGTCAGTGCCGGATCAGCCGGGCTGTGGCTCGTACGTTGGACTGCGTGCGGCCAGCAGTAACAGCCTAGTTGATCAGGCCCTGATCCATCGGGAGGCCTGGTCATGGACCGGGCCGCGGGGGCGTTGATCCCCGGAATAACCTCCAGGTAACCTTCAGGTACTGGATCACTATGATATGGCCTTGGATGCACTGGGAAAAAAAATCAGAATGCAGATGTAATATACACAGACTTTGCAAAAGCATTTGACAAGTGCGATCATGGCGTAATAGCGCACAAAATACGTGCTAAAGGAATAACTGGGAAAGTGGGGAATTTCACCCATGTCCAAGCTCCTCCTCCATAGTGTACTTAGGGCACGCGTTTTTCAACTATAGTGTAAGCGAACGTCTGGCAAGACAGTGATGGAGTGAATGATGGTGCAAGTTATTCTTTTTCGGGTCACCCTGCCTTGGTGGGAAACGGCTGATGTTAATAAATAAATATATATATATATAATATATATATATATATATATATATATATATATATATATATATATATATATATATATATATATATATATATATATATATATGAAGGAGGGGTGTTAATGTTGCAGTTTAAAAACTGTAGTGTAAAGCACCCTTCTGGCAAGACAGTGATGGAGTGAATGATGGTGAAAGTTTTTCTTTTTCGGGCCACCCTGCCTTGGTGGGAATCGGCCAGTGTGATAATAAAAAAAATATATATATATATTATATATATATTCACTTAAATAGGTGGGTGGACACCTGCGTCAAGGGACCTACCTATTTTGAAGGTCAGTTTTGCATCTACAATTTGGTATGTATATTAGGCGCTTTTTAATAGGTATATTAAATGGGCGTGTAAAATAGGTACCGTAATATTACATATATAGTTTAAATGAGAATGCAGAAGCAGTTAGCTGTATATGATAGAAACCTAACACACACAACCATTAAATATTGAAGACAGGACACACGCAACTACAGATGTGTAAACTCTCTCTTTCTCTCTCTCCTGTTTTTACATGTAAGAGCACACACCTGGAGTCTACCTGGAGGGTATTCCGGGGATCAACGCCCCCGCGGCCCGGTCCACGACCAGGCCTGTCGGTGGATCAGAGCCTGATCAACGAGGCTGTTACTGCTGGCCGCACGTAATCCAACGTACGAACCACAGCCCGGCTGATCCGACACCGACTTTAGGTATCTGTCCAGCTCCCTCTTGAAGACAACCAGGGGTCTTCCCGTAATGCCCCTTATTGCTGGTGGGAGGCTGTTGAACAGTCTTGGGCCCCGGACACTTATTGTATTTTCTCTTAGTGTACCAGTGACGCCCCTACTTTTCACTGGGGGTATGTTGCATCGCCTGCCAAGTCTTTTGCTTTCGTATGGAGTGATTGCTGTGTACATATTAGGGACCAGTCCCTCCAGAATCTTCCAGGTGTAGATTACGATATATCTCTCTCGCCTGCGCTCTAGTGAGTACAAGTCAAGTGCTTCCAGGCGCTCCCAGTTTGATGGAACTTATACGTGCAGTAAAGGTTCTCTGTACATTCTCTAGCTCTGCAGCTTCACCTGCCTTGAATGGGAATGTTAATGTACAGCAGTATTCCAGCCTAGAAAGAATAAGTGATTTAAAAAGGATCATCATTGGCTTAGCATCTCTTGTCTTGAATGTTCTCATTATCCATCCTATCAGTTTCCTAGCAGATGTGATAGTGGCATTGTTGTGATCCTTGAAGGTGAGGTCTTCTGACATTACCACACCCATTGGTGTGTGTGTGTGTGTGTGTGTGTGTGTGTGTGTGTGTGTGTGTGTGTGTGTGTGTGTGTGTGTGTGTGTGTGTACGGACGGTGGAATTGTATGCAAATAGTGTATTAAGGTTGGTATTATCATATTTGAGTTTCTTCAACTTTCTTGCATGTGTGTGGGGGGGGAGGGGGAGGGGGGACTCACCAGTACTACTGCTAGTACTGGAATTACGAATAGAAGAAAACATGAAAAACAACACTTGTATCACCACAACCATCGCCAGTTTTCTTTTTCCAATACTGTGAGGGTGACCACGTGACCCATCATCACCAGTGTTATTACTGGTGCACAAGTTATAAGAAACACTTACAACCCAAGTACTAAATGAACTACCAAACCACCACGCCTATCAGGTCTACCACCACTACCACTCACCACTACTACAACACACCAATACCACTCACCACTACTACCACCCACCACTACCACCACCCACCACTACCACCACCCACCATTACCACCACCCACCACCCACTACTACCACCACCCACTACTACCACCACCCACTACTACCACCACCCACTACTACCACCACCCACCACTACCAACCACCACTGCTTCTGTTGTTTCTGTTCGCCAGGATTATTGTGGGCAAATTTTTATGACAATCCTTAGTGGGCTAAACGTTACCTTGATAACTAGATTAACGCGATCTAAAGCCTACACGAGGGTCATTTAAAGCTGCATGCCAAGAAATATTAGTTAAACTCTGTGTACATACACCTCTGAATGTATTAAAATATTGAAATACCATGTACTTTTATTCCCTGGTATAGGTCGTTTATGTAAATTATGAATAACAATAGGTTCAAGGTGAATACTTGTGAACGCCACTTGTCCTCATTCTGACTTTACAATTGCTTCAATCCGAGAGAGTTTTCTCCTTCAATACCACGAGATGCCACTTTTTTTTTTTTGGTTAACAATCTTTTGTGTGGTGTCCTACTGAAGTCCAGATAAACAGAATCGAAAACTGCATCTCTGCCTTCCTCTTTATCACCAAGGCTCTGTAATCAAACCTTCTTCATCAAGGTGACGTCCACTTGCTTCTCAGATTAATGGTCCCAGTAATTTAACCACTATCAACGTCCGCCTGATATGACTATAGATAATTTGAGCTAATAACTTATCTCCAATTTGGTAATTTTTTATCACATTGGCCACTTTCCATACCTGCCTCTTCACACCATGGGTACAGATGGTGTACAACACCACAGTGCAACTACCAGCAATATGGAACCCTCAGTTAGCACATGACGTTTCGCTTCAGCACCAAAACATTACTGTCAGTACATTTTGGCGAGACTTCGTGTCGAAGCGAAACGTGACCTACTGATAAAAATTTACATACATCTAGTGTGTGTCTGACACACGTCCTCACGATATACATAATAAGTATACTGTGTTTGTTCACTGGGTTTGTGCAGAAACTATGCTACTGTACGTATTACCTCACATTTTTCTTACTTTGTGTTTCTCATCCTTTGTAGGCGAGAGTACTGTTTGGCATTAATCTCTCTGCTTGGTTGAGAACCACGTCACAAGTGACAATTTCCTGCAAAGTTCACTTTCTTCAGGTCCTTCGTCACTAGGTGCGTGTTGGTCTTTGTGAGGACGAGAGGACAATCTCAGCCTTGAATGTTGGGCTTACACTGTGTGTGGAAGCTGCAGGTCGACACCCTAAGCAGGCCGAGTAGTTGTAGATCGACGCCTTCAGGAGAGCCAGGAGGCCCAGGAGTTGGACTCAGTACCTTAAGAGGTCCAGGAGTTTTAGCTTTACCCAATACATCATCACCATCTCCAAAATTACTAACAGTATCAACATTATTACCTACTCAGTCATGACAGTCACCACTGCCACCACAGTCACCACTGCCACCACAGTCACCACTGCCACCACAGTCACCATTGCCACAACAGTTACCACTGCCACCACAGTCACCAGTCACCACTGCCACCACAATCACCATTGCCACCACAGTCACCACTGGCACCACAGTCACCACTGCCACCACAAACACCATTGCCACCACAATCACCATTGCCACCACAGTCACCACTGGCACCACAATCACCATTTCCACCACAGTCACCACTGGCACTACAGTCACCCCTGCCACCACAATCACCATTGCCACCAGTCACCACTGGCACCACAGTCACCACTGCACCACAGTCACTACTGGCACAATCACCATTTCCACCACAGCCACTACTGCCGCCACAGTCATCAGTCACCACGGGCACCACAATCACCACTGCCATCACCATAGTCACCACTGGCACCACAGTCACCACTGCCACCACAATCACCATTGCCACCACAATCACCATTGTCACCAGTCACCACTTCCACCACAATCACCACCACCACCTTACACCATTGCAGCCACCAATTTGATCACTCACTACAACCACCACCACCAACACCACCACCCCAACCACCAACACCAGTCACCACCAACCACCACTACCACAAACCATTATCACCAACAACAACCAACAACCACCACCAGTCACCACCACCAACAACCAACAAACACCACCACCGAACAAATAGTCCCTAACCATCGCCCCATATGCTGCTAGACTGCTGGAATAGTGTACCACTGCGCTCCGACCATCCTACGTCGCCTTTCAAGTCACGGGGAAGAGTTAATCTCGTTGCCATTCCAGTCTTGGAATTGGCGGCAAGAAATTCAATGGGAAACCGTGGCGGGAGCAGAATCTTCAGTGGCTGCGTCTCTCAAGATCCTACTCCACGTGGACGACACAGAAGCCCTCGTCTAATTAGCTGCCTCTCGACCAATGGCTGGCCCGCGGAGGGGTGTCTGGGCCAATGGGAGAAGCGGAAAGAATGCACGCGTTTTTAGCCGTTTATGGGGAAAAAGGGCGGGGTTAGCCATTGATCGCGGGCTGTGAGAGCCAATGAAATTCAAACTTGTCGGCCATGTTGGTGGCGCGCGGGAGGTAAACAAAAGCCACTCCACGTGGAGCAGCAGCCACAGAAGGAAGCCTGAATTAGTGGTGGGGTGGTAATGTGTGCGAGTGTTGGTGGTATCTCCAACACTCTCTCCTCTCTTCCCTCTCTCTCTACACCTCACTGCTTTCCTTCTCTCATTTCTCTCCCTCCTGCACATCACTACTTTTTCCTTTCCCTTCCTTCCTCCCTCTCTACTCTCCCTCTTCTCCCCTACACCCCTTTACTCGCCCTCTCCTCTCCTACATCTCACTACTCTTCCTCTACCACTAAGCTTCCATCAACCTTCAGTATACTCTTACTTGCCTCCCTCCCACTAATCTCTTGAACACCTCTTAAATATTATCCGACAAAACAACAATAATATCATGAGTAAATTGTAAGATTACATTACCCCCTCCCTGCTCTCTCTCTCTCTCTCTCTCTCTCTCTCTCTCTCTCTCTCTCTCTCTCTCTCTCTCTCTCTCTCACACACACACACAGCGTTTTACAAGGTTAGGTTAAGGATTCCTAACTTTATTTAGAAGCTAAGAGCTGTTACCTACATCATCTTTCTCTTTCTCTGTCCTCTCAAACTCTATCCAATCTTCTCAAATAATCCTCCAACATCCTTCCTCAACACTCGTCTGACCTCTCCAACACCCACTTTAACCTTTCCCAACACAACAGAACTGCAGTAGGCCTAAGAGCCTATGCTAGGCAGAGCTAACTCGTGACCAATCATTCAGACATCGTTTCTGTCTAACCTCTTTTCTAAATATTGTCCTTCTTGCTTATATGCTTTCACACACACTGACGTTAGAAACGCCCTCTGTCGTGTCTCCTGACCTTCACTAACACTTCTAACCTCTCCAACACATTATATTCCCTCCAACACCTCTTATAACCACCCATGTTTCTTCAACATAAACTCTTAAACCTTCACCAACACTTTTCTAACATCTCCCACTCCACCTATAACCATCCACCCATAACCATCCACCCATAACCATCCACGCTCCTCCAACATACACTAACACTCCTTCACAAACACTCTATTAACCTCTGCAACACTCCATCAATCTCAAAAACACCCCATTAGCCTCCCTCCAACACCAAACCCCCCACCCCCCTCACCCCACTTTAACCACCAATATTCCTCCAACGCGCACTCCATAACCTTCACCACCACTCCATCAACCTCTCCAACACTCCATCAGCCTCCCTCCAGCTTGGCACTAAACTGACGTGGCTCGTTCGACCGTAACCCAACATACGGATCTCCAAATGATTCGCTCCAACAACTGTTTAACAATTCATTCGCACTGACCACAAAGCTTGGTAAACACAGCCTCTCTACCACGACTGACTTCAGCGGTAAGTTCCTTTTTTTCTTATTTTTCTTCTCCTCGCAGATTCTTGGGGGTTTTAAAGTTCCTTGTGCCTCAAAATGGGATTAAAAAAAATTAATCTTTCCTAGGCTTCTCGTATATTTAATTTCCTTTCCTCTTGAGCTGAATTAAGAGCTTTGATGTCGGTATTTTTATGAAAGGAAAAAGGGTTTTACAGTTTCTTTTTGGCGTTAAACTTTCCAATTTGGTTTAAAGTTATCTTCTGAACTTATCGAAGATATAATTTTTCTTTACATTTAACACTTCAAGGTATATATATATATATATATATATATATATATATATATATATATATATATATATACCTGGAGGTTATTCCGGGGATCAACGCCCCCGCGGCCCGGTCCATGACCAGGCCTCCCGATAGATCAGGGCCTGATCAACTAGGCTGTTACTGCTGGCCGCACGCAGTCCAACGTACGAGCCACAGCCCGGATGATCCGGCACTGACTTTAGGTATCTGTCCAGCTCTCTCTTGAAGGCAGCCAGGGGTTTATTGGCAATTCCCCTAATGCTTGATGGGAGGCTGTTGAACAGTTTTGGGCCCCGGACACTTACGGTGTTTTCCCCTAGTGTACCAATGGCGCCCCTACTTTTTATTGGGGGCATTTTGCATTGCCTGCCCAGTCTTTTACTTTCGTAGGGAGTGATTTCTGTATGCAGATTTGGGACCATTCCTTCCAGGATTTTCCAAGTGTAGATTATGATGTATCTCTCTCTCCTGCGTTCCAACGAGTACAAGTCAAGTGCTTCCAAGCGTTCCCAGTAGTTAAGGTGCTTGACAGAACTTATACGTGCAGTAAAGGATCTCTGTACACTCTCTAGATCTGCGATTTCACCTGCTTTGAATGGAGATGTTAATGTACAGCAGTATTCCAGCCTAGAGAGAACAAGTGATTTGAAAAGGATCATCATTGGCTTGGCATCTCTCGTTTTGAACGTTCTCATTATCCATCCTATCATTTTCTTTGCACGTGCGATCGTGGCAGTGTTGTGATCCTTGAAAGTGAGATCCTCAGACATTACTACTCCCAGGTCCCTTACATTATTTTTCCGCTCTATTGTATGGCCGGAGTCAGTAGTATACTCTGTTCTAGTTATTATCTCCTCCAGTTTTCCATAACGGAGTAGTTGGAATTTGTCCCCATTGAACATCATATTGTTTACCGTTGCCCACTGGAAAACTTTGTTTATATCTTCTTGGAGGTTAACAGCGTCCTCAGCAGATGACAGCCTCATGCAGATCCTAGTATCATCCGCAAAGAATGATACGGTGCTGTGATGTATATCTCTGTCTATGTCTGATATGAGGATGAGGAATAAGATGGGGCGAGTACTGTGCCTTGTGGAACAGAGCTCTTCACTATGGCAGCCTCCGATTTAACTCTGTTGACCACTATTTGTGTTCAATTTGTTAGGAAGTTGAAGATCCATCTCCCCACTTTCCCAGTTATTCCTTTAGCACGTATTTTATGGGCTATTACACCATGATCGCATTTGTCAAAAGCTTTTGCAAAGTCTGTGTATATTACATCTGCATTATGACTTTCTTCCAGTGCATCCAAGGCCATATCATAGTGATCCAGTAGTTGTGAGAGGCAGGAGCGACCTGCCCTGAACCCATGTTCCCCTGGATTGTGCAGATTTTGGGAATCCAGGTTATTTGCAATCCTACACACACACACACACACACAAACACACATTATATATATATATATATATATATATATATATATATATATATATATATATATATATATAACAATCACGAACGAGTGGTAATTAATTATTAATAACAAAATTACGACTAGCCATGTCATTTTGGCCCACCTCATGGTGAGCGAAAATCACATGATGCTCTAACGCACAGGACCACCAAATCCTACAAGAATCAAGCACCTAGCAGAGCTAGGTGTTTTACCTTGATCCAAAGACATACGGTGATGTGGGTGCCTCTGAGCTAATTTCGTTTTACTCCCCGTCTGGTGTACTAGCCTCCAAGAGCAGTATATGTCCGTATGTCCTCGGATTACGGTAAAACACCTTGCTCTGCTGGGTGAGTGATTCTTGTAGGATTTGGTGGTCTTGTGCGTTAGAGCATCATGCCCCTGGCGGCTACAATATATATATATATATATATATATATATATATATATATATATATATATATATATATATATATATATATATATATATATATATATATACATATATTACACAGTATATTTTCAAGACCTCTGGCTTGAACTTTGCAAGAATTCGATATAGTATTCTTGAACTTCGGAATATTTAAAAGTTCATTGTCACTGCACTAAGTAATCAAGTCTCTTTCTCTTGAACTTTGTGTATATTCGAGTTTCTCTGTCTTCAAACTCATTGGTTTCCTAAGTCTTCTTTTCCCAAACTTTTAAGGCTTTCAAGTTGGTTCTCTTCCACAGGTTTAACTGTTCCAAGACCATTGTTTACGCTTTATGAACTCTGAGCGAGGATGGTGTGACTGTTTGCAGTGTGTGAGTGTGTGTGTGTGTGTGTGTGTGTGTGTGTGTGTGTGTGTGTGTGTGTGTGTGTGTGTACTCACCTATTTGTACTCACCTATTTGTGGTTGCAGGGGTCGATTCTTAGCTCCTGGCCCCGCCTCTTCACCGGTTGCTACTGGGCCCTCTCTCTCCCCGCTCCATGAGCTTTATCAAACCTCGTCTTAAAACTGTGTATGGTTCCTGCCTCCACTACGTCATTTTCTAGGCTATTCCACTGCCTTACAACTCTATGACTGAAGAAATACTTCCTAATATCTCTCTGACTCATTTGTGTCTTCAACTTCCAATTGTGGCCTCTTGTTTCTGTGTCCCCTACCTGGAACATCCTGTCTTTGTCCACCTTGTCTATTCCACGCAGTATTTTATATGTCGTTATCATGTCTCCCCTGACCCTCCTGTCCTCCAGTGTCGTCAGGCCGATTTCCCTTAATCATTCTTCATAGGACATTCCCCCTAGCTCTGGAACTAACCTTGTCGCAAACCTTTGTACTTTCTCTAGTTTCTTGACGTGCTTTATCAAGTGCGGGTTCCAAACAGGTGCTGCATACTCCAGTATGGCCCTGACATACACGGTGTACAGTGTCTTGAACGATTCCTTACTAAGGTATCGGAATGCTGTTCTCAGGTTTGCCAGGCGCCCATATGCTGCAGCAGTTATCTGGTTGATGTGTGCTTCCGGAGACATGCTCGGTGTTATACTCACCCCAAGATCTTTCTCCTTGAGTGAGGTTTGCAGTCTTTGGCCACCTAGCCTATACCCGGTCTGTGGTCTTCTGTGCCCTTCCCCTATCTTCATGACTTTGCATTTGGCAGGATTAAATTCGAGAAGCCATTTGCTGGACCAGGTGTCCAGTCTGTCCAGGTCTCTTTGAAGTCCTGCCTGGTCCTCATCAGATTTAATTCTCCTCATTAACTTCACATCATCTGCAAACAGGGACACTTCTGAGTCTAACCCTTCCATCATGTCGTTCACATATACCAAAAATAGCACTGGTCCTAGGACCGACCCCTGTGGGACCCCGCTCGTCACAGGTGCCCACTGTGATACATCATTACGTACCATGACTCGTTGTTGTCTCCCTGTCAGGTATTCTCTGATCCATTGCAGTGCCCTTCCTGTTATATGCGCCTGATGCTCTAGCTTCTGCACTAATCTCTTGTGAGGAACTGTGTCAAAGGCCTTCTTGCAGTCCAAGAAGATGCAATCAACCCACCCCTCTCTCTCGTGTCTTACTTCTGTTATTTTATCATAAAACTCCAGAAGGTTTGTGACACAGGATTTGCCTTCCATGAATCCGTGCTGGTTGGCATTTATACTTTGTGTGTGTGTGTGTGTGTGTGTGTGTGTGTGTGTGTGTGTGTGTGTGTGTGTGTGTGTGTGCGTGTGTGTGTGTGTGTGTGTGTGTGTGTGTGTGCGCGCGCATCTGTGTACTCGCCTAGCTGTACAACTCGGTATGCGAGAGTCGCCTCAGCTCCTAGCTCAGCCTCTTGGGCCCTTGTTATACTTAGTCCTAAAACTGTGAATAGAGTTTGCATCCACCACCTCCTCATCCAGCTTATTCCACCCAAGACCGTGAGTGTCGATAATTATTTCCTATCTTCACTTTAGCTTGTCTGCTTTTATCTTCCATCTGTGTCTCCTCGCCCCTGTGCCTCACATTTTAAATAATCCATCCGTTTGTACCCTGTCAAATCCTCTAAGTACCTTGCACATCCTTATCATATCTGCCTTGATATTTTCTAAAATGGTTAAGTTCCTTTAGTCTCCCCTTATAGGTTCCATCAGTTGTGGGACTAGAATTATTGCACATATCTAAATCTCTAGTTTTCGAAAATGATTGACCTGGTATGTGTTCCGTGCTGGCACTGCATACTCTGTGATTGACCTAAATTATTCTTTGTAAAGGGATTTAAAGGAAGTTTAAATATTAACTCTGAACATGCTTTCTATTTTATGCAGTATGCCTTATTTTCCGGCATATAAGGCGCGCCGTTTTTCCGATATAAGTTCTGGAAAATCACCTTGCGCCTTATATGCTCAAGGTCAGGGTCAAGGGTAGGCTTTGGGTTAAGCTTTAGCGTAAAGTAAGAAGGGAATTAACCCTTTTATATGATTACTGATTTACCGTTATGATACTTCTATCGTGCGCCTTATATGTCGGAAAATACGGTATGTGTGGAATCCTCGTAATATATAATATATGTTAAAGCGATATTTACAGTTTCTCACTTCTCATGCTGTTTTTGATCTCCTCTCTCCCAATCCGCAAGAACTTGCACATGACTCAAGAAATCGTAATGACACGATTGCAAACAAACCATACCCCCGGCCGGGATTGAACCCGCGGTCATAGAGTCTCAAAACTCCAGCCATTTGTTTGACAACTCTTGGAAGTTATTCCCATGGCTTGTTTATATCTTCTTCCCTTCTTATTTTTCTCGTTAGCTTGATCTCGTCGGAAAACAGCTGTGTATTGAATTCAGTACCCTGTGTCAGGCCATTAACATGTTTTAAGACTAGTAATGAGTTCAGTACTGATCCTTTGGGGTACCCATCCTCGCCTTCTCCTGTCACATCACCTTTTGTGTTTTGTATGTTAGATATTCTTGATCTTCTGTAGCACTACGTCATGTATCTCCTTGCTTGCTCTAATTTGTGAGTCAATCTCTGAGAGGGTACAGTGCCAAATACTCCCCAGTAGTCTAAGATTATGCAAGTGATCCCTCCACGTCTTTCCTGCACGATCTCCGTTTTTCTGTCAAAGAACTCCAATAAGTTCGCTAAGAAGGCTTTGCCTTTTCTAAATTTAGCACTGGTCTTCTGTGACGAAGTTCCCTTCTATATTTGCTCAACCAATTTCCTGATTATTTTTCCAATACTTTGGACAGTGTACACGTCAGTGATACTGGGCTACAATTCAGTGTCTCTTGTCACTGTCCCTGATGTATTTTACAAATATATTTACAGTTTTCCAGCTGCCTGATAGCTGTTCCATCTCAGGTGACAGAGGAGTTCTGCCACTGATTCATGCAATGATTCTGCTCTTTCAGTTTTCATGGTGATGCAGTGTTCGGTCTGTGGCTTGTGCTGTTTTAGTAGCTTCTTTGCTTTCTCCTTTCATGTGGGAATGCTATATAATTTCTCTTCGCTGTCACTCTCGTCCCTGTTTTCTGATACCGTCTGTCTCCTCAGTTAATGTCTCCTTGATTCTTCTGTTCAGTTTCTTAGATCCATCTCTGTCATCTATTGTGACTGTTCTCTCTTCAGTGGTAGGAGGAGTCACCAGTGGACAAAATCATTAGCTGAAGTAGGTCATGTCTATAGGTTAGAAAAATTCTGAAGAAATTCCTGCATCAAGTTCCCAAGATGTTGCTGTGTCTGACACGATGTGAATAGTTTAGAAAACTGGTTTTCTAAACTATTTATTCACAGTTGGTATTTAACAGCCGTCTTTCTTATTATGCAGCTTTGTGGTAGCTCCAGCTCTGATAAGGTCTTTAATGTTTGTTATTCTCAAACTAGCACTCTGCTTCCCTTGTTATCCATGTATACTTATTCTTAGCTCTTTTGCTTGCTTCCATTTTCTCTGTCGTCGTCGTCGTCTTCATTTTTCACATGCACTTTTGTTATTTACTTTGGCGTCATTGAAGTTCTGATTAAATCCTGGGCTCTCTGTATTTCACTTTGCCACACATCGTTGGTACGAACTTTTCTGCCGCCGCCTGGAATGTTTTGGCTACCTCGTGCTTCATCTCCCAGGATGTCTAGCCAGTGTCCAAGTGAACTCCATTTAGGAGATGTCCCCTATCTATCTAGGTTTCTCATTGGTAGCCATATTTATTATTTGTCCCCCTCCTTCCCCTTTCTCCACCTGGACTACCACTTAAGTTTTCAAAAAACTTAATGGTCACTTACTCTTAATGGTAGTCTATAATCTCTTCTGTGACGAGTTATATTCACTTTAGGAGAAAATTAGGTCCAGTCCATATAGTTAGCCACTTGCTTACATTCTTTTTTGTGGCAAGTTGGGTCATGAAATTTTCTAATACTACCTTTGTCATTCAGGTCTTCAATGCGCTGGCTCAGTGCGAATCACACTTCTCTTATTTTCTTTCCCTATGGCTAAAATCCCCTTTGTGTAGCGGCTTAGCATTTGTCGTACCTGGTTTCTTTTCTTCTTCCGCCTCGGCTTCCTGTTCTTCAATGTTGGATAGTAGATAATTGCTTTCCTGGGTCCCCTTGTCGGGCTATCTAGACTTAAATACTCATTGAACTCTTTGATACTTCAGGTTTCTTAGTGCCTCAAAACTCCAGTGACTTCTTATCATTAATGGTATATTGCCTATTAGTTTATTTTCTCTTTTCTCACAGTGAGGTATCCCTCAGGGAATAATGCGTTTTTTTTTTTTATTCCAGAAAATTTTGTCTTTGACAGTTTTAATCTTTGGATTCTCTTCTATTACCCTTTCCTGTATCTCTTCACTTTTACTTGTGATTGATTATTCTTTTGCATACTACACTGTTTTATCACGCCATGCTGGGACGTCTGACCTTGGGGCTGACTTTTGGATGGAGAGTGATTGGAAGAGAAGGTACTTATGTAGACAACTTTGGAGTTAGAGACAGAGGGAAAGAAACTGGAAGTGTTATACTATTTTTTATTAGTCATTAGGTTCCTTTGCACCTTTCACCCATCACATACATACTTCAGTAGGAACTTAAATTTCTTTTCACAGGACTAGAGTGTTTTCTTACGTAAGATATGATGTTCCAGCTGGATAAAAAAAATTCTAACACATTTTCCTTCTCCCCGGATACAGTCTATAATAGTCGGCTAATACATGGGTACCGATTTTTACTGCTAGGTGGACAGAGACAGCAGAGGTGTAAGAAAACTGTCCCATATAATTCTCCGTGCCATGGAATCACTTCTGAGGCCTTGTGATTGTGAGCCCAATGCTATCACCAGTGAGGTATATGACAACCCTGAGGAGACGGAGGCTGGATAGGGAAAGACAAGTGGGAGTGGGAGTAGAGGGGAAGGAGAGGGGGTGCGGTAGAAGTACGAAGGTTATTCAAAATGGAAACGGCAGGAAGAAGCAAGGAAGAGACGGGGGAAAATTGATGGAACAGGACGGAGCTCGGAAGGGAGAGGTGAAGTGATAGGACAAGGGAGAGATGGAAGTTGGAAAGAGTTAGGAAAACAGGAATGGTGGGAAAGGGAGAGTGAGGATTATATAGTGAGAGAGAGAGGGAGAATTAGTAGAATAGTATTAGTAGTAGTAATAATAATAGTACGAGCAGTAGTAATAGTGGTAGAGAGTGGTTGTTAGCTTCTAGTTCTTGATCATGCTAGTGTACTGAGTCTTGCTACTCCCCCCTTAATTCCACTCTTTCACTCTGTTTTCCACTCCTCTCACGCCTTACCTTTGATGTTGTTCTCTCCTCATACATCCGATTGAACTGCAGAAATATTTTTTGTACCTGTCTAATCATTCAAGGTTAATTTTCTGTTTGCTGTTTCTCCCCTTACTGCCAATGATCCAGAAATTACTATTATATACTATAGTTCTCTTTCTGAATAAAATGATCTCATATTTCTCCGCCTCTACCTGCAGCTGTTAACAATTCTTCTGTTTCCCTTCGTTCACTTTTTCCTTCATTTGTTTGTCTGTTATTGCTGCTCTGGCAGTCCAAAAATCATCATTGATTTTACCTTTTCTGTTGCATGATTGATCTTATCCAGCAAAATATTACTTCTTTGTGTTTATAAGTGCACCATAACCAAAGGTGTGAACAAGAGATGACGGGATGGAGTCGAATTTCTTGATAGCCTGCAATGCACTTTTCGTTGTCTTATGCAGTCGAATTTCTTGATAGCCTGCAATGCACTTTTCGTTGTCTTATGCAGTCGAATTTCTTGATAGCCTGCAATGCACTTTGCGTTGTCTTATCTTTTAGAAAAGCTTCCATCACTGTCTTCTGCGTTTTTTTTTTTTTTGGGGGGGGGGGGGGGTTATCATCCCATCAGTATTTATTCCATCCGAAAGATTTCGTGCCTTTCCCATCTCTTCTTCAAGTCTGATTCCTCTCTTCCTTTCACGCACATTGCTTAAATTGTCTCCTGTTGTTTGATATCTTATTTTGTATACAATATTTTTTTTTTTGCGTCACGTGCTGATGTGTTTATATTATAAAACGAATCTCGAGAATGAATATACAAGTTAAAGCCATTATCGTAGGAAGTATTGATCAACCGGAGACTACAGAGGTAATATTTCTTGAGAATGTTTTAATGTTATTTTCACTTGTTATATATTGTTATCGCTCGTAACATGTTATTATCACTTGTCACATGTTATCACTCGTAAAATGTTATTATCACTTGTCACATGTTATCACTCGTAAAATGTTATTATCACTTGTCACATGTTATCGCTCGTAAAATGTTATTATCACTTGTCACATGTTATCACTCGTAAAATGTTATTATCACTTGTCACATGTTATCACTCGTAAAATGTTATTATCACTTGTCACATGTTATCACTCGTAAAATGTTATTATCACTTGTCACATGTTATCACTCGTAAAATGTTATTATCACTTGTCACATGTTATCACTCGTAAAATGTTATTATCACTTGTCACATGTTATCGCTCGTAACATGTTATTATCACTTGTCACATGTTATCGCTCGTAACATGTTATTATCACTTGTCACATGTTATCGCTCGTAACATGTTATTATCACTTGTCACATGTTATCACTCGTAAAATGTTATTATCACTTGTCACATGTTATCGCTCGTAACATGTTATTATCACTTGTCACATGTTATCGCTCGTAACATGTTATTATCACTTGTCACATGTTATCGCTCGTAACATGTTATTATCACTTGTCACATGTTATCGCTCGTAACATGTTATTATCACTTGTCACATGTTATCACTCGTAAAATGTTATTATCACTTGTCACATGTTATCGCTCGTAACATGTTATTATCACTTGTCACATGTTATCGCTCGTAACATGTTATTATCACTTGTCACATGTTATCACTCGTAAAATGTTATTATCACTTGTCACATGTTATCACTCATCACATCTGTTTGTTTCCTGCATAATTTATATGATTCTATTGTAATAGCTTAATAGACTTGATACACAGGATTTTGTTGAGCTGAAGCTGAACTGTTGGATATCAGGTGTTTTTGTTTCCCAGGTATTTAATCCACTTATCTCTAATGTGTTCTGCGGAGTTTTTGCAGTAAAACGTTTCAGTGACACAAGCCTAGTTTAAACTTTGTACAGTTGTCACTTTCCATTTATCAATCGCCATGGAGGTTTGGTCATGAGTGTATCGTATTCACCGAGCTGTGAAGGTAATTGTTGAGCTCTGGCTGTTGGTTTTTGCCCATTAGTAACTTTAAGCTCTTCTGTGTATTTTGTGTTCTCATCTTTTCGCCTTTTTTCCTCTTTTAATTTATTATGTGTTCGTGTTTCTGTGTTGGTATTAGATCAGTTCATGTTAGTGGTGATGTGTTGTTGGTGTCACTGGGTGAGGATAATTGTTGAAGATGTTGGAGAGTATGTTGGTGGCCCTGGTGTTGGGTTACAGTGGTGGTCGTGGTGGTGGGTTACGGTGGTGGTGAGTTATGGTGCTGGTGAGTTACGGTGGTGGTCGTGATGGTGGGTTACGGTGGTCGTCGTGGTTGTGGGTTAAGGGTAGTGATCGTGGTGGTGGGTTACGGTAGTGGTCGTGGTGGTGGGTTACGGTAGTGGTCGTGGTGGTGGGTCACGGTGGTGGTCGTCGTGGTGAGTTACGGTGATGGTCGTGGTGGTAGGTTATGGTGGTGGTCGTGGTGGTGGGTTACAGTGGTGATTGTGGTGGTGGGTTACGGTGGTGGTCGTCGTGGTGAGTTACGGAGGTGGTCGTCGTGGTAGATTATGGTGATGGGTTACGGTGGTGGTGAGTGATTTTGGTGGTCGTGGTGGTGGGTCACGGTGGTGTTCGTGGTGGTAGGTTAAGAGTGGTGGGTTACGGTAGTGGTCGTAGTGGTGGATTACGGTGGTGGTGGGTTACGGTGGTGGTGGGTTACGGTGGTGGTGGTGAGTGACGGTGGTGGTCGTGGTGGTGGGTTATAGAAGTGGGCGTGGTGGTGAGTGACGGTGGTGGTGGGTCACGGCGGTGGTAGTCGAGGTGGTGGGTTACGGTGATGGTCGTGGTGGTGGGTTACGGTGGTGGTGGTGCATTATGGTGGTGGTGGTGCGTTATGGTGGTGATCGTGGTGGTGGGTTACGGTGGTGATCGTGGTGGTGGGTTACGGTGGTGGTCGTGGTGGTGGGTTACGGTGGTGATCGTGGTGGTGGGTTACGGTGGTGGTCGTGGTGGTGGGTTACGGTGGTGATCGTGGTGGTGGGTTACGGTGGTGATCGTGGTGGTGGGTTACGGTGGTGGTCGTGGTGGTGGGTTACGGTGGTGATCGTGGTGGTGGGTTACGGTGGTGGTCGTGGTAGTGAGTAGTAACAAATGTTTTATTCCCCCCCCCCCTACCAAATTGGATACATCCGCAGTGTGCGGATGTATCCAATTCAATATGATATATTCCAGTCTATATGGTAATTACATAGTGGGAACAAAAGGTCAAGTGTTTCCCCTTCCATACGCCGTCACGCAGGATGAATTTCTTACTGCTGAAATCTGTCAGCCTGAACTGGGAGACTTCAGCAGGTCAGTGAGGTGCTCCATTAAAGACTCATCAGGTTTTGTCCTAGCAGATCTGGAGATACTATTTCTTGGGTAGTCTAGCCTACACACAGGATAAATGGAAGTTCTATGAAGATATCTCCATCTTGACAGAGCGGGACAAAAATTATACATAAGAGAAAAAGGGACTGTGGATGAAGGAGCAGTTATGAGTATTAGTGGTCTTGGTGTGGTGTTATAGGATATTATTGTGTGTGTGTGTGTGTGTGTGTGTGTGTGTGTGTGTGTGTGTGTGTGTGTGTGTGTAACACCCACTATGGGTGAAAGGTCGTAAAACTAACATTTCCCCTGTTCAGAGTGTCATTCAGTTACGTTACTAATCGGTGTGTATGCTTCGAGTTAGCCACACATTGAGTCGGGGTTTCATTCATTTTTATTCCGTTTGATCAGTTAACTGCTCAGATGCTGCAGTTTACCTGACGTATAAGAAGCAGAAGCCTTAACGATGACAGGGCTTCTTGCATGCCCGCTAGAGATGAGTAACATTAGTCTATCATGACTGAATTATCCGAACATTATACAGAGCTGGTGTGAGCGCTGCCAGATCTGAGAACCGGTAAAGTTTACGATACACTATCGAACCTTAAACAGGCTCGCTTTCAGCAGCTTAACATTAAAGATCTGCAGCTCTTGGTAGACATCAGCTGGTCATAAACTAGCTGATACAAGAAGGTAACATTATTAATCTGTCGGGAGCAGGAACCAGTAACCTGCACTGTACTTAAACGAGGCTTGGCTGGAGTCTGTCAGCCCAGGAAACTGTAAATTTCCCGCTCCACCAGGATGCCCTCTAAAGAGGGTGTGCATTGATGCTAGTAAAGCACTCTTGATCCAGGGTAATGATGTTACATTCCCCTTCTTTCCCTTCCGCCGTAGGACCGTTATGGGCTCAGTACTTCCCCTCGTGAATTATGAGCGACTATGATACATACACACTAAAATTCTAACCCAACAATGTCATTAACCAATCAAGGGTCTTAAGTGTATTCTAAAAGAAATTACGGAACGGGAGAGTGAGTCCTAAAATTCATGGGCCCCTAATATATATTTTATACATTTAGATTTTGTACTTTCATGTGAGTTATAGCTTGTGCTACCAGGTCGGTTGCCGTGTTCCTCCCTTAAGTCAATGTGACCTGACCTGACTAGGTTGGGTGCATTGGCTTAAGCCGGTAGGAGACTTGGACCTGCCTCGCATGGGCCAGTAGGCCTTCTGCAGTGTTCCTTCATTCTTATGTTCTTATGTTCTTATAAGTTCTAGGTATTTGAGAACCCCAAAACAATATATAGTATACGAGGTACAGGAGTCAGTGGTACATATAACAGTGTATGTGCTAGTATGAAGGTTCACGGCATCTTTACTCAAAACTTCAGCTTGGTTCAAGATATTTTCGAATGGGTTCGAACCTCAGTAACAGCACAATCATTATGTATATATGCAGTGCTCGTCATTAAAGTACTTAGGCCTTATCTAAAATCACGACCACGAAATAGGTCGTTCCTTGCGCTTTAAGATATCTTACAACCGACTAGGAAGGGATTACTACACATTCGGGGTTTCATGGGGTAAATTTGCCTCACGACTCGTATATGGCGTCCTTAAGCTGTGGGAGTGGCCTGATATCCTTACCCGAGATATCTCTGCATCTCAGCCAAGAGGCTGCCAATGGTGTTCACATCTGGGGAGTTTCCTGGCCAGTTACCGAAGGAGGACACTTCACAGTCACGCAACCATAGAACAAGGGGTTTCGTGCTGTGGCAGAAACACTGTTTTACATCAAAACCTTGCACCACACTGAGTGAAAGAGTCGGGCAGATGATAACAGAGCAATTCTGGGTACGTTTGTACAGATAACGTTAGTGGGGACGTTCTTCTAGGTTTCCCTGGACGTCCTTTTGGTGTGGTCATGTCAAGAACACTGTCCGTAAGTTGTTTAGGACTAATAAAGCCACTTATGGCAAACATTTCCTTTAACAAATGTCCTGAACTATATACAAGTGTTCTTTTTCATAGTTTGTCGGTATCGCTACACTTACAATGAATTGTTCTCTAGGCACCGACGCAGCCAGAGCCTCGCTGGACGCTCACACATTTTGCTGGCTTCTACTATTTCCTTCGTTTTATGGTATGTCTTATGTAATTCGCTAATCTCTGCAATTGTCTTTTTTGTCAGCGACTTAATCCTGCCTATTTTAATTCGCCAATAGCCAAAAATGCCCGACAAACTCGGCCTCAAAACTACACGGTGCAGAGAGACCAGGGACACAAAACCGTTCACCACAAGACCAGAAGGCACTTGGAGGATGTAGCC
>NC_091321.1:5279720-5292220 GCF_038502225.1 Cherax quadricarinatus
ATATATATATATATATATATATATATATATATATATATATATATATATATATATATATATATATAAAGATTTTCTGCCACGTCAGTTTCATATATTTCTCTGAAAATGTCAGCCATATTTTATAACCAAAGTCCCAATTTTAAAATTGATAAAAGCAGATTAGTCAACATTTTTTTCCCAATCAGAAATTTTATTATAATGTCTCGCTTGTATTAAAGCGATATAATGCTTCACTGGCAACAAATTACGTATCTGAGGCAGAGCGTGACAGCCAGATGTGACAGGAACACCAGTGTTCATTTATTAAAACATTATTATACGCAATCTCACTACTTTAGGTGAATTCGTATACCAAAAAAAACTGTGATTGCAGTTACACTCTGGTAACATGCAATCACGGAGGGGAAAAAATATATATTTAAAAAGTTACAAACGTTTCAATGAATACATTTTAAGAAATACTTAGAAAAACAGCTAACCTGCGCGTAAAATTTGTCAGTTTTTTATATTATCGGTAAAGTATATTTCTACTGATCTGTATGTACTGAGAGCATCAATGTATATAGTATATAAAGGCTACCTAAACCATTGTATATAAGCTTAGAAATTAATTTAAACCATGTTTTAGGGACTGAAATATCCTGGACTGGTTGTGTACAGGTTACGTGTGAAATTATTGATCCTCGTGTAGTTGTAAGGATTTAAATTTAATGAACGAACCAATCTTATTAAGTCACATCTTTCTTTATAATAAGAGAAGGGATAAGAATGGTAGTTGTGGTAATGCAGTAATAGTAACAGTAGTACCTGGAGTCTACCTGGAGGGTATTCCGGGTATCACACCCCCGCGGCCCGGTCTTTATTATGCAAATCTGCTGGTAGGGCGATTAAATTGTCAGTCTCAATGTGTGTAGGTTGCCTGTATGTTACCTGGAGTGGATTTTTCGGGTTGCTGGCAAGATCGACCAGGTTGTCGGTCTTGCTGTGTAATGGAATTGAGCGTCAGGTCACGATCATTGATGCTGTGTGGTGGAAGTGAACGCCAGGTCACGATCATTGATGCTGTGTGGTGGAAGTGAACGCCAGGCCACGATCATTGATGCTGTGTGGTGGAAGTGAACGTCAGGTCACGATCATTGATGCTGTGTGGTGGAAGTGAACGCCAGGTCACGATCATTGATGCTGTGTGGTGGAAGTGAACGACAGGTCACGATCATTGATGCTGTGTGGTGGAAGTGAACGCCAGGCCACGATCATTGATGCTGTGTGGTGGAAGTGAACGCCAGGCCACGATCATTGATGCTGTGTGGTGGAAGTGAACGCCAGGACACGATCATTGATTCTGTGTGGTGGAAGTGAACGCCAGGTCACGATCATTGATGCTGTGTGGTGGAAGTGAACGCCAGGACACGATCATTGATGCTGTGTGGTGGAAGTGAACGCCAGGCCACGATCATTGATGCTGTGTGCTGGAAGTGAACGCCAGGCCACGATCATTGATGCTGTGTGGTGGAAGTGAACGCCAGGACACGATCATTGATGCTGTGTGGTGGAAGTGAACGCCAGGTCACGATCATTGATGCTGTGCGGTGGAAGTGAACGCCAGGTCACGATCATTGATGTTGTGTGGTGGAAGTGAACGCCAGGTCACGATCATTGATGCTGTGTGGTGAAGGAGAACTCCAAGCCACGATCATTGATGCTGTGTGGTGGAAGTGAACGCCAGGTCACGATCATTGATGCTGTGTGGTGGAAGTGAACGCCAGGTCACGATCATTGATGTTGTGTGGTGGAAGTGTACGCCAGGTCACGATCATTGATGCTGTGTGGTGGAAGTGAACGCCAGGTCACGATCATTGATGCTGTGTGGTGGAAGTGAACGCCAGGCCACGATCATTGATGTTGTGTGGTGGAAGTGAACGCCAGGCCACGATCATTGATGCTGTGTGGTGAAGGAGAACTCCAAGCCACGATCATTGATGCTGTGTGGTGAAAGTGAACGCCAGGTCACGATCATTGATGCTGTGTGGTGGAAGTGAACGCCAGGCCACGATCATTGATGCTGTGTGGTGGAAGTGAACGCCAGGCCACGATCATTGATGCTGTGTGGTGGAAGTGAACGCCAGGCCACGATCATTGATGCTGTGTGGTGGAAGTGAACGCCAGGCCACGATCATTGATGCTGTGTGGTGAAGGAGAATTCCAAGCCACGATCATTGATGCTGTGTGGTGGAAGTGAACGCCAGGTCACAATCATTGATGCTGTGTGGTGGAAGTGAACGTCAGGCCACGATCATTGATGCTGTGTGGTGGAAGTGAGCGCCAGGTCACGATCATTGATGCTGTGTGGTGGAAGTGAACGCCAGGCCACGATCATTGATGCTGTGTGGTGGAAGTGAACGCCAGGCCACGATCATTGATGCTGTGTGGTGGAAGTGAACGCCAGGCCACCATCATTGATGCTGTGTGGTGGAAGTGAACGCCAGGCCACCATCATTGATGCTGTGTGGTGGAAGTGAACGCCAGGTCACGATCATTGATGCTGTGTGGTGGAAGTGAACGCCAGGTCACGATCATTGATGCTGTGTGGTGGAAGTGAACGCCAGGCCACGATCATTGATGCTGTGTGGTGGAAGTGAACGCCATGCCACGATCATTGATGCTGTGTGGTGAAGGCGAACTCCAAGCCACGGACACTGCTCGTGCCCAACTTTGTTTTTTCATAGTTTCTTATGGTATGGAGCCCTGTAAATTCTAGCTCTTCCCTCACGCGGTCTATCATTACCTGTAATTAACACCTGTGTACTAGTTCCCACCATGGATACCTGTTTATCATCATCCCCCCTCTTCCTCCTCCTACCATTAAACCCCATCCTCTCTCTCTCTCTCTCTATCCATCCCTCTCCTCCCAGCACCGCCCTTCGCTAGTAATTACACAACCACCGCCTTTAACACACAAACAAGCGTCCGCATTTACGCTCTCATCGAGTTTCTCTCCTTCAACAAACTGAAAAGTTTGGATCATTAACCTGTTTACAAGACGAAGTGGCGGTAAGTACCCATACTTAACAGCTCTTCTCTTTTTTGGGGCATATCTTTTTTTTTTTACGGCATATGTTCGTTATATCGAAGATGCCAGTTAATCTGTTATTACAAGGGTTGGTATCATCATTATTACTGTTATCTTCACTGTTATTACTATTGCTTTTATCCATTTTTTTTAAGCTGCAGTGGTATTGATTTTTTTTTTTTTCAAAAGGCGAGGCTGGGATGCATGACTAGGATTGTGGGTAATTACTTCAGTGTTGAAATATTCGGATAATTTTTTTTTTGGTTAGTTGTGGAAGAATTGTCCAGGGGTTGTAGAGGACGTCACGTTACAGAATATAATGATCTAGCAATGTCTCGAAATATGCTTATTGAGTTTTTCCTCAGTTTAGTCAGGCCTTCGTTGGTATGGTACAAACATCATTATCATAATCATTATTATTATCATCACCATCATCAGCAGCATAATTATTATAATCATAATCATTATCATCACCACCATCATCATAATCATCACAGTCATCATAATCATAGTTATCATCACTCCTATTAAATTAATATTTAACACATGTAAGTTCAGTGCTGGCTCTTCTAGAATCTCAATATTGGTAAAAGGCTCTTAATCCAAAGAGTTGGAGCCACCCTTTTTTTCCTCGGATCAAACCTGACTACATATCCCTCCCCCTCACCCCCCTCCCAGGTCGCTGTATCATCCTAATTAATTTAGCTCTTGCCAGTTATTAAGTTAGGTGACCGAGGGTTGTCTTCCAGCCTTCCTCCCCAACCCTCTCACCATTATTATTAAATTCAAGGGGGAACGCTGAACCCGTAGGGGTCATACTGCACCTGGGAACGGGAAGCAATCAGTTTTGGTCCGAGGAAGGAATGGATAGCTCAGAGCTAGTAAGTTTATCTAGGTACAGGTACACATATGTATAATTATCACACATAATATATGCTTAATTCGCAAGGGGGGGCAAATTTTGTTAACAAGCATTATCCCTCAGTCCGTATTGTGTACCTTGATACAGAGTGTGCAGGTTCGAATCCTGCTGTGGACTGAGAGATAATGTTTGATAGCAACATACTTGCGTACATTACCTAGTATAAACTCCATAAAAAGTTGTGCACCAGCATCAAGGTCCTGTTGTCACATCGTTTTCGTTAATTTCTTCTCAAGTCATCTCTTATATTTACACACGTTGTCGTTGTCCTGATGTGAGAGGAGCGACTCGCATCACTGAGATCCAGGGATCCAAATTTTTTTTTATGTATATATGTACTATATACGATATAAAAAACATTATTTTTATTATGAGTTGTTAGTTTTATGTTTTTATTTGACTTACGCAAGCCGACGTCAAGCTTCTCAAGAGATTATTTTTTTTGTTAACTCTCAAGACATGTTCCTTAATAAGTCGATTGGAAACCAGTCACAGAGCCTTCCTTTGGTGAATAGAAATGTACCTAGTTGGATGAGTCTTGCTAGAGGCAGCTGGCTAAGTGGTTAGCGGACGGGTCTGTGGGTATTAGGACTCGCTTGTCATGGTTCAAACCTCACCCGTTCCGTGAGTTGTTCCTTAATAGTTTTGGTAACTGGTCAGTCAGATTAGTGCTGTCAGTTTTGGTAATTGGTCAGTTAGATTAGTGTTTTCAGTTTTAGTAATTGGTCAGTTAGATTAATGCTGTCAGTTTTGGTAACTGGTCAGTTAGGTTAGTGCTGTCAGTTTTGGTAACTGGTCAGTCAGGTTAGTGCTGTCAGTTTTGGTAACTGGTCAGTCAGGTTAGTGCTGTCACGAAGATACATAGATTCCCCAACGATTGGAATGACAACGTGATCATGAGGTTATACCTGCCAGTAGATCAGTTTACAACACTTATTCAACACTTTATCATTCTGAAAAAAATTAATCATAGACAAATGCGCAAAGGAACACAGCTAGTTATAACACTAAAGAAAGTAAAGAGGAATACATAAATTCGAGTTAGGTAGTTCTGACACAAGGTCACTGGAAGGATAATAATAATTCTGTGTAACGCTGTATTACGGGAGGTTTTAAAAATCATTTATTGCACAACTGTGAGAAATGGGGGCACATCTATTTATAGTTCCCTACAATTAGTAGTCCCCTACAATCAGTATTCCCCTACAATTAGTAGTCCCCTGCAGCCTGTCTGTTGGTCCACCCATGGTTAAGGCCAGGACTTATTTTCTGAGTCCTCTCACCACAAAGGCTCAGCCCCTCTTGTTATCTGTCCTCTCTCCTGTTTCTGTGTAGCCAGCTCCATTCCTCCCCATGATGAAGGAACAAGGCACCCCTTTAATTTATTTCCTTTCATTCCGTCTCAAATGGACGGATGGGGTTGGGGCAACATCACACCACTCAGAGTCTGATATGATTACGGTGCTGTTGCATTCAAAGATTGCCTGTTAACACTGCAACAGTCTTTAATGATAAGGAAGTGACAGTCAGTTTGGTTGAAAACAAACACACACACACACACACACACACACACACACACACACACACACACACACACACACACACACACACACACACACACACACACACACGCATGCACGCACACACAAATAAAAACAGTCGCAAAAAACTTGTTTTTGAATATAATATTCACAAAAAATAATTACAGAGGTTATATATTATGCAAATGACCATATGTAAATGATCATACACAAACGGTTATAAATTCAAGCGATGATGTTTTCAAAGGTAGCGTGTGGTTCAGGTTATGTCAGAAATGTTGGCAGCGTCCCATGTAGCATTCGTGAAATATTCATGTACGATGTCTGTCTTTAGTCTGCTTAACGGCTCGCTGACCGCGTTTACATTGTCTCTTCGGTATTTTGTTCATCTGGAAGACTGCTTCGCTAATTTCAATACTAATGAAGCAAGACTGACAGTCGATTTAGACTGTATATCAGCATGCCTGAGAGGTATCACACATGACTGTCGATTCAGAGAATGATATGTGAATGTTGGAAAACTATGATGGCACGAGCTGCGTCACGGTGGAAAGGTATTGCTTCAATAACCTAACAGAAAGTTACTGCATGTTGACATACACACAGTAGTTCATGGGCCAGAGCAGATGTTGGCACCACCTGCGGTGGCAAAAGCTGACAGGTATCAATTTGAAGGGTTCGTATATGTAGCAGTTTAGCCTCGTTACATGATACCTTATGCTTAATAAACTTAGGTGCAATGTTTCTATTTGGATCTATTAAGCCAGCCTGGGGTTGCTCTTGCCTCGGGTGGAAAGTGCTCATGAAGGCGATTTGAGAGAAAAAGGTGATTTGAATGGACGTGGAGACCGTGTTATTGTATGTCTTTGGGCTTTTACTTAGATTTTTAAAGGAAGAAGTTTCTGGTGATGATTTTCATGCTGTTATTTACAACTGGCTGTCTGCTAAAGCTTGCATCTTTTCCATTTAGAGAGTTTTTAATTAAAATTATTTTAAAAGAGCCAAATGAGTTCCCAAGTTTTTATAATTAATTTTTACGAAGCAAGAGACTAACATAAAAACATGTGAGGTCAATAATGCTGGGATGAACACCAGGAATATCTATATACCTCAAGTATATAGATTCTGGCAAGATTTTACTCTTCATATTCTTTTATACACAATAATTAAACATTCGGATCCCCATATTAATTTAATTAAAGTAATTCTGTATTATGTAGGTGTAGGGCACTACCGTCTAACTGAAGGTGAACATCGTCCCTGAGGCAGGACATGGAAGAGTTAAGCCCAAGAAGGCAGACATGAACTGTCTGAGTCATTGCTCACCTCAAACTCAAGACTAAAATCTGGTATCACCAAGAAACCTGGACTTGTGCAAAACCCCGCCTGAGACCCGCTGAGATCAGACACCATGATGCAATACTGAAGATAGCAAAAGACTTGCTTGATGGGGAGGTACCATAAGTGACCTACCACATGAGACGTCGAAAAATCTCTACCACGAAAAAAGAGGCTTGTGGGCCTTGTTGCCGAAATAATCCCACAGACGAAGCCGCTTCAAGAGTTTGAAGAAAGTCTGTATGTCAAAGTTCGCATGCATATATATATATATATATATATATATATATATATATATATATATATATATATATATATATATATATATATATATATATATATATATATATAAATGTCGTGCCGAATAGGCAGAACTTGCGATCTTGGCTTAAATAGCAACGCTCATATTGCCATATAGGACAAGTGAAAATTTGTGTATGCATTAATTTCGCCAAAATCATTCTGAACCTAACGAAAAAAATATATTTCACTGTGTTTGTTTAATATTAAATTATTGTAAACAAATTAAAATATATTTAGTTGGGTTAGGCTAAAATAAATTGCGCTTGTTAGAATAAGGTCAGGTAAGTTTTCTAAGTTCCTTTTGGTGCAAAATTATAAATTTTTACATCAACATTAATGAAAAAAATATATCTTTAAATGTATAAGAGAAAATTTTAGCAAGAATTTAATTTTAAATGAGTTCTTGCTAACTGACCAGTTTTACACATTAGACACGACATATATATATATATATATATATATATATATATATATATATATATATATATATATATATATATATATATATATATATATATATAAACGTGTAATTACCTCATTTACATGAACATGAAGCTTGTGTGTGAATTACATTTCCTGCATGATACACATCACACGTGCGACAGGCCACGGTAATGTAATAAATTAATATATAATTTTTTTACATTTGAGTTTTGTAAATTCCATTTTTCACGCAATTGTTAGTGTGGAGAATCGCTTCATTTGCATAAAATCCTAGGCATTGTGCCAAATTTTTTTAATTGGCTGGGTTTAATTCGCGGATTAATTCGATAAAAAGTAATATATATTTTTGACATGATTGGAAGACATCATAGATAATTTTTCAGTACCCTTTTTTTTCCTCGCTTAATCGTTTGATTTTTATAAAGAAGGATTTAACATTAAATTTGGTATTAATTAACATCATTTACTCTGTCTCTTTACACGTGTATATATATATATATATATATATATATATATATATATATATATATATATATATATATTGTGTTAGCAAGAACTTATTTAAAATTAAGTCCTTTATAAAATTTTCTCTTGTACATTTAAAGATATATATTTCTAATGTTAATGTAAAAATTAATAAGTTTGTACCAAAAGAACCTTAGAAAACTTACCTAACCCTATTATAACAAGCTCAATTTTAGTTAGTCTAATCCAACTAAATATATTTTAGATAGGTTTACAATAATTTAATAATAAATAAACACAATGAAATATGCCTTATTCGGCAAGAAGAATGTTGCTATTTAAGCCAAACTCCCAGGTTTTACCTATTCGGCAAGACAAGCCACAGGGGATGGAAATCTTGAGGAGCTGAAGCTTTCTACTCCCCCGTGTCTTTCTCTCTCTCTCTCTCTCTCTCTCTCTCTCTCTCTCTCTCTCTCTCTCTCTCTCTCTCTCTCTCTCTCTTTATATATATATATATATATATATATATATATATATATATATATATATATATATATATATATATATATATATATATATATAAGTAGCGGTGGTGAGGGGATCCTGGCAGTGGAGGTGTGGAGGAGGTTTTGTTTACATCTGTGATCGGCCGGGGTCGCGGGTTGGGGAGGGAAGTGGCCGCCCACGACACGGTCATTGGATGATGGACAGAAGATCACCTCTGTTAATAGTGTGAGCATGGTGATTAGTGTGCCAAATGGCGAGGGTTTTTTCTAAATGGAACAATAAGTGTATAACAATTAGCAAAAGTTAGTCAGTGATGTGCGTCTTGAGCGAACACACAGGGCCACTCCCTCCCACTTGGAAAATCTTGGAAGGAATGGTCCCAAATCTGCACACAGAAATCACTCCCTACGAAAGTAAAAGACTGGGCAGGCGATGCAAAATGCCGCCAATAAAAAGTAGGGGCGCCATTGGTACACTAAGAGAAAACACCATAAGTGTCCGGGGCCCAAAACTGTTCAACAGCCTCCCATCAAGCATTAGGGGAATTGCCAATAAACCCCTGGCTGCCTTCAAGAGATAGCTGGACAGATACCTAAAGTCAGTGCCGGATCAGCCGGGCTGTGGCTCGTACGTCGGACTGCGTGCGGCCAGCAGTAACAGCCTAGTTGATCAGGCCCTGATCCATCGGGAGGCCTGGTCATGGACCGGGCCGCGGGGGCGTTGATCCCCGGAATAACCTCCAGGTAACCTCCAGGTAACCCCCTCCCCCATCCCAGATCCCCTCCCCTCATCCCAGCCTAGGCCCACTGACTTCCTGACCAAGGGTGTTGCCGTTTAGTGCCCCACCAATTACAAGTTCCGCCGCTCGCTACTCCCCCACCCTCATCCCCCATGCATCCATGCTGCCCTTCACCCGTCACCCCACAGATGGCGCCCTCCCACCCCCACGATATCAGCAATGTCACAAGTAGTCGCGGGTTCCCAGGAATCTTCACGACAGAGCCAAAGCTGTCGTTCACGAGGCATCTGCTGGGTGTGCCACAGGGAATGTGCACTCAATCCCACATCTGGCAACATCCGTGCACACAATGGATGTCTAGGCTCCAGGAGAGCTCCAAATGAGAACAACCAACAGCCTCCCCCAGCAGACAGGGCTGACAGCTACCGTGACTTCACCTCTACAGAGGACCTCAACTCTGCAATCAAATTAACATCCACCAGGACTCTGACACACATCCCCAAAGCAGCTCGCCCTCAAGCTGCTAGCAAATTCACTGACCTTCTGAAGAAAGTCAACGATGCTCCTTCAAACAACAGATCCTGGCACAACTTGCTGCTTTTTGGCAATGCCTGTTTGGCTGTCCCACCAAGGAGGGACAAGTCACTAGCAACACGTTATTAGGGCAATAAATGCATTCCCAAGGGATGACAACCTCGTCCGTCTCCCCCCTAGGGCGACAAACACCCGCCGGGCAAATGCCAACAACAGGACACCCGATACCTCAAAAATCAGAGGCCAAATGAGCAAAAAAATAGAAGAGGGTAATACTATTGGAGCTTTGAGACTTATAACCAGTGAGGATACCATCGCTCCCAAGGACGTCAGCACGGCGCAAGCTCTGAAGGACAAACATCCACCCAGGGCTCCCAGTACCAACATTGACCTCCCTGACATTGCAGCAGGCGTAGAACATCTAACCTTACAGGATGCTGATGTGTATAAAGCTGCTATGTCATTTCCACAGGGTTCAGCAGGAGGTTTCACCGGTTTAAGGCCTCAACACTTAAAACAAATACTCAATCCAGCACTTGGTGAGGTTTCAGAGAGGCTGCTGTCTGAACTCACCAAATTTTCCAACCTGTGCCTGGCTGGCGGTGTCCCAGAGGCCATCAGACCCTTTTTCTTTGGTGCCTCATTGTGTGCCCTCCGGAAAAAGGATGGCGGAATCAGGCCCAATGCAGTGGGTAACACCCTTCGGCGCCTAGTCGCCAAGGCTGCAGTAAGAAGGGTGAGTCAAGAGGCTGCTGCAATGCTGAAACCAACTCAGCTCGGTTTCGGCGTTCAACAGGGCTCTGAAGCAGCTGCCCATGCAGCACGAGTATATATCAAAAACATGTCCTATGAAAAAGCCTTGGTCAAATTGCACTTTGCCAATGCTTTCAACTCAGTCAGAAGGGATGCTGCTCTCCAAGCAGTTTATAGAAACTTCCCTTCCCTTTATCCCTTCATAGAATCGTGTTATAGTGTGACTTCCAAACTATTGTTTGGGGACCACGAAATTGACTCGTGTGAGGGCGTGCAACAGGGGGACCCTCTCGCCCCCTTTCTATTTTGTTTGGTCATCAAGGAAGTCACGGAGGCACTCTCCAGCGAGCTCAATATCTGGTTCCTGGACGACGGTACCCTGGCTGGCACAACAGAATCTCTCCTAGAGGACATCAGTAAAATTAAAGACATGGGAGAAAGCCTGGGCCTTTCTTTAAACCCCACCAATTGTGAAAGAGTTTCTACCAATCAACAGATGATCCAGAATATTAGTGCCGTTTTACCAGGAGCACGAGCCATTGATCCAGCCAATAGCACTCTCCTCGGTGCTCCTCTTGGGTCCAACGCTTGGAAGCACTTGACTTGTACTCGTTGGAACGCAGGAGGGAGAGATATATCATAATCTACACTTGGAAAATCTTGGAAGGAATGGTCCCAAATCTGCACACAGAAATCACTCCCTACGAAAGTAAAAGACTGGGCAGGCGATGCAAAATGCCGCCAATAAAAAGTAGGGGCGCCATTGGTACACTAAGAGAAAACACCATAAGTGTCCGGGGCCCAAAACTGTTCAACAGCCTCCCATCAAGCATTAGGGGAATTGCCAATAAACCCCTGGCTGCCTTCAAGAGAGAGCTGGACAGATACCTAAAGTCAGTGCCGGATCAGCCGGGCTGTGGCTCGTACGTCGGACTGCATGCGGCCAGCAGTAACAGCCTAGTTGATCAGGCCCTGATCCATCGGGAGGCCTGGTCATGGACCGGGCCGCGGGGGCGTTGATCCCCGGAATAACCTCCAGGTAACCTCCAATGCCATCGATCTGATCCTAGGAAAAAAAGTCTCAGACCTCCGGACGATGGAAAGCAGGATGAAAGACATTGACACACACGATGTCTTCTACCTACTCACCAGGTGTCTGTCAACCCCCAAAACTTACCTATTTTCTGAAATGCTCCCCAGCCTTCAGCAGTCCAAAACTCAAGGAATATGACTCTCTCCTAAAGGCCATGCTAGAGAGTGTATTGAATCTTTCCCTTGACGATGGACAGTGGTTGCAAGCCTCACTTCCGGTCAGGCTTGGAGGCCTAGGTGTACGCAGATCCTCCCAGGTTGCTCTACCAGCTTTCCTGTCCTCTTCCATTGCATCAAACGAGTTGATAAGACAAATTCTTCCTGACACCCTCAGTGACTCAGCAGGAATAGAAGACCCTAGCTATGCCAGTGCCATCACCGAATGGGAGACTCTTGCTGCTCCAGCACCAAACCCTAGTGCAGCACTGGCTCACAAACAGTCAAGCTGGGATGGCCCAATTGCTGAAAAGGTGCTTGCCAACATGCTCAGGGCTGCAACATCAGATAGGGAGATTGCCCGTCTCCAGGCTGTGAGTGCACCTCACTCCGGGGACTTCCTCCAAACAGTTCCCATATCGGCAGTGGGAACGCGACTCGACCATAAGACCCTCCGTATTGCAGTGGCTCTGCGCCTTGCTGCCCCAGTTCACACAGAATATATGTGTATTTGCGGCGAAGTGCAAGCAGACCAATACGGTCTACATGGTCTTAACTGTTCCAAAACCAAGGGCTGGCATGCAAGACACAAAGAGGTCAAGGACATCATTAGGAGAACCCTTGCTACAGCTGGAT
>NC_091321.1:5294720-5372220 GCF_038502225.1 Cherax quadricarinatus
GAGTGTGTGTGTGTGTGTGTGTGTGTGTGTGTGTGTGTGTGTGTGTACTCACCTAGTTGTACTCACCTAGTTGAGGTTGCGGGGGTCGAGTCCGAGTTCCTGGCCCCGCCTCTTCACTGATCGCTACTAGGTCACTCTCCCTGAACCGTGAGCTTTATCATACCTCTGCTTAAAGCTATGTATGGATCCTGCCTCCACTACATCGCTTCCCAAACTATTCCACTTACTGACTACTCTGTGGCTGAAGAAATACTTCCTAACATCCCTGTGATTCATCTGTGTCTTCAACTTCCAACTGTGTCCCCTTGTTACTGTGTCCAATCTCTGGAACATCCTGTCTTTGTCCACCTTGTCATTTCCTCTCAGTATCTTTTATGTCGTTATCATGTCCCCCTATCTCTCCTGTCCTCCAGTGTCGTCAGGTTGAGTTCCCTTAACCGCTCCTCGTAGGACATACCTCTTAGCTCTGAGACTAGTCTTGTTGCAAACCTTTGCACTTTCTCTAGTTTCTTTACGTGCTTGGCTAGGTGTGGATTCCAAACTGGTGCCGCATACTCCAATATGGGCCTAACGTACACAGTGTACAGGGTCCTGAACGATTCCTTATTAAGATGTCGGAATGCTGTTCTGAGGTTTGCTAGGCGCCCATATGCTGCAGCAGTTATTTGGTTGATGTGCGCTTCAGGAGATGTGCCTGGTGTTATACTCACCCCAAGATCTTTTTCCTTGAGTGAGGTTTGTAGTCTCTGGCCCCCTAGACTGTACTCCGTCTGCGGTCTTCTTTGCCCTTCCCCAATCTTCATGACTTTGCACTTGGTGGGATTGAACTCCAGGAGGCAATTGCTGGACCAGGTCTGCAGCCTGTCCAGATCCCTTTGTAGTTCTGCCTAGTCTTCGATCGAGTGAATTCTTTTCATCTACAAACAGGGACACCTCAGAGTCTATTCCTTCCGTCATGTCGTTCACAAATACCAGAAACAGCACTGGTCCTAGGACTGACCCCTGTGGGACCCCGCTGGTCACAGGTGCCCACTCTGACACCTCGCCACGTACCATGACTCGCTGCTGTCTTCCTGACAAGTATTCCCTGATCCATTGTAGTGCCTTCCCTGTTATCCCTGCTTGGTCCTCCAGTTTTTGCACCAATCTCTTGTGTGGAACTGTGTCAAACACCTTCTTGCAGTCCAAGAATATGCAATCCACCCACCCCTCTCTCTCTTGTCTTACTGCTGTCACCATGTCAGTAGGGTTGTGAGACAGGATTTCCCGTCCCTGAAACCATGTTGGCTGCTGTTGATGAGATCATTCCTTTCTAGGTGTTCCACCACTCTTCTCCTGATAATCTTCTCCATGATTTTGCATACTATACATGTCAGTGAAACTGGTCTGTAGTTTAGTGCTTCATGTCTGTCTCCTTTTTTAAAGATTGGGACTACATTTGCTGTCTTCCATGCCTCAGGCAATCTCCCTGTTTCGATAGATGTATTGAATATTGTTGTTAGGGGTACACATAGCGCCTCTGCTCCCTCTCTCAATACCCATGGGGAGATGTTATCTGGCCCCATTGTGTGTGTGTGTGTGTGTGTGTGTGTGTGTGTTAGTTACCATTTTGTCCTAGGCACATGTCGATTAGACACTAGGCCTGTTGTATATGCGTGTGCTGAGGTGTGTGTGTGCGCTGAGGTGTGCGCGTGTGCGTGCGTGCGTGTGTGTGTGTGTGTGTGTGTGTGTGTGTGTGTGTGTGTGTGTGTGTGTGTGTGTGTGTGTGTGTGTGTTTGTGTTTGTAGTGTCGTCAGGCCGATTTCCCTTAACCTTTCTTCATAGGACATTCCCCTTAGCTCTGGAACTAAACTTGTCGCAAACCTTTGCACCTTCTCTAGTTTCTTGACGTGCTTTATCAACTGCGAGTTCCAAACAGGTGGGCCTGACGTACACGGTGTACAGTGTCTTGAACGATTCCTTATTAAGGCATCGGAACGCTGTTCTCAGGTTTGCCAGGCGCCCATATGCTGCAACAGTTACCTGGTTGATGTGTGCTTCCGGAGACAGGCTCGGTGTGTGTGTGTGTCTGTGTGTGTGTCTGTGTGTGTGTCTGTGTGTATGTGTCTGTGTGTGTGTCTGTGTGTCTGTGTGTCTGTGTGTGTAAGGGGGGCCTTATGTTACCCTGATGGTAAGAAAAAAATACATTAGACAAATGTGGAAAGCTTTATATACAGTTAGTAGTAATGGTAACAATAGAGGAAAGAAAATATTCTCTCTCTCTCTCTCTCTCTCTCTCTCTCTCTCTCTCTCTCTCTCTCTCTCTCTCTCTCTCTTTCTTTCTTTCTTTATCACCCTCCCTTTTTACTCCTTTCCATACCTCTTTCTCCTACCTTCTCTTTCTTTTTTCTTCCCTCCCGCGTTCCTCCATTCCTTCCTCTTAACTTCCCTCCTACCTTCCTTCCTTCCTTCCCTATCTTTTCCTCTTCCCATTCTTTCCTCTTCTTCCTTCCCTCTCTTCCTCCTTCCATCCCACCTCCTTTTTCACCCTCGGAGCTTCTTACTCTTTCGTCTCCTCTCTCTTCTCCCTTCCCTCGTCGCCCGCCCACCATTTAAGGTTGAGTCTTGGCACCTTACCATTACTTTAACCAGGCCATTTATTCGCGCGGCTAAATTGCAGAAACACAACTAAACTGCCATTATAAAAGGTCGATTGTTCTTATTGTAGCGGATGGTCTTACTGTAACGAGAGAACAGTGCACGAGATCTCTGTGCCACGATCTCGCTGTAACGAGAGAACAGTGCACAAGATCTGTGCCATGGTCTCGCTGTAACGAGAACAGTGCATCGCCATAACTTTCAAGTCTGTCTTAAATAATGTGGGTTAGATAAGAATTGTTCCAGCCACGGTTTTGTGCGGTGTGAATTGTTGCAGCCACGGTTTTGTGTATTAGTTGTCAGCTGTTCTAGCCATTGTATTGTGTATTTGTTTTGAATTGTTCTAGCCACGGTATTGTGTATTAGTTTTGAATTGTTCTAGCCACGGTATTGCGTATTAGTTTTGAACTGTTCTAGCCACGGTATTGCGTATTAGTTTTGAACTGTTCTAGGCACGGTATTGCGTATTAGTTTTGAATTGTTCTAGCCACGGTATTGTGTATTAGTTTTGAATTGTTCTAGCCACGGTATTGTGTATTAGTTTTGAATTGTTCTAGGCACGGTATTGCGTATTAGTTTTGAATTGTTCTAGCCACGGTATTGTGTTGTGAATTTTTGTTTTTATTCCTCAGTGCCTAATGTTTTCGTCATGTTATTTTCTTATCCCCAAATCTTGGACATTTTTTTTTAGCGTTTTCATCACATTGAATTTACAGTACTGTTTACGAGGCCTGGTCACAGACCGAGCCGCGGGGGCGTTGACCCTCGAAACTCTCTCCAGGTATACTCCATGTATACTCCAGGTATCTCCAGGTCGTAGACGTAGCTAAAAGACGTGTGTGCAGATATTAACGTTCAACGAGGCTACGTAAGCGTATATTTACGTTATGAGATTTGTAGTCATGCGTAGATTTATGTTAATTTAAAGTTAAAATAACCTAGAATTAAAGGAAATAATATTTAAATTTTTGTAGATGGTCTGGTGGGGAAGAAAGTAATGCATACAAAAACGGCCGTTTTATATGGAGGATAAGGAGCATCTGTCTCATGGTTGTACACACACACACACACACACACACACACACACACACACACACACACACACACACACACACACACACACACACACACACACACACACAAACCAAGAACACGCGCCAACAAATTAGTCCCGGAGCTCAGGGGTGTCCTACTAGGAGAGGTTAAGGGAAATCGACCTGACGGCGACACTGGAAGATAGGAGGGATGGGGGAGGAGACATGATAACGACATAAAATACTGAGAGGAATTGACAAGTTAGAAAGGCACAGAATGTTTCAGAGATGGGGCACAGCAACAAGAGGTCACAGCTGGAAGTTGAAGACTCGTATGAGTCACAGGGATGCTAGGAAGTATTTCTTCAGCCACAGAGCTGTCAGGAAGATGGAACAATCTGGAAAGTGTAGTAGTGGCTCGAGGATCCATACATAGTTTTAAGAAGAGATACGATAAAGCTCATAGAGCAGGGAGAGAGTGGACTTAGTAGTGACCAACGTAGAGGCGGAGCCAGGAGCTGTGAATCGACCCCTGCAACCACAGATAGGTAAGTACACTTTTGACCTTTGACACACCAATCCACTAGTGTCACAAACAATTTTTAATGGAATATAATTTTTGACCATGCCATATAGATAGATATTTTGACACTGATTCCAAAACTGTTTTTGGTTTTCCTGTCACGTATAGTTTCGTAGTTTGAGTCATGGGTACAGCAGCCTACTGTCTACAGTACTGTGGAAAATGTAGACACGGGGAGAGCTTTCACTGTGACAGTGTTTCGCCCTTTGTAGAGCTTAGCTTCGCTGTAAAGTTTTACAGCTCTATGTACTTTGTCACAGAGATCTTCAAATGTGCCTCTTGTGTTTTTATCAATAATTGAGTATTGTTGAAGCAAGCTTAAAATTCACCTGAAGACGACACGCTGCGGTGAACTACACGTCAAGACGACACGCTGCGGTGAACTACACGTCAAGACGACACGCTGTGGTGAACTACACGTCAAGACGACACGCTGCGGTGAACTACACGTCAAGACGACACGCTGCGGTGAACTACACGTCAAGACGACACGCTGCGGTGAACTACACGTCAAGACGACACGCTGCGGTGAACTACACGTCAAGACGACACGCTGCGGTGAACTACACGTCAAGACGACACGCTGCGGTGAACTACACGTCAAGACACGCTGCGGTGAACACACGTCAAGACGACATGCTGCGGTGAACTAAGACACACGTCAAGAAGACGACACGCTGCGGTGAACTACACGTCAAGACGACACGCTGCGGTGAACGACACGTCAAGACGACACGCTGCGGTGAACTACACGTCAAGACGACACGCTGCGGTGAACTACACGTCAAGACGACACGCTGCGGTGAACTACACGTCAAGACGACTCGCTGCGGTGAACTACACGTCAAGACGACACGCTGCGGTGAACTACACGTCAAGACGACACGCTGCGGTGAACTACACGTCAAGACGACACGCTGCGGTGAACTACACGTCAAGACGACACGCTGCGGTGAACTACACGTCAAGACGACACGCTGCGGTGAACTACACGTCAAGACGACACGCTGCGGTGAACTACACGTCAAGACGACACGCTGCGGTGAACTACACGTCAAGACGACACGCTGCGGTGAACTACACGTCAAGACGACACGCTGCGGTGAACGACACGTCAAGACGACACGCTGCGGTGAACGACACGTCAAGACGACATGCTGCGGTGAACGACACGTCAAGACGACACGCTGCGGTGAACTACACGTCAAGACGACACGCTGCGGTGAACTACACGTCAAGACGACACGCTGCGGTGAACGACACGTCAAGACGACACGCTGCGGTGAACGACACGTCAAGACGACACGCTGCGGTGAACTACACGTCAAGACGACACGCTGCGGTGAACGACACGTCAAGACGACACGCTGCGGTGAACGACACGTCAAGACGACACGCTGCGGTGAACTACACGTCAAGACGACACGCTGCAGTGAACGACACGTCAAGACGACACGCTGCGGTGAACGACACGTCAAGACGACACGCTGCGGTGAACGACACGTCAAGACGACACGCTGCGGTGAACGACACGTCAAGACGACACGCTGAGGTGAACGACACGTCAAGACGACACGCTGCGGTGAACGACACGTCAAGACGACACGCTGCGGTGAACTACACGTCAAGACGACACGCTGCAGTGAACGACACGTCAAGACGACACGCTGCGGTGAACGACACGTCAAGACGACACGCTGCGGTGAACGACACGTCAAGACGACACGCTGCGGTGAACTACACGTCAAGACGACACGCTGCGGTGAACTACACGTCAAGACGACACGCTGCAGTGAACGACACGTCAAGACGACACGCTGCGGTGAACTACACGTCAAGACGACACGCTGCAGTGAACGACACGTCAAGACGACACGCTGCGGTGAACTACACGTCAAGACGACACGCTGTGGTGAACGACACGTCAAGACGACACGCTGTGGTGAACTACACGTCAAGACGACACGCTGCGGTGAACTACACGTCAAGACGACTCGCTGTGGTGAACGACACGTCAAGACGACACGCTGTGGTGAACTACACGTCAAGACGACACGCTGTGGTGAACGAGACGTCAAGACGACACGCTGTGGTGAACTACACGTCAAGACGACACGCTGTGGTGAACTACACGTCAAGACGACTCGCTGTGGTGAACGACACGTCAAGACGACACGCTGTGGTGAACTACACGTCAAGACGACACGCTGTGGTGAACGACACGTCAAGACGACACGCTGTGGTGAACTACACGTCAAGACGACACGCTGTGGTGAACTACACGTCAAGACGACACGCTGCAGTGAACGACACGTCAAGACGACACGCTGCGGTGAACGACACGTCAAGACGACACGCTGTGGTGAACTACACGTCAAGACGACACGCTGTGGTGAACGACACGTCAAGACGACACGCTGTGGTGAACTACACGTCAAGACGACACGCTGTGGTGAACTACACGTCAAGACGACACGCTGCGGTGAACTACACGTCAAGACGACACGCTGTGGTGAACGACACGTCAAGACGACACGCTGTGGTGAACTACACGTCAAGGCGACACGCTGTGGTGAACTACACGTCAAGACGACACGCTGTGGTGAACTACACGTCAAGACGACACGCTGCAGTGAACGACACGTCAAGACGACACGCTGCGGTGAACGACACTTGTTCAACTCCTAACTTCAATAATATATGAAACATGAATCTTATTCTCAGAAAGCGTTCGAAAATTTGTGTAAGCATTTTATATTTCCAGTATTACATTTAATATTTTATTTCACTTCATATGTGCATGTGTATATATATATATATATATATATATATATATATATATATATATATATATATATATATATATATATATATATATATTATTGTGACTATGAACGAGTGGTATTCATCAGCAACAACACTCCACTAGTCAAGGACTCGAACCCATGCTGCTTTGGCCTGCCTCATGGTGGGTGAAAACACATGACACCCTTATCCAATGGACCATACGATCCTTAAGAGTAGGGCATCAAGCGGAACTGGATGTGTCCTTGGGTAAGGAGTGCCACATCTAGTTCCGCTGGATGCCCTACTCTTAAGGATCGTATGGTTCAGTGGGCAAGGGCGTCATTTTTTTTTCACTCACCATGAGGCAGGCCGAAGCAGCGTGGGTTCGAGTCCTTGGCTAGTGCAGTGTTGTTATTGATATATATATATATATATATATATATATATATATATATATATATATATATATATATATATATATATATATATATATATATATACATAGTGCCGAATATGTAAAAGTGGTGAGTTAGCAAGAACTCATTTAAAATTAAGTCCTTTCTAAAAAAAATTTTATACGTTTAAAGATATATTTTTTTCATTAATGTTAATACAAAAATTTATAATTTTGCACCCTAAGAATCTTAGAAAACTTACCTAACCTTATTATAACAAGCTCAGTCCAACTAAATATATTTTAAATACGTTTACAATAATTTAATACTAAACAAACACAATGAAATATATTTTTTTCGTTAGGTTCAGAATGATTTTTGCGAAATTATTGCATACACAAATTTTCACTTGTCCTATATGGCAAGATGAGCGTTGCTATTTAAGCCAAGATCGTAAGTTTTACATATTCGGCACGACATTATGTATATATATATATATATATATATATATATATATATATATATATATATATATATATATATATATATATATATATATATATATATATATAATCAGAATTTAGCAAAAAAAAATTAAGCTAAGTTAGGTGAGGTATCAAAGTTAGGTTTGGACAAAAAAAAAAAATATAAAAATCTTTATATCATTACCAACGAAAACCAAAAAAAAAGAAGTATCTAAAACCCTTAACGTATTAGGACTGATCACGGGTAAGTCAGTTATCGTATTTATGCACCATATTAAAAAATAATGTGTGTTTGTATGTGTGTGTCTGAAATTGTTTTCTGGATTTCGTGTGTTTTTCGTTTTTTTTTTTTTTTTTTTGGTCGTGCCAGGGAGCAGCACTGATGGTAATCCTACGGCGCTGGGGACAAACTCGTTAATTTTGATACTAAAATCCAATTCACTTTCCCAGATACGTGTTTTTTTTTTTTCATTATTTTTTGAGCATCGTGTGATATTTTTCAATTGTTCTTCTTGATGGCAGAATAAATATTATTAATGTTTTGTAGGTTGTGTCGCTTTGATGTTTTTTTATTGATGGTCTCCCTGAGCTGGAGTGGTACCCGCTTACTGTGTACGATCATGTTTATTGTAGCGCATCGTGTTTATTGTAGCGCATCGTGTTTATTGTAGCACTTGGTGTTTATTGTAGCACTTGGTGTTTATTGTAGCACTTGGTGTTTATTGTAGCACTTGGTGTTTATTGTAGCACTTGGTGTTTATTGTAGCACTTGGTGTTTATTGTAGCGCATCGTGTTTATTGTAGCACTTGGTGTTTATTGTAGTACTTGGTGCTTATTGTAGTACTTGGTGTTTATTGTAGCACTTGGTGTTTATTGTAGCACTTGGTGTTTATTGTAGTACTTGGTGCTTATTGTAGTACTTGGTGTTTATTGTAGCACTTGGTGTTTATTGTAGTACTTGGTGTTTATTGTAGCGCATCGTGTTTATTGTAGCACTTGGTGTTTATTGTAGCACTTGGTGTTTATTGTAGCACTTGGTGTTTATTGTAGCACTTGGTGTTTATTGTAGCACTTGGTGTTTATTGTAGCACTTGGTGTTTATTGTAGCACTTGGTGTTTATTGTAGCACTTGGTGTTTATTGTAGCACTTGGTGTTTATTGTAGCACTTGGTGTTTATTGTAGTACTTGGTGCTTATTGTAGTACTTGGTGTTTATTGTAGCACTTGGTGTTTATTGTAGCACTTGGTGTTTATTGTAGTACTTGGTGTTTATTGTAGTACTTGGTGTTTATTGTAGTACTTGGTGTTTATTGTAGTACTTGGTGTTTATTGTAGTACTTGGTGTTTATTGTAGTACTTGGTGTTTATTGTAGTACTTGGTGTTTATTGTAGTACTTGGTGTTTATTGTAGTACTTGGTGTTTATTGTAGTACTTGGTGTTTATTGTAGTACTTGGTGTTTATTGTAGTACTTGGTGTTTATTGTAGTACTTGGTGTTTATTGTAGCACTTGGTGTTTATTGTAGTACTTGGTGTTTATTGTAGTACTTGGTGTTTATTGTAACACTTGGTGTTTATTGTAGTACTTGGTGTTTATTGTAGCACTTGGTGTTTATTGTAACACTTGGTGTTTATTGTAACACTTGGTGTTTATTGTAGGACTTGGTGTTTATTGTAGGCCTTGGTGTTTATTGTAGCACTTGGTGTTTATTGTAGCACTTGGTGTTTATTGTAGCACTTGGTGTTTATTGTAGCACTTGGTGTTTATTGTAGCACATCGTGTTTATTGTAGCACTTGGTGTTTATTGTAGCACTTGGTGTTTATTGTAGCACTTGGTGTTTATTGTAGCACTTGGTGTTTATTGTAGCACTTGGTGTTTATTGTAGCACTTGGTGTTTATTGTAGCGCATCGTGTTTATTGTAGCACTTGGTGTTTATTGTAGCACTTGGTGTTTATTGTAGCACTTGGTGTTTATTGTAGTACTTGGTGTTTATTGTAGTACTTGGTGTTTATTGTAGCACTTGGTGTTTATTGTAGCACTTGGTGTTTATTGTAGCACTTGGTGTTTATTGTAGCACTTGGTGTTTATTGTAGTACTTGGTGTTTATTGTAGTACTTGGTGTTTATTGTAGTACTTGGTGTTTATTGTAGTACTTGGTGTTTATTGTAGTACTTGGTGTTTATTGTAGCACTTGGTGTTTATTGTAGCACTTGGTGTTTATTGTAGCACTTGGTGTTTATTGTAGCGCATCGTGTTTATTGTAGCACTTGGTGTTTATTGTAGCACTTGGTGTTTATTGTAGCACTTGGTGTTTATTGTAGCACTTGGTGTTTATTGTAGCGCATCGTGTTTATTGTAGTACTTGGTGTTTATTGTAGCACTTGGTGTTTATTGTAGTACTTGGTGTTTATTGTAGCACTTGGTGTTTATTGTAGCACTTGGTGTTTATTGTAGTACTTGGTGTTTATTGTAGTACTTGGTGTTTATTGTAGCACTTGGTGTTTATTGTAGTACTTGGTGTTTATTGTAGCACATCGTGTTTATTGTAGTACTTGGTGTTTATTGTAGCACTTGGTGTTTATTGTAGTACTTGGTGTTTATTGTAGCACTTGGTGTTTATTGTAGCACTTGGTGTTTATTGTAGTACTTGGTGTTTATTGTAGTACTTGGTGTTTATTGTAGCACTTGGTGTTTATTGTAGTACTTGGTGTTTATTGTAGCACATCGTGTTTATTGTAGTACTTGGTGTTTATTGTAGCACTTGGTGTTTATTGTAGTACTTGGTGTTTATTGTAGCGCATCGTGTTTATTGTAGCACTTGGTGTTTATTGTAGCACTTGGTGTTTATTGTAGTACTTGGTGTTTATTGTAGTACTTGGTGTTTATTGTAGCACTTGGTGTTTATTGTAGTACTTGGTGTTTATTGTAGCACTTGGTGTTTATTGTAGTACTTGGTGTTTATTGTAGCACTTGGTGTTTATTGTAGCACTTGGTGTTTATTGTAGCACTTGGTGTTTATTGTAGCACTTGGTGTTTATTGTAGCACTTGGTGTTTATTGTAGCACTTGGTGTTTATTGTAGTACTTGGTGTTTATTGTAGTACTTGGTGTTTATCGTAGCGCATCGTGTTTATTGTAGCACTTGGTGTTTATTGTAGCACTTGGTGTTTATTGTAGTACTTGGTGTTTATTGTAGTACTTGGTGTTTATTGTAGCACTTGGTGTTTATTGTAGTACTTGGTGTTTATTGTAGCACATCGTGTTTATTGTAGTACTTGGTGTTTATTGTAGCACTTGGTGTTTATTGTAGTACTTGGTGTTTATTGTAGCGCATCGTGTTTATTGTAGCACTTGGTGTTTATTGTAGCACTTGGTGTTTATTGTAGTACTTGGTGTTTATTGTAGTACTTGGTGTTTATTGTAGCACTTGGTGTTTATTGTAGTACTTGGTGTTTATTGTAGCACTTGGTGTTTATTGTAGTACTTGGTGTTTATTGTAGCACTTGGTGTTTATTGTAGCACTTGGTGTTTATTGTAGCACTTGGTGTTTATTGTAGCACTTGGTGTTTATTGTAGCACTTGGTGTTTATTGTAGCACTTGGTGTTTATTGTAGTACTTGGTGTTTATTGTAGTACTTGGTGTTTATCGTAGCGCATCGTGTTTATTGTAGCACTTGGTGTTTATTGTAGCACTTGGTGTTTATTGTAGTACTTGGTGTTTATTGTAGTACTTGGTGTTTATTGTAGCACTTGGTGTTTATTGTAGTACTTGGTGTTTATTTTAGCACTTGGTGTTTATTGTAGCACTTGGTGTTTATTGTAGCACTTGGTGTTTATTGTAGCACTTGGTGTTTATTGTAGTACTTGGTGTTTATTGTAGCACTTGGTGTTTATTGTAGTACTTGGTGTTTATTGTAGTACTTGGTGTTTATTGTAACACTTGGTGTTTATTGTAGTACTTGGTGTTTATTGTAGTACTTGGTGTTTATTGTAACACTTGGTGTTTATTGTAGCACTTGGTGTTTATTGTAGTACTTGGTGTTTATTGTAACACTTGGTGTTTATTGTAGTACTTGGTGTTTATTGTAACACTTGGTGTTTATTGTAGTACTTGGTGTTTATTGTAACACTTGGTGTTTATTGTAGTACTTGGTGTTTATTGTAGTACTTGGTGTTTATTGTAGCACTTGGTGTTTATTGTAGTACTTGGTGTTTATTGTAGCACTTGGTGTTTATTGTAGTACTTGGTGTTTATTGTAGCACTTGGTGTTTATTGTAGTACTTGGTGTTTATTGTAGTACTTTGTGTTTATTGTAGCACTTGGTGTTTATTGTAGCACTTGGTGTTTATTGTAGCACTTGGTGTTTATTGTAGCGCATCGTGTTTATTGTAGCACTTGGTGTTTATTGTAACACTTGGTGTTTATTGTAGCACTTGGTGTTTATTGTAGTACTTGGTGTTTATTGTAGTACTTGGTGTTTATTGTAGCACTTGGTGTTTATTGTAGTACTTGGTGTTTATTGTAGCACTTGGTGTTTATTGTAGTACTTGGTGTTTATTGTAGCACTTGGTGTTTATTGTAGCACTTGGTGTTTATTGTAGCACTTGGTGTTTATTGTAGCACTTGGTGTTTAGTGTAGCACTTGGTGTTTATTGTAGTACTTGGTGTTTATTGTAGTACTTGGTGTTTATTGTAGCACTTGGTGTTTATTGTAGTACTTGGTGTTTATTGTAGTACTTGGTGTTTATTGTAGTACTTGGTGTTTATTGTAGTACTTGGTGTTTATTGTAGCACTTGGTGTTTATTGTAGCACTTGGTGTTTATTGTAGCACTTGGTGTTTATTGTAGTACTTGGTGTTTATTGTAGCACTTGGTGTTTATTGTAGTACTTGGTGTTTATTGTAGTACTTGGTGTTTATTGTAGTACTTGGTGTTTATTGTAGCACTTGGTGTTTATTGTAGCACTTGGTGTTTATTGTAGCGCATCGTGTTTATTGTAGCACTTGGTGTTTATTGTAGCACTTGGTGTTTATTGTAGCACTTGGTGTTTATTGTAGTACTTGGTGTTTATTGTAGCACTTGGTGTTTATTGTAGCACTTGGTGTTTATTGTAGTACTTGGTGTTTATTGTAGCACTTGGTGTTTATTGTAGCACTTGGTGTTTATTGTAGCACTTGGTGTTTATTGTAGTACTTGGTGTTTATTGTAGCACTTGGTGTTTATTGTAGCACTTGGTGTTTATTGTAGCACTTGGTGTTTATTGTAGCACTTGGTGTTTATTGTAGCACTTGGTGTTTATTGTAGTACTTGGTGTTTATTGTAGTACTTGGTGTTTATTGTAGTACTTGGTGTTTATTGTAGCGCATCGTGTTTATTGTAGCACTTGGTGTTTATTGTAGCACTTGGTGTTTATTGTAGCACTTGGTGTTTATTGTAGTACTTGGTGTTTATTGTAGTACTTGGTGTTTATTGTAGTACTTGGTGTTTATTGTAGTACTTGGTGTTTATTGTAGCACTTGGTGTTTATTGTAGCACTTGGTGTTTATTGTAGCACTTGGTGTTTATTGTAGCGCATCGTGTTTATTGTAGCACTTGGTGTTTATTGTAACACTTGGTGTTTATTGTAGTACTTGGTGTTTATTGTAGCGCATCGTGTTTATTGTAGTACTTGGTGTTTATTGTAGTACTTGGTGTTTATTGTAGTACTTGGTGTTTATTGTAGCACTTGGTGTTTATTGTAGCACTTGGTGTTTATTGTAGTACTTGGTGTTTATTGTAGTACTTGGTGTTTATTGTAGTACTTGGTGTTTATTGTAGCACTTGGTGTACATTGTAGCACTTGGTGTACATTGTAGCACTTGGTGTACATTGTAGCACTTGGTGTACATTGTAGCACTTGGTGTACATTGTAGCACTTGGTGTACATTGTAGCACTTGGTGTACATTGTAGCACTTGGTGCTCCTTGTAGTGTTTGGAGTTTATTGTCGTATACATTGTAGCGCATCGTGTTCATTGTAGCACTTGGTGTTCACTAAGATGTAAATAATGCAGTAGCAAAACGTTCAAATTTTGTTAATAACATTATACAACATTATACATGTTAATATTATTTTATGAAAGGTTAAATTAATATTTTATTTATAGGATAAACGACGGAGTTTATATATAAAGAACAATATAGTGAAATTTTTTTGCAGGACAGACAAAAATAATAATAACAATGATGATAATAATAATAGTTATAATAATAAAAATAGTAGTTATAATTAAAATAATTTAATAGAAATAATTATTATTAGTAGTAGTATTAATAGGAAAGCGCCTAACCCGTAGGGGGTATACAGCGCCTGGCAATGGTGGGTAATCACGTTTGATACGAGGCATTGAGAATGTAGCTTAAAATTCCTCGGATCAAGAGCCCTTCAGTGGCATGAAGGCTCCAGTGAACGAATTAAATATACTCGTGAAGTACGATTTTTTTTTTCAAGTTACACCATGAGGGATACCTCGAGGTATACCCCAAGGAATACCTCAAGGTGTCCACTCACGGGGAGGTATCACTGTGAGGAATACCTCGAGGTATCTTCAAAATGGAGATATCCCTGGGAGGAATGTCTCAAGGGTACACCTAGCATGGAGATATCACTCAGTGGTATCCCTAGCTGGGAGGTATCCCTCACAGATATCCTTAGCAGGTAGGTATCCCTCACATGGGGTTTATCACTCAGCAGTGAGGCATCCCTCACAGGTATACTTAACACGTATCCTCTCACGGGAATCCCTCACATAGGGATATCACTCAGAGGTATCCCTAACCGGGAAGTATCCCTCACAAATATTTTTACCAGGTAGGTATCCCTCACATGTAGGTATTCATTGGTATTCCTAACCGAGAGGTATCCCTCACAAGTATTCCTAACAGAGAGGTATCACTCAATGGTATCACCAGCCGGGAGGTATCCCTCAGAGCACGGGCATAGTGGATTATTTAATTAACCTCTCTGTTTCTCTACGTAATTGTCTTTATAATCATTTTTAACTATCGTGCGCGTCATGGAAACTACCCCTCCCCCCCCCCCTCAAAAAAAAATACCCTCAAATCAGATTATTGTAATTTTATGCCGGTGTGTTACCGGAAGTCTGATCCGGCGGCTGAGACGAGCGTCCCGTAACTCATTATATCGTAACTCATCAACAGCGGCCATTAACGCGAAACAAGGCGCCCTGTCACAGTTCAGAAGTCTTCGTCCTAATGGCCTCGTTCAAGGCTTCCCTCAGGTGGAAGTCAGGCTCGTCTCTCTGTACTGGGGAACAGCGCTATATGGACCTTGTGGGTTTAGGGATTAGTTATGATTATAATAATCCGTACTGGGAAGCGCTAAACGCTTAGGGGTCGATATACCGCCTGTGGAAAGGGCATTCAGCAAGATTTGATTTCAGGTAATGTAAATGTAGAAGGCTGGAGTAAACGCTGGCTTCCGGCTGAGCTGGGTTGAGGTGGCTTCTCTCACCTGGGTCGGCTTGCTTGTGAAGGTACCTGATACCGTGTAACGGTTAGTGAGGCCCACATATAAATGAACACTATAGTACAGACGAACATATATCGGTACCTGACCAACCGGGCTGTCTCTCGTACGTTGGATTGCGTGCAGCCAGCAGTAACAGCCTGGTTGATCAGGCTCTGATCCACCAGGAGGTCTGGTCACAGACCGGGCCGCGGGGGCGTTGACTCCCGGAATTCTCTCCAGGTAAACTCCAGGTAAACTGGCGTGCTGTCTACCTACCCGTAAGATTAAACATCGCCTAGGGAGTAGAAGGTAGTTAGGTTTGATCCAAGCTTTTAATTCCTGGGATCAAGAGTCCTTCATTAGCATCAAGGTACCTTTTTTGAAGGGTATTTCCTGGGTCCCACGAACGCGATCTCAGTCATAACACGTAGTAACAGTTTCCTTTCTCGCTCGAAGTGCCGGGGTCTTGTACAGTTTTCTGTTTATTTTCTCGGGTTTTCTCCGAGGGGTTATCACAGTTTCCCTCACAATGGCAGCTCTGAGGGTTATCATAGTTTTCCTTCACAATGGCAGCGCCGTATATCTTCCGTAAACGCTGACCCGTAAAAGGACGACCACTGCGAGCTCAAGAATTTTTATTCCCCCGTGTTGCTGCTCGACACTTATAAGACTCCAGAACCCCACCCGCACATTTTTTAGCACCACTTCGTCGCAAGACGTAGCCTGGCCCACTTTGGTAACGTGTTTATACGTACTTATATATTTACGTTTTAACACGTTCATGTAGCCTAACCTGTTCTGAACTGGCGTAACTAAATTTGAAATAAAGAAAATAGCGTGAAAATTGACAGCAGAGAAGGGGGACCCGTCATGCACTAGCAAAGATTTAGTTTTATATTTTGCCGCTGAACCGGCTAGTTTATTGTGCACCTGGAGTTTACCTGGAGTTTACCTGGAGAGAGTTCCGGGGGTCAACGCCCCCGCGGCCCGGTCTGTGACCAGGCCTCCTAGAGACATCCTGTGGATGTCTCTAGGGTGGATACACAAAAGGCCTAGAAGCTATGCCCCAAAAAGGGGTTAACAAGAGTACATCTGGATATATCCATTTATGACAAGCAAAGCATTTACGAAAATTCGAGAACTGTTTGTCCCTTTATTGTTGCGTTTTGTGTTAGTTGACCAGATGTTTAGACATATATTCGATGTAGCAGATGATTTAGGAGTCAGTTTGTAACTCTGCTTATTCCACTTTAGGCTATGGTGGGAAGTTTGGTTACATTTTCTTGGCCGCATGTATGAGTAGAATGTTTTTGCCATGATCATATTTTATTAGCTTCAGATAAAAAGAAATCATAAGGTTTAAATCATGCAGTTAAGGATAATTTGTAAATTTCTCTCGGACAATGATCCACTGATTTTTATATGACAAACTTCCTTGTATACAATTTGCCCTAAAAAACTGTCCACAAATCTGTTAGGATTCATCCTTTGATTATGCTCCTGGATCACTGGCTATGTTAGATACTGAGACAACCAAGATCACTGAAGGTAAAAAGGAGTACCATGGTTATGTTGTTAAATTGACGGATCCTAAACGAATAACACAATAGACAAGGCAGATAGACATTAAAATATAGGGAATATTTCAGGATTAAGCCAAGAAAATTGTACTCATTAGTTGAATTATTATATATCTAATGAATAATTGCGGAGTGGGACGTAGGTTCTGACGTAATTAGGGATACTGAGGCACCTTATGACTAGACCAATGACTGATCCCTGGCCCAGGTGCCCTCTGATCACTATGTTGACTAGCAAAGGGTGTGTATCTGTATAAGTTGTGATTTATTCTCAGTTTCCTTATTAACCCCCTGCATTTTTTAAATTTACGACAGTGATAACATTTTGGAAAGGGAACAGAAATACGATGACACCCTGGAGGGTAATAACCTTCCATACCCCAGCAGAGAAGATTTATGTGTGTATCACAGTGCTTAAATTCCAATATGCTTGGCTCCTAGTCTGTCCCAGTAGACACCCAGGCGCCATAATAATAGTGCTTTATGTATTATTATGCCTGCATCCCCGAGGCAGAGTGGCATGTAATAAAGACGAGAGATCACAGCCAACTGAATGTCCAAGGAGTCTCAAGCAGCTGCTTCACGCTCAACACAGATGACTGAGACTCATACGAGCCTATCATTGTGGGAGTTTTACCTCTCTACAGTTTTAATGGAAGGGTGCAGAGGAGGAACTCCACTAGACGCAACGTTGAGCCTCGTTCTCCCATACCCTCTCTCGCTGGTTCAACTCCCATCGTGTTCAGAGACCTGCCAGTAGGACTAAACACCTGAGGGCACATACTCGTCCATCAATGTCTTCACCCCCAGCCTAGAGGATGGAGCCGCTCGTCAGCTCAGCTGCATCGATGCCAGGGAGGAAATGAGGTTACATCATCGAAGTTCCTGGATGGAAGCGAGAGAGGAGACACCTGTTCCCGCATCACCAACTTCCCTCCTCACCATGGCTTCCTTACCCAATGCCACAGATATGGCAGGATAATATGGGAAGCCATGAGCTTATATATATATATATATATATATATATATATATATATATATATATATATATATATATATATATATATATATATATATCATATGTCGAGACACCCTCCAGAGATACGAAAATAGTTTTCAAAGGTCTTCACACAGCTCAGGATTCATCATCATTTCAGAATAAATGAAAAAAACTATGAAGGGAAACAGTGGAGAACAATGCAAAATCTTAGATTGTATCAGCACTGATGCTTCATGATGATGCATGCGCTCTGAGGAATCATAAAATGTTTTTTTATGTGTGGAACAGAAGGAATCGTGAGGTCAACACAAGCATACATAAATCGATAATGAATTAAGATAGCTAGATTTACGCAGAAGCATTTAATTTGTGAGGCACTTTACAGTTGGTACCACAGAAAAAGATTTTTCTCTTACTCTCCAGAGATGTGTGTGTTACACGTATCTAGACACAACTTCTTGGGAAGTATATTTCTAACATCATGCAGCTTGGGAGTCTAAGTGATAAAGTAATCTGACGTAAAAGTGAGAAAGCATTTTAAGGTATGAGCACAAAACTGGATAAAATCGTAGAGACTACTATTCAACCCCTCCAGTATCCTTGAGTCGTGGACTCCTGTGTAGGAGTCAGTAACCCAGGCACATCCTCAAATACATCTGCCTGCCAGTGGCTTTCTTTTGTACCTACCAATGTTTTATTACATGTAAACTACATCACCATTTGTACAACATATAAGGAAATAAAAATCTGATTTGAAATTTGAATTATTCGTCCATTTCGTCTTATTACTCTTATTTTTCCTTCATTACTCCACCTCTTCTCTAAGTAGTGCGGACGTTCCAGTACGTCTTGTAGCTTATTCATTTGTGTGTGTGTTAGTTACCATTTTGTCCTAGGCACATGACGATTAGACACTAGGCTGTGATGGTAACAGCTGTTTAACACTGCTGTGTTGGTAACAGCTGTTCAACTCTGCTGTGATGGTAACACCTGTTTAACACTGCTGTGATGGTAACGGCTGTTTAACACTGCTGTGATGGTAACGGCTGTTTAACACTGCTGTGATGGTAACAGCTGTTTAACACTGTTGTGATGGTAACACCTGTTTAGCACTGCTGTGATGGTAACGGCTGTTTAACACTGCTGTAATGGTAACAGCTGTGATGGTAACAGCTGTTTAACACTGCTGTGATGGTAACAGCTGTTTAACACTGCTGTGATGGTAACAGCTGTTTAACACTGTTGTGATGGTAACACCTGTTTAACACTGCTGTGATGGTAACGGCTGTTTAACACTGCTGTGATGGTAACAGCTGTTTAACACTGCTGTGATGGTAACAGCTGTTTAACACAGCTGTGATGGTAACAGCTGTTTAACACTGCTGTGATGGTAACGGCTGTTTAACACTGTTGTGATGGTAACGGCTGTTTAACACTGCTGTGATGGTAACGGCTGTTTAACACTGCTGTGATGGTAACGGCTGTTTAACACTGCTGTGATGGTAACAGCTGTTTAACACTGCTGTGATGGTAACAGCTGTTTAACACTGCTGTGATGTTAACAGCTGTTTAACACTGCTGTGATGGTAACAGCTGTTTAACACTGCAGTGATGGTAACAGCTGTTTAACACTGCTGTGATGGTAACGGCTGTTTAACACTGCTGTGATGGTAACAGCTGTTTAACACTGCTGTGATGGTAACAGCTGTTTAACACTGCAGTGATGGTAACAGCTGTTTAACACTGCTGTGATGGTAACAGCTGTTTAACACTGCTGTGATGGTAACACCTGTTTAACACTGCTGTGATGGTAACAGCTGTTTAACACTGCTGTGATGGTAACAGCTGTTTAACACTGCTGTGATGGTAACAGCTGTTTAACACTGCTGTGATGGTAACAGCTGTTTAACACTGCTGTGATGGTAACGGCTGTTTAACACTGTGATGGTAACGGCTGTTTAACACTGCTGTGATGGTAACAGCTGTTTAACACTGCTGTGATGGTAACAGCTGTTTAACACTGCTGTGATGGTAACGGCTGTTTAACACTGTTGTGATGGTAACAGCTGTTTAACACTGCTGTGATGGTAACGGCTGTTTAACAGTGTTGTGATGGTAACAGCTGTTTAACACTGTTGTGATGGTAACACCTGTTTAACACTGCTGTGATGGTAACAGCTGTTTAACACTGCTGTGATGGTAACAGCTGTTTAACACTGCTGTGATGGTAACAGCTGTTTAACACTGCTGTGATGGTAACACCTGTTTAACACTGCTGTGATGGTAACACCTGTTTAACACTGCTGTGATGGTAACAGCTGTTTAACACTGCTGTGATGGTAACACCTGTTTAACACTGCTGTGATGGTAACAGCTGTTTAACACTGCTGTGATGGTAACACCTGTTTAACACTGCTGTGATGGTAACAGCTGTTTAACACTGCTGTGATGGTAACACCTGTTTAACACTGCTGTGATGGTAACACCTGTTTAACACTGCTGTGATGGTAACACCTGTTTAACACTGCTGTGATGGTAACAGCTGTTTAACACTGCTGTGATGGTAACACCTGTTTAACACTGCTGTGATGGTAACAGCTGTTTAACACTGCTGTGATGGTAACACCTGTTTAACACTGCTGTGATGGTAACACCTGTTTAACACTGCTGTGATGGTAACAGCTGTTTAACACTGCTGTGATGGTAACACCTGTTTAATACTGCCATTTAACAGCAGTTTTTTTCCTTCACGTTTTATGATTCTTGTTCAGTTTGGTGTTTTTTCTTACACATTTTCCAACTTTAATTTTTCGTGTTTTTTTTTTTTTTCACCTTTAATTTTTCTTGTTCACGTTTTATATTTCTTTCACATTGTATGTTTCTTGTTCCTTTCTCGTGTTTTTTTGTTTGTTTCTTGTTCAGTTTACTCTTTTGTTTGTGTTCAGTCACTCTGAGGATAGAACAGAAATCTCTGGCCAACATTTTTTTGTGCCATATGTAATCTTCGCTACCCTTAGATACTTCCGAAGATCATCGCCCCCGCGGCCCGGTCCTAGACCAGACCTCCTGGTTACTGGCCTGATCAATCTGTTGGTACCTGCCACCAGCAGTACGATACGTTAGGAACTGATTTCAGGAATTTGTCGTCGAGTTCCCTCTTGAAGAGAGCCAGGGATCTGTTGGTAATTTTCCCCTTATGCATGTAGGAAGTGTACTGAAGAGTCGAGGTCCCTTTACACTTATTGTATTCTCAGCTCTCATCTCTACTTCTCCCCGATATTTTTCCCTGTTCTTATCTCTTTTTTTCCCCTCTCTCTCCTTACCCACTTCTCTCCCTTTCCCTTGTCTTTCACACCCTTTCCTCTTTCTCTCTCTCTTTCCTCTATCCCCTTCCATTTTTCTCTCTTTCCATTTTATCTTCCCCTCATTTTCTCATCTTGCCCTCCTTCCTCTTTATCATCCACTCCTTCCCCTTTATGATCCCCTCAACCCTTTTATATTCTCCTCCCTCTTTATCTTCCCCTCTATCTCCCCATCCTTCCACTTTATCATTCCCTCACCTCTTCATCTTCCGCTCTGTCATCCCTCCTTCCCCGCTATCATCCCTCTTTCCCCTCTATCTCCCCCTCCCTCTCCACCTCCCCGCGATAGACTCTTCCACTGTCTGCCGAACACACCGTGATGGAATTTGAGATTGAATCCTATTTTTCCCGGGATCCCAGACGACTACGTAGCTTCTAAATTGGATTGTGTCGTGTTAGAACGACGATGTAGTGTTTTCTCCCCTCTTTCCCTCGTCTAAGTGATGGGAGAGGGGAGTAAGGATGGGGAGGCGAGTGATGGGGAGGGGTGTAAAGTGATGGGGAAGGGAGTCAGTGATGGGGAGGGGAGTAAGTGATGGGGAAGGGTGTAGGTGATGGGGATGGGTGTAAGTGATGGGGAGTGGTGTACATGATGGGGAGAGAAGTGATGGGGAGGGATGTAATTGATGGGGGAGGGAAGTAATTGATGGGGGAGGGATGTAATTGATGGGGGAGGGAAGTAATTGATGGGGGAGGGAAGTAATTGATGGGAGAGGGAAGTAATTGATGGGGGAGGGAAGTAATTGATGGGGGAGGGAAGTAATTGATGGGGGAGGGAAGTAATTGGAAGCTTCAAGCCTTCAGTGCTAACTTGACAATGCAGCTTCAGAGCGGCTTCAGACTTATATCGGTATCTGAGTAACAACTAGAGAATGCCTCTTCTGCTCGGCTTTATACTTTCTAAGCTGGTATATCTCAGTGGAAAGTTCATATTGGTTTTGGGTTGTGTAGGGGCCAATTTGCCGGTTTTATTTAAGAAATTGGGATACTAGCTTCCATGTGGTAACTTGTGAATATCATACGCAGGAGATCCTTCGGTAGAGGCCAGACCAGGCCAGACTAGGCCAGAGGCTAGAGGCCAGATTAGGCCAGAGGCTAGAGGCCAGATCAGGCCAGACCAGGCCTCCTGTGGTGCATACGTTGATCGATCAGGCCAGACCAGGTCTCCTGTGGCGCATACGTTCATCGATCAGGCCAGACCAGGCCTGATTAATTGGCGTATGCACCACAACCCGGCTGATCAGGAAGTGTTTTAGAGGTATCTGTAGAGTTCCCTCTTGAAGACAGCTAGGAGTGTGTTGGTGATCCCCTATATACACGAAAGGTGTTGAGCAGTCCTGGTCCCTTAACACTTACTGAGTTCTCATTGTACTTATCGTTCCCCTGCTTTTCAGTGGAGGTATTGTGCACCGTCTGCCAATTCACTTGTGTACATAAGTAGTAGTTTCGGTATGCGAATCAATGATACTTAAGAATCAGGGAAATTATGTTTTTTTCCCCAAAATACAAGGTCACTGGGAATGAATTATTGGGAAATAATTTACAAGTGATCTCTATATTTTTGAGAGAACTGGGAGATATAAAGTATACTATAAAAATGTGAATCACTTATAATCAATAGTTCTCTGTTGTTCACTTAGAAATCTCCCACTTGAGTTATAGGGCCGAAACATAGACATTTCTGCGACTGCTACTGCTGCTACTGCTATTACTACTACTGCTACTACTACTACTACTGCTACTATTGCTACTATTGCTACTACTACTACTGCTACTATACTACTATACTACTATACTACTACTACTGCTAGTACTGCCGCTACTACTACTGCCGCTACTACTACTGCCTCTACTACTGCTGCCTCTACAACTACTGCCACTACTATCTTTGGCTGTGTTCACACCACTGTGGCCGAGGGTTTTCTCTCTCCACACACATACACACACCAAACACACAGACTGGTTTGACTGGCATATGGTGTCGACAGGTTTGGTAAAGAGAGTTTGCACAGCGAATCTTTACACTGATGACTTATCGCTCTACGTAGAGCCTTTATCAAGGTATGAATTGATAAAGCCCATCACGGAGCAAAACGCAGAATAAAGTCCTGCTCTGTAATGTGTCTCTCTATATGACCATGCAATGACTCCTGCAACACTCATTATCAATACCGGTAAAGGCAATGGAAGACGCCTGCTTGGAAAACAGCAACACGTACACGGTAATATAAACAGTGCTATCTAATCCCAACAAGGTTTTAAACTCCGAGGATGATGATTTAGGGGATAGGAATGTGCGCAAGTGTATTTGTACAGGGCAGTATACACACTTAACCACTTACACACACACACACATGCAAACACACTCACACTTAAGAAAACAGTGAATTTTGCATGGTAATATGTGGACACGGAGAGGCATTATACGTACACCAGCATACACACACAAACGCCAACACATGTGCACACATGCACACGATGTGCATACATACATGCTCACGCACACTGAGCCACCAAGGGTTAAGTGTAAACACGTTGCTTCCCAAGAGTTGCCGAACCAACAGTTCAGGTGAAGGGTAACAGAAGGGTCCAAGAGATTGAGCTCATCTGCAGGTACAGCTCAGTGAGTAAAACAAAAACACACACACACACACCTGGAGCGGAACATGATTATAAACGACAACCAACACGGATTCATGGAAGGCAAATCCTGTGTCACAAACCTACTAGAGTTTTATGACAAGGTAACTGAAGTAAGAAATGAGAGTGTAGGGGTGGGTTGATTGCATTTTCCTGGACTGCAGGAAGGCCTTCGACACAGTTCCTCACAAGAGATTAGTACAGAAGCTAGAGGATCAGGCACATATAACAGGAAGGGCACTGCAATGGATCAGAGAATACCTAACAGGGAGGCAACAGCGAGTCATGGTCCGTGATGAGGTATCACAGTGGGCGCCTGTGACGAGAGGGGTCCCACAGGGGTCAGTCCTGGGACCAGTGCTATTCTTGGTATATGTGAACGACATGACGGAAGGGATAGACTCAGAAGTGTCCCTGCTCGCAGATGATGTGATGTTAATGAGGAGAATTAAATCAGATGCGGACCAGACAGGTCTACAAAGAGATCTGGACAGGCTGGATGCGTGGTCCAGCAACTGGATCCTAGAATTTAACCCCGCCAAATGTAAAGTTATGAAGATCGGAGAAGGGCAAAGAAGACCGCAGACAGAGTATAGGCTAGGAGGCCAAAGACTTTAAACCTCACTCAAGGAGACAGACCGAGGAGTGAGTATAATACCGAGTACATCGCCAGAAGCACACATTAACCAGGTAACTGCTGCAGCATATGGGCGCCTGGCAAACCTGAGAATAGCGTTGCGGCGCCTCAGTAAGGTGGTCGTGGACCGGGCCGCGGGGGCGTTGATCCCCGGAATGCCCTCCAGGTACAATGTGTACGTCAGGCCCATACTGGAGTACGCAGCACCAGTATGGAACCCACACCTGGTCAAACACGTCAAGAAATTAAAGAAAGTGCAAAGGTTTGCAACAAGGCTGGTTCTAGAGCTAAGGGGAATATTCAATGAAGAAAGGTTAAGGGAAATCGGACTGACGACACTGGAGGACAGGAGGGTTAGGGGAGACATGATAACGACATATAAAATAATGCGTGGAATAAACAAGGTGGACAAAGACAGCATGTTCCAGAGATGAGACACAGAAACAAGGGGTCACAATTTTAAGCTGAAGACTCAGATGAGTCAAAGGGATGTTAGGAAGTATTTCTTCAGCCACAGAGTTGTTAGGAAGTGGAATAGTCTGGCAAGCGATGTAGTAGAGGCAGGAACTACACATAGTTTTAAGACGAGGTATGATAAAGCTCATGGAGCAGGGAGAGGGAGGACCCAGTATACGGTCAATGAAGAGGCAGGGCCATGAGCTGAGTCTCGACCCCTGCAACCACAATTAGGTGAGTACACACACACGTGTACGCATATACAACAGGCCTAGTGTCTAATGTACATGTGCCTAGGACAAAGTGGTAACTAACACACACACACACACACACACACACACACACACACACACACACGCACGCACACGCACACACGCACACACACACACACACACACACACACACACACACACACACACACACACCTACACACGCACACCTACACACGCACACCTACACACACACACACACACCTACACACACACACACACCTACACACACACACACACCTACACACACACACACACACCTACACACACACACCTACACACACACACACACACACACACACACACACACACACACACACACACACACACACACACACGGTGTGCGATTCAATGAACAAAAAACTGAAATATATGGAAAAACTTTTTCTTGGGGAGAGGAAAAATATTGCAGTAAAATATCAGATGAATATAACAGCACTGGCTATATTATATACCTTTACTGTTTACTTATAGAACGTTAATAAATAACACCTGACTATTATGGGAAAAAATAATAATTTCAAAAGCTATTAACTTGACTATTGTTAAAAAAAGATGTATAAATTTATTGCCCTGAGAGAGAGAGAGAGAGAGAGAGAGAGAGAGAGAGAGAGAGAGAGAATCCATTTCATCAGCTCGGTAAGGTAATTCCATGAGATTACTGCCAAATGAATGACTTTTTTTTGTGTTCTCTGATTATATTGCGAATGATCTTTTATTTTGTGTGACTAGGGAATAATGAAGCTTAACCCAAAGAGTTGCAGCTAGTAAAGCGTTTACACACACACACACACACACACACACACACACACACACACACACACACACACACACACACACACACACCAAAGTGTCCCTGTTTGCAGATGACGTGAAGTTGATGAGAAGAATTCATTCAATCGAAGACCAGGCAGAACTACAAAGGGATCTGGACAGGCTGCAGACCTGGTCCAGCAATTGGCTCCTGGAGTTCAACCCCACCAAGTACAAAGTCATGAAGATTGGGGAAGGGCAAAGAATCTCAGTAGTAGTACCAGTTCCTAGTAACCAGTTATCAGTAATCAGTGTACCAGTAGATGACTCACTACCAACCGTCTGCATGAATCACTGACTGATTATTCATATTGCTGCTGACCATAGCAGGATTTCAAACACCCTCACCCGTAGGCACTATGGGTCAGTCGAAGATAGGCAGCAGAGAGAGGCAGGTCGGCTGTTGGCTCTTTCCATACTTCCCGTTATATATTATGCGTACTACCAGCCTACGTGAGTATTTTTACCCATCCACGTATCGAAAACCCACATGACAAGAAGACCGCAGACGGAGTACAGTCTAGGGGGCCAGAGACTACAAACCTCACTCAAGGAAAAAGATCTTGGGGTGATTATAACACCAGGCACATCTCCTGAAGCGCACATAACCAAATAACTGCTGCAGCATACGGGCGCCTAGCAAACCTCAGAACAGCATTCCGACATCTTAATAAGGAATCGTTCAGGACCCTGTACACATAAGAACATAAGAAAGGAGGAACACTGCAGGAGGCCTGTTGGCCCATACTAGGCAGGTCCTTTACAATTCATCCCACTAACAAAACATTTGCCTAACCCAATTTTCAATGCCACCCAAGAAATAAGCTCTGATGTGAAAGTCCCACTCAAATCCAACCCCTCCGTGTACGTTAGGCCCATATTGGAGTATGCGGCACCAGTTTGGAACCCACACCTAGCCAAGCACGTAAAGAAACTAGAGAAAGTGCAAAGGTTTGCAACAAGACTAGTCCCAGAGCTACGAGGAGAGGTTAAGGGAAATCAACCTGACGACACTGGAGGACAGGAGATAAGGGGGACATGATAACGACATACAAAATACTGAGAGGAATTGACAAGGTGGACAAAGACAGGATGTTCCAGAGATGGGACACAGCAACAAGGGGTCACAGTTGGAAGTTGAAGACACAGATGAATCAAAGGGATGTTAGGAAGTATTTCTTCAGCCACAGAGTAGTCAGGAAGTGGAATAGTTTGGGAAGCGATGTAGTGGAGGCTTTAAGCAGAGGTATGATAAAGCTCACGGCTCAGGGAGAGTGACCTAGTAGCGACCAGTGAAGAGGCGGGGCCAGGAGCTTGGACTCGACCCCTGCAACCTCAACTAGGTGAGTACAACTAGGTGAGTACACACACACAGAGGGTATATTATGTCCAAACCTAAGTCTTCTTTGAGTGTGATGGACAGACACACCGTGGTGAGTGTGTGGGGAATTTTTAACAAGATATAATCATGGAGTGTACTATTGCTAACACCACAGACGATTAATTCATCGTACGACTATTAGGACTACTAGTACTTCTACTATCACTACTACTGCTTCTACTACTACTACTACTACTACTACTACTACTACTACTACTACTACTACTACTACTACTACTACTACTACTAAGGTGTCCCGTAACTCGGTCGCTGGCACACTCGGCTCACACACTGAGGTCCGGATTTCAAATCTCCTCCAGTATGGCTGGAAAACAATAAGACACCTATTGTCCCTATTCACCCACGAGTTCAAAATGGGTACCTAGGTGTTAGTCGACTGGTGTGGGTCGCATCCTGGGACAACAACTGACCTAATTTTCCCGAAATGCTCAGCATATATATATATATATAATATATATATATATATATATATATATATATATATATATATATATATATATATATATATATATTACATAATATGGTACAAAAGATTTAAGAGACACATTGTTGATATAAAGGTGGCATATAAGGTACATGTTGTTACGTGTGTATAATCGATTATAGGGCGAAAATCTCATCCAGCTCCTCAGAGCTGGGGCGTGTGCCCAAAATACAGCAGGCATTACCCCTTTGAACAGCCGCACTGAGCCGCTGGAACAGAAAACTAGCTGCCCTGGGATCCCTAGTTACCCTAATGAGTCTTTTTCCCAGCTCCTTAAGGAATTTAGATGCATTCTTTCCCCATGAGCCAAGGGTCTCTGAGCCTATGGGAACAAACATATAATGATGGGCAAGTTCTCCATATTTTCTAGACTTTTGGGACTCCCTGAAGCTGGCAGCTGCCCCTCCTTCCTCCCTGGTGTATTGGAGATAGGTATCAGCCAAGGTAGATGCACATGTATAGTCACACACCACCTGCATATACATATATATATATGTATATGCAGGTGGTGTGTGACTATACATGTGCATCTACCTTGGCTGATACCTATCTCCAATACACCAGGGAGGAAGGAGGGGCAGCTGCCAGCTTCAGGGAGTCCCAAAAGTCTAGAAAATATGGAGAACTTGCCCATCATTATATGTTTGTTCCCATAGGCTCAGAGACCCTTGGCTCATGGGGAAAGAATGCATCTAAATTCCTTAAGGAGCTGGGAAAAAGACTCATTAGGGTAACTAGGGATCCCAGGGCAGCTAGTTTTCTGTTCCAGCGGCTCAGTGCGGCTGTTCAAAGGGGTAATGCCTGCTGTATTTTGGGCACACGCCCCAGCTCTGAGGAGCTGGATGAGATTTTCGCCCTATAATCGATTATACACACGTAACAACATGTACCTTATATGCCACCTTTATATCAACAATGTGTCTCTTAAATCTTTTGTACCATATTATGTAATATATATATATATATATATATATATATATATATATATATATATATATATATATATATATATATATATATATATATATATATATATATATATATATGTGTGTGTAAAAAAAATTAATTCTTATAAAACATATAAAGACGTTATAGCAGACAAATAAATATAATTAGATACAAATGTAAGCACAGAAGAAATCCACTAATTATACCATATTTATGGCAAACTAATCATAAGACCTTCACGCTTCTAAAATCTTGACCTAGTATATTATTGAAAACATTCTGTTAGTGATGCTTGTGTAATACACTACAATCACACGTACAGTGAGAGAGGTTGCGAATGACAAATTGGTCAATTACAAATAAATTACACGAGTTTACACGTTTTCAATGATCAGCATTTATAGGGGTGACTGAACTGAGGTGGAGAAATTAAAATACGAGAATTTACGGCCAATTAATGGATATAGCATTTATGTGAAATTTAATAGGTTTTTTTTTTAACAATATTATTAAAGATGTTGGGAGATGGGGAGAACTTTTTTGGTATTTGCAGGCAGTGAACATCAAAGTTTTGGGCCTTGTATTTGCATGGAGTATTTGAACAGATTAAGACGTACGAATGGAATGTTAGAGATGGTGTACTTGCCTCTTGTATTGCGTCTGTGTGTTCTGGTGCAGCTCGCTACACAGAGTTTAAGTTCTGGGTTAATGTTTGAGTTGAGAGTCTTTTAGAAGCAGCGTACACTGTACAAAATAAGAATATTTTGTATGTGAAGCAAATTCAAACTTATGAATAACGGTATTGTGTGTTGTCTGGAATCTGAAGGAGTGATTATTCTGTGAGCTGATTTTTGCTGAGTACCAACAGGTTTAAGGTGACTAGCTGTTGTTGATCCTCATGCACTGTTGCCGTAGGTGAGATATGGATATATTGAAGAGTAGTATATATTGAGCAGGGATGCCGCTGCATGATAACGTATTTTTGACAAAATGCCTACTATTTTCGATTTTTTCTTATTTTTTTTTTGGAAATATTCTGGATGTGTGTATTGATTTTAGTTTGTTGTTCAGGTGTATTTCCAAGAATTTATCCTCGGTCTGCCTGTCGATCGGTGTATTGTTAGCTTTTATGTTCAAATGAACATTTTTAGCTTTGCTCCGAAATATTATATAGAAGGTCTAGCCAGTATTAAAAGTGAGTTTGTTAATTGTGATCCAAGTAGATTTTTTTTTGCAGGTTCGACTTAAATATTGTTGTTGAGTGCAATCGGATCAACATCTGAAGTGAGAAAAGATGTGTTGCTAACAAACGGAATTGGTTAAAGTCGCTCTGAAGCATTAGGAAAGTCACTGATGTACAGATAAGGACTAGGAGAGCCCAGGGCACTACCTGGTGGAACCTCTTTCTTGATCTATTGGGTTACCTGGAGGTTACCTGGAGGTTATTCCGGGGATCAACGCCCCCGCGGCCCGGTCCACGACCAGGCCTCCCGATGGATCAGGGCCTGATCAACTAGGCTGTTACTGCTGGCCGCACGCAGTCCGACGTACGAGCCACAGCCCGGCTGATCCGGCACCGACTTTAGGTATCTGTCCAGCTCTCTCTTGAAGGCAGCCAGGGGTTTATTGGCAATTCCCCTAATGCTTGATGGGAGGCTGTTGAACAGTTTTGGGCCCCGGACACTTATGGTGTTTTCTCTTAGTGTACCAATGGCGCCCCTACTTTTTATTGGCGGCATTTTGCATCGCCTGCCCAGTCTTTTACTTTCGTAGGGAGTGATTTCTGTGTGCAGATTTGGGACCATTCCTTCCAAGATTTTCCAAGTGTAGATTATGATATATCTCTCCCTCCTGCGTTCCAACGAGTACAAGTCAAGTGCTTCCAAGCGTTCCCAGTAGTTAAGGTGCTTGACAGAACTTATACGTGCAGTAAAGGATCTCTGTACACTCTCTAGATCTGCGATTTCACCTGCTTTGAATGGAGATGTTGCTGAAGAACTCTCATTAATGATCATATTTGACGTCTGTCAATCAAGATTTCATGTATGGGAAAGAATAGAAAGACACTTGAGCCAACAGTAGAAAACAGGCAATGTTTCTCTGCTGGGATCTTGATTACTTCTAACCTCTGTATATTACAAGTGATCAAGGTATCAGATCGGAAACTTTTTCTAAAAAATATGTCGTAATGTTTGTTCACATGTCTTTCTAAACCAATTTGTCAGTATCTATTACCAAGTTTATTCCATGAGAGATAATGTCCTCTTATTCTGTAATGTCCTATGAACAATAGTCTGTTGTGGTCTATCATATTGAGGACTTTTTTTTTTTAGGTCGATAAAGAGGCCCACGAGAAATTCATTATTTTCAAGAGAAGAAAAGATACAACCGGTCATTTTTATCCTTACACCATCGGTACTTCGTCTCGAAGATTATAGACATTAGTGATAAATTTGAAATTGGTCTGTAATTATTGATTTCTGTTGGGTCACCTTTGACGTAGATTGGTGTAACTTGCTAATTTACGTATGTAACTTGCTAGTTTACGTATGTAACTTGCTAGTTTACGTATGTTAGAGAAAATTTTGGCTTCAGTTGAGTGAATGAGCAAAGCTGAAATAACTGGTGATAACACCAGAAGCTTTCCTTTATATTAGTGGAGATATATGTGTGTGCAATGTTTCCTGCTTTATTGTTCAGGTACATAATTATAGAGGTAACTTCGGTAGTCGGAGACAGGTAGAGCGAGCTTGGATGGTTATTAGTGAGGTAACCTCTAACTTGGTCAAAGTAATGAACACTTGTCGATGTTGTAGAGTGTCCCGCATGTAGACGACGCAAGAACACTTGAAAAGAAACTGTATATTTCGACTCTCAGCTGGATAATATTAGCTGGCGAGGACTCCCACAGGGAGTTTCAAATGCTGTTTTATTGTCAACGTTTGAGATGCCCTTCACACACACACACACACACACACACACACACACACACACACACACACACACACACACACACACACACACACACACACACACACACACACACACATATATATATATATATATCAAAGAATAACCCCGAAATGAAATTAATGACTCACCAGGTTAACATGTAAGAGAGGAATTTAAATAACTAGAGAGGATTTCTATTACTCATGTACATGGCAGTGTGTGTATAGTAATACATTGTATACAGGCAACAATAGGAATCGGTCTGCGGATTGCCCAGTGTATAAATGGAATGAGTTGAACCAGACTGTTTGTTTAATAACCCGATGAATAACACCGGTGAAACACCTGGTGTTGCAGTGTTGCACATGTTTATTTATCACCTTGTCGGTATTGTTGCAGCGTTGCACACGTGACTTATTCATCAACGTGACGGTATTGTTGCAGCGTTGCATACGTGACTTATTCATCAACGTGACGGTATTGTTGCAGCGTTGCATACGTGACTTATTCATCAACGTGACGGTATTGTTGCAGCGTTGCATACGTGACTTATTCATCCATAGAATCATGTTTGATGCTCCATTAAAATAAGGTCAACTGGTAAACAGAAATTAAACACAAACATCGTCCAGGAGAAAAACCCGAAACTCTGTGTTATTGGTCAGTCTCGCTGACATGTGTTGTCAATACCCTTGAAAAAGCCATTAGAGCTTCGTGCATAAACCATCTGGAGCGCAACAGCCTGATGGATCAAGAGCGGGACGGCTTTGCATAAGTCAAACCCCTTTATGTCTGTTAGACAGGAATGAAACAGATGGATAGAATACATATTTATTTTTATTAAAATCAATTTCTATAGATCAGATTTCACATTAACAAAATATCATAAAAATTTAAGGAAAATCAATGCGGGAAACAGCATTTCGTAAAAATATTTTTTTTTTTTGTATTTATATAACTGACTTGCTGGAAAGAAGGAAGAACTATATATAAACTTGTTAAACGAGGATAACAGATACCGGAATATAATTAAAAACTTTACAAAAAAGGCAATGAAAAACTTACTGTACGAGGGTCATTCAAGTCTGCAGTTCATCTGTATATTACCATCATGAATACTGCAGTCCCTAACATAAGGATTAAATTTGCAATACATATGCATTAAAAGATATAAATCTCTCTCTCTCTCGTAGCCGTGCGTGTGTGTGTGTGTGTGTGTGTGTGTGTGTGTGTGTGTGTGTGTGTGTGTGTGTGTATGTATGTAAGGAAGGTGGAAACCAGCTCTGCTACTTGAAACATTATTTATTCACAACTAGTTTGGAAGTCAACTCTACTCCACTGTCAGGTGCTCGTTCATTATTACACAGAGATGGCTTGTCTCTAATGGTATACCCAGACTCCATTGTGGCAGGTTCCATGCTTTTGTCGACTCAGTCCATCCTTTTACTAGATCCTCATACGTTGCGCTAAAGTATATATATATATATATATATATATATATATATATATATATATATATATATATATATATATATATATATATATATTAACTTTCCTACTCTCGCAGCCTACCATATTTGTCTAGTGCGTGCCTGATTAATCAGTCTGTTACTACTGGTGGCCTGCTGGCCCACATATCCATCACAGCCTGATTTCTCCAGCTTCCTCTTGAAAACCTCTACACTTATTCTAGCAGTGTTTCTGGTATTCTGACATTTTTGTTAGTGTTAAACAGTCTGGGACCATGGATGTTGATACAGTGTTCTCTTATTGTGCCCACGGCGACTCTTTTTTTCAATGGGATTATTTTACTCATTCTTGCATATCTCTCACTCCAATATGTTGCTATGGAAGTGTACAGATTTGGGAACTGGCTCACAAGCCCCTTCCATGTGTATATTTTCTTGTATCTCTTCTCCCCTCTAGTGAGTACATATTTAGAACTTTGAGGCGTTCCTAGTAATTGAACTATTTTATTGACTATATACGGGCTCTCTTGTTCTGAAAGGAACTGTCAGCACAGCAATATGCTAAGCGAGAAATGTAAGCCATTTGAAAAGTGTCATTAGTGGCACTATTTCCCTTGTTTTGAAAGTTCTCATTATCTACTCCTTCGTTTTCTTGGCTTTCGTGATATTTGTTTTGTATTTTTTTAAAGAATGGTCAGTTAACATTATACTTAGATATTTCACATGTACCTTTCTTTCTGCTTGGTAATCTTCTCTCGTTTTGCATAGTCTCTCTCTTGAGTTCTTTGTTTTCCATTTCTAAGTATGTGGAACGTGTTCCTATTGAATATCTTGTTATCCTTCACTGCCCACTGGAAGACTTTGTTTATATCTTCTTGCAGTTTTTTCCTGTCCTCTACCAAGGTGATTTTCATGCAAGTGTGACGTTTATACATGTCCCTTATAAGGATAAGAAACAGTAAAGATGCCAGGACCTTGCCTTGGGGTTCTGAACTTCTTAGCTTGCTATTGCTGGATGCTACCTGGAGGGTATTCCGGGGATCAACACCCCCGCGGCCCGGTCCATGACCAAGCCTCTGAAAAATTCCATAGTTGAAAATATTTAAACAAAAATACCTGGGCACTTCCATGTGTTTCCACAATCTCCTACAAGTAGATAATCCAACACGGGATTATCTTCTTATAGGACATCTACAAGTAGATAATCCAACACGGGATTATCTTCTTATAGGACATCTACAAGTAGATAATCCAACACGGGATTATCTTCTTATAGGACATCTACAAGTAGATAATCCAACACGGGATTATCTTCTTATAGGACATCTACAAGTAGATAATCCAACACGGGATTATCTTCTTATTGGACATCTACAAGTAGATAATCCAACACGGGATTATCTTCTTATAGGACATCTACAAGTAGATAATCCAACACGGGATTATCTTCTTATAGGACATCTACAAGTAGATAATCCAACACGGGATTATCTTCTTATAGGACATCTACAAGTAGATAATCCAACACGGGATTATCTTCTTATAGGACATCTACAAGTAGATAATCCAACACGGGATTATCTTCTTATTGGACATCTACAAGTAGATAATCCAACACGGGATTATCTTCTTATAGGACATCTACAAGTAGATAATCCAACACGGGATTATCTTCTTATAGGACATCTACAAGTAGATAATCCAACACGGGATTATCTTCTTATAGGACATCTACAAGTAGATAATCCAACACGGGATTATCTTCTTATAGGACATCTACAAGTAGATAATCCAACACGGGATTATCTTCTTATAGGACATCTACAAGTAGATAATCCAACACGGGATTATCTTCTTATAGGACATCTACAAGTAGATAATCCAACACGGGATTATCTTCTTATAGGACATCTACAAGTAGATAATCCAACACGGGATTATCTTCTTATAGGACATCTACAAGTAGATAATCCAACACGGGATTATCTTCTTATAGGACATCTACAAGTAGATAATCCAACACGGGATTATCTTCTTATAGGACATCTACAAGTAGATAATCCAACACGGGATTATCTTCTTATAGGACATCTACAAGTAGATAATCCAACACGAGATTATCTTCTTATAGGACATCTACAAGTAGATAATCCAACACGGGATTATCTTCTTATAGGACATTTACAAGTAGATAATCCCTTGTTGGTAAGCACATGCAGGTAATCATTAAGTATCAGTTGAAGTTAAACACAAGTTGGTTATCTATAAGTTACGTGTAGTCAGCTTCGGGAGTAATTCCCCCTGCAGCCTGATATATGACCAGGCCTTCGGGTTGCTGACCTGATTGACCAGGCTGTTGATGCACGCCGCACGCATGTCAGTGTACCACAACCTGGCTGATTAAGAACCGATTTGAGGAACTGATCAAGTTTTCTCTTTAAGACAGGCTGGGGGAGGGGGTGTTAGTAATTTCCCTCATGCAGGAAGAGAAGGTATGGAAAAGTCTTGGTCTCTCTACTTTTGTCGTAGTGGACTCATCGGTCCCTTCTTTTCATTGGAGGTATTTTGCACCGCATGTCATGCAGGATTGGGACCAATCCGTCTACAAATTTCTATAGAATCTGATCTACCTTTCACGCCTACATTCCAAGGAGTACAGTTCGAAGGACTTTAAGCATTCCCAGTTATCTAGAAGTTTGACTAAATTTATACATTCTCGAGTTCTGCAATTTTTCCTTCCTTGAAAGGAAACGTTATTATACATTAATATTTCAATGTAGAGAAAACAATTAACTTAAAGATTATCATCATGGGCTTAGTATCTCTTATTTTGAAAGTTCTAGTTATCCAGCCTATCATTTTCCTTGTGGATGTGAGGATAACGTTGTTGTGATTCTTGAATGTAAGACCCGACATGCTTACTCCCAAGGCTCTCACATTAAACTTCTCGATTTCACTCTGTCTAAAAATGACTGTCTGGGTTCTGCTTGTTAGGAAGTTCAGTATCCATCTGCCCACTTTTTCCAGTTATTCCTTTCGCATAAATTTTGTGCACCGTTATACCGATCGCATTTGTCGAAGGCTTTTGCAGAGTCTGTGTACACTACATTTTCATTTTGCTTGTATTCCGGTCTATCCAAGACCATGTCGTTGATGATCAAGTAAAAGAACACAGGTGCAACTAATGTGACGTTTTACTGTGAAAACGTTTCGCTCTCTAGCAGCTTTATCAAGCCGTTACGGCTTGATAAAGCTCCTGGAGAGTGAAACGTTGCCACAATAAAACGTAACATTAGTTTCACCTGTGTCCTTTTACCTAATATTTTGTCGATCATTCTACAGTTTTTACTAATGATCCAGTAGTGTGGAGAGGCACGAGCGTTACTCACTTTAAAGTTTAAGTGAGGAAGTCTAAACCCATATTGTTATGACTGTGTGTGACGGGCGATCTTGCTTCTTAAGACGCTTTCAAAGATCTTGATATTGTGTGGTAATGACAAATAGGTAATCACTTATCACCTGTAGGTAATCACAAGTGGGTACTCACAAGGATGTAATCGCCCGGAGGTAATCACTGGTAGGTAGTCACAACAAGGTTCTCACACAGTAACGATAACCTTACAAGAACTCGGCTTACAAAGAGGAAACAGAGAAATTCACTGCGAAATTGCTATTGTAAATCAACAAACATAACTGGAGGTGGGTCATAAAACTGCTGGACACACTGGCAGTGCGTTCCTGGTGGTAAAAGGAAACGCTAGGTCCAGGTATTCCCATATAAATTATATATATATATATATATATATATAAACACTGATCTCTTGCTGAAGGAGACTCGAACCTTGGAACAAGGTACGCAGTGCCTTATCATTCTCACCACACTGGACGAATACCTTGGCGTCCAGCTAAGGCACTGAGTACCTTGTTCCAAGGTTCGTAGGTTCGAGTCTCCTTCAGCCAGAGATTAGTGTTTGTGTATATTTCGCCTGCTCCTGCGAATTCCTTGCATATCTATATATATATATATATATATATATATATATATATATATATATATATATATATATATATATATATATATATATTAGTACAAACTACGAGAAAGCTGTCATAAAACCTAAAGATATAACAAGGTACCAAGGGACCATTTCCCTCTCGGCACACCAGACGTGAGGAAGTCATCAGCTGATGACTTCCTGACGGGAGGATGTGGAGAGGATGCTGGAGGACACAAGGAGCGTGTTGTGGAGGGCTCACTCTAGGATATGAAATTGGTGATTGTGTGAATGATCTGGGAACCGTAGAAGAAACTTAGAGGAAAGATGACCCGCCCATCACCGGAGAGGAGAATCAAGACGTAAGTACCCATACGTACAGTTATCATACATAGTGTAAATTACTGAGGATAAACCCCCCAGAAAAGTCAAACAAAGTGATTTATTTCCATTTTGGTTCTTGTTTTCCGTTGGGATACTAATTGATACGAATAGCAAGGAAGATAGACACGGTATTTCACATAAGAGGATCGAAAGGAGGAGCACGCAGATGGAAGGTAACTACACAAATGAGGTGGGACCTCGAAAACTCAGATACATAAATTTTTAGTGCCATTAGGATAGCAAACAGCTAAGTTTGTAATACAGAATCCCAGTTGTTAATTCTTATGTCTGGCTCAACATGGTTGTTATAAATAATAAAAAAGGCACAATACCGTGACTGGAACGATACACAAATAACCCGCACATCAGCCGGGCTGTGGCTCGTACGTCGGACTGCGTGCGGCCAGCAGTAACAGCCTAGTTGATCAGGCCCTGATCCATCGGGAGGCCTGGTCGTGGACCGGGCCGCGGGGGCGTTGATCCCCGGAATAACCTCCAGGTAACCAGGTAACCACATAGAAGAGTGGAGCTTACGATAACGTTTCGGTCCGACTTGGACCATTTACGGTCCAAGTCAGACCGAAACGTTGTCGTAAGCTCCACTCTTCTATGTGCGGGTTGTTTGTGTATGGTTGTAATAATTCTTATCTAGGGAGGTGGCAACAAGATCAGATGGAGCCCTGCCAGTAGACTCCCTTCTTAGAACCATCAGTGTATTTATGAAATCTTATGAGAAATTTCTTTTTAAGCAGTTAGTTACCTTTTCAATTGATTTAAGGAATGGATTACTAGCGATGAGTCTTTTGGGAGAGGCCTAAGATGTGCTATGCTAAAGAAATGCAGCTTCCACGGAGGAGTGACATGCTCGTGTTGTGTAGTCATCCAGTTTCTGCAGGTTACTGAATTTCATATAATTGAATGTTTTCACAATCCATTTGGATTTGTGTTGATTTGATTCAAAACATTTAGCAAGATTTACGGTAAGAGTGTCTAAGTCATGTCTCAACAAGTACAGTATTAAGTTCAATAATCCCTACACTGATACCAGGAATACCAAGTACTCTTTCCTCATATTAAGAACTTTGGCACTTTTAAGACAGCCGGCTTCGTTTTGCATTAGCTCCCAGAACTGGAGAGACTTTTATTTGGTTAATATTAACATAGTGTTGGTGTTGTATAATTAAGGATCTCAGGATCTAATTACCTTCCATTTCCAAGGAGCTGCATGACCTTTGTAAGTTTAGTGCTTCCTTGTAAATATAATAATAATAATCAACATCTGCATCAAGATAAGTAGATTTTTGCTCCTTGGGGCTGACAGGTTTGCTGAACAGCGAGACTCATTCTGACTCATGACACCGAGTGTGTCTCATTTATCTTGAGTGGTGAGTTGTCTCAAGTGGAGGTGTCGTGTTATCGTCCCGTACATACGAAGGCTCTTCACCGGTATCTCTTGTAAACGATTGCGTATCTTGTTTTCCCCATCCCCTGGTAATAAGCACTTAGATTTTTTTTTCCGGGGCAGACTGAATGTTATGATGATCTCATGGCTGATCTGGACTCTACGCCTTAATCATCTCACAACATTGATAAGTAGGGTTGACCTGTTTTTTTATGGAGTGTTCATCCTAATTGGTAGTGACTCTCTCTCTTTTTAAATAAGGTATAAAACAGAATTGTTAGTGGCTCTCTGTTTTTGAAATGGGGTGTAAAATCTGACTTCAGTGACCCATGCTTAAGCCTGGCTACTACAGCCTCAGTCACTCTGTTTACATTGCAAGTTACTCCAATAATGCCGCCTGTCTACAGGAAAATCACCGTTTCCAGAAGCACTTTTTTTACGTTTCATGACTAACCACCATTATCACCACTACTTCTTAAGAGCTCACTGTACCCAAACTACCGAATCACTTTTATCAGAGTGCATAAAATTCTTTTTTTTTCCCAGATCTCATTCATTCGGGTTTTTACCTCTGCGTATAACCGAACATTAATGTTGCATTTTGCATCCACGAAAAAAATTTCACTGCTCTCGTTTAAGTAACGTTTCAATTAGTTGAGCCGAATTAGAAAACGAAATGTTCCCTAACAGTGATTATTTTTTAATGTTCCACTTAATCAGGTCACTTTTTTTTGTGCTATCACAAGTGGGGCATGAGTCTCGTGCAGAGACGGAGGCTATATTGAACACACTGGGTCTCCCACGGACGCAGACCTTGTTCAAACCATTGGGTCTCTCACGGACGGAGACCTCGTTCAAACCACTGGTTCTCTCACTGGGAACTAGGCCCCAAAAGGATTTATATCTGCAGTTGACTTATCTGTTGCAAGCAAATTAGGAAATTTGTTTAATATATCTCGTATCTTATTTTCATTAATAAAATATATTGACGTATTACGTAGGTTATATATACTGCCTATTTCTATATTCTTCTATAAGTCGACAATAAAACTCATTCAAGATAGTGACCATAGAGAGGAAACAGGAGTATACCTTGAGTATATTACGCTACACTTTTGATCTTAGCTTAGTGAACCGAGGGAGAGACAGAAAAGAAAAAGGAAGGGAGAGGGGAAGATACTGAAGACAGAGGAAAAGAGAAAGCGATTGACAAAGAGAGAGAAGGGGTAAGGGGGAGAGATGGAAAGAGGAATAAGGAGCCCAGGAGTGAAAGGGAAGGAGATCGTAAAAATAAAAGGGGAGGGAATGAGAGAATTAGGAGAGAGATAAGAGAGAGGATAGAGAATGAGAGAGTACAGTGAAGAAATGACAGAAATTATCTGGGGGTTACCTAGGGAGAAAGGTTATCCAGTGGGGTTCACCAGGGGAAAGTTACATAGTGGGGTGTACCAGGGGAAAGTTACCTAGTGTGGTTTACCAGGGGAAGGTTACCTAGTGGGGTTTACCAGGGGAAGGTTACCCAGTGTGGTATACCATGGGAAGGTCACCTAGTGGGGTTTACCAAGGGAAAGTTACCTAGTGTGGTATACCATGGGAAGGTCACCTAGTGAGGTTTACTAGGGGAAGGTTACCTAGTGTGGTATACCATGGGAAGGTCACCTAGTGGGGTTTACCAAGGGAAGGTTACCTAGTGGGGTTTACTAGGGGAAGGTTACCTAGTGTGGTATACCATGGGAAGGTCACCTAGTGGGGTTTACCAGGGGAAGGTTACCTAGTGTGGTATACCATGGGAAGGTCACCTAGTGGGGTTTACCAGGGGAAGGTCACCTAGTGGGGTTTACCAGGGGAAGGTCACCTAGTGGGGTTTACCAGGGGAAGGTCACCTAGTGGGGTTTACCAGAGGAAGGTCACCTAGTGGGGTTTACCAGGGGAAGGTCACCTAGTGGGGTTTACCAGGGGAAGGTCACCTAGTGGGGTTTATCAGGGGATGGAGGTGGGGGGGGTTACGGGATCAATATTTAGGTTCTTTTGTTGTCGAGCGTCAACATTTAAGTTACATGGATTGTGTGAGAGCCAATATTTGGGATACTCCCAATGGTCCATGTCAATATTGATATTACCTGAGGTGGCCCAGGTCAATATTTACGCTATCTTATATCTCTCCCCTTCCCGCAGTCTCTGTTTATCTCTCACTGTCTTCGTCTCTTTTACATCTGTCTCTCTTTCTCTGTCTCTCTGTCTCTCTCTGTCTCTGTCTCTCTCTCTCTCTCTCTCTCTCTCTCTCTCTCTCTCTCTTTCATACACAAACACACACACATAATATTCTATCTCGCATTTCAGTTTTTATCTGTCTCCAAGTCCTTCTTTATCTCTCTTTTTCTGTCTTCCTGTCTCTTCCGCTTTCCTCTCCGTTCTCCTCTCTTCCTTTCATGGTTCTCTCTCTCTCTCTCTCTCTCTCTCTCTCTCTCTCTCTCTCTCTCTCTCTCTCTCTCTCTCTCTCTCTCTCTCTCCCTCTTTCATAAAACTAAATCTAAATCCTCTTATTATTCTTTCAGTTTATTTTTTCACCCTACCTCGCTTCATCTCTCTTCCCTCCCACTCTCTCTCTTCCCTCCCACTCTCTCTCTGTCCCTCTCCCTCCGTCTCTCCCTCTCTGTTGAAAAGGTTTTTGTGGTTACAGTGACAGGTTGTGACCAGGGGCTTCCAGGGGCTGCCAGGGGCACCGTGTAATTTGTTTAAAGTCTTGTCCACACTGTTTACCATATGAATTGTTAAACTGTGCGAGGGTGAGGGTGCGTGTATGGCCAGGGGGCGAGGTTGTTGGAGGAGATGGAGGGGGAGAGGCTGTTGGAGGAGATGGAGGGGGAGAGGCTGTTGGAGGAGATGGAGGGGGAGAGGCTGTTGGAGGAGATGGAGGGGGAGAGGCTGTTGGAGGAGATGGAGGGGGAGAGGCGGTTGGAGCAGATGGAGGGGGAGAGCCTGTTGGAGGAGGAGGCTGTTGGAGGAGATAGAGGGGGAGAGGCTGTTGGAGGTGGAGGGGGCGAGGCTGTTGGAGGAGGCGGAGGGGGTGAGGCTGTTGGAGGAGATGGAGGGGGAGAGCCTGTTGGAGGTGGAGGGGCGAGGCTGTTGGAGGTGGAGGGTCGAGGTTGTTTGAGGAGGAGGAAGCAAGGCTATTGGAGGAGTTGGAGGGGGCGAGACTATTGGAAGTGGAGGGGGTGAGGCTGTTGGAGAGGGTCAGGCTGTTGGAGGAGGAGGTGGTGGAGGGGACGTGGCTGTTGGAGGAGGTGGGAGGACGTGGCTGTTGGAGGAGGAGGGAACGTGGCTGTTGGAAGAGGTGGAGGGGGCGTGGCTATTGGAGGAGGTGAGGGGGCGAGACTGTTGTAGGAAGTGGAGGGGACGTGCTTGTTGGAGGAGGTGGAGGAGACGTAGCTGTTGGAGGAGGTGGAGGGGATGAGGCTGTTGGAGGAGGTGGAGGGGACGTGGTTGTTGGAGAAGGTGGAGGAGATGTAGCTGTTGGAGGAGGTGGAAGGGATGTAGCTGTTGGAGGAGGTGGAAGGGACGTGGTTGTTGGAGGAGGTGGAGGGGATAAGGCTGTTGGAAGAGGTGGAGGGGACGTGGTTGTTGGAGGAGGTGAAGGGGGCGAGGCTGTTGGAGGAGGTGGAGGGGACGTAGCTGTTGGTGGAGGTGGAGGGGATGAGGTGGAGGGGACGTAACTGTTGGAGGAAGTTGAAGGAGCATAGTTGTTAGAGGAGGGGGGCGAGTCTGGTGGAAGCGGTGGTGGGTTATGTTGGAGGCGCGGGAGGGTAGGGAGATCTATGACCAGGTTTACTGGGGAGGGAGGGACTGAATGAGAGAGGGAAGGGGGCAGGGGTGAGAGTGAGTGAGGGTGTTGGAAACTGCAAGTGGTGAAGGTAAGAGCATTAGAAGAGACGGAGGAGAATGTGTTAGTTGGTAACAATGGTATCGGGCCCGGCTGGATTAAGAATGAGGATAGGGGATGCTGGTTTGGTAATGGGGTAGGGGTAGTTGAGAATGGGACCGGGACTGGTTCTTAGGAATGGGGCTGTTGTTGAGAATAGAGAAGGGAGAGTTGTGGTTGAGAATAGGACCTGGGTTTGATAATTATGAATGGGGACAGGGAGGTGATGACTTGGAATGGGGGGGGAGTTAAGCATAGTGGTTGACAATGGGGCGAGAATATTGGTTGAAAATTGGGCAGGGATGGTGTTGGGGAATGGGGCGAGGGGAAGAAAGGTTGAGAATGCGTCAAGGAGTAAGAAAAGTGGTTGAGAATGGGTCAAGGGGGTAAGAAAGATGGTTGAGAATGGGTCAAGGAGGTAAGAAAGATGGTTGAGAATGGGTCAAGGGGGTAAGAAAGGTGGTTGAGAATGGGTCAAGGGGATAAGAAAGGTGGTTGAGAATGGGTCAAGGGGGTAAGAAAGGTGGTTGAGAATGGGTCAAGTGGGTACGAAAGATGGTTGAGAATGGGTCAAGGGGGTAAGAAAGGTGGGTGAGAATGGGTCAAGGGGGTAAGAAAGGTGGTTGAGAATGGGTCAAGGAGGTACGAAAGATGGTTGAGAATGGGTCAAGGAGGTAAGAAAGGTGGTTGAGAATGGGTCAAGGGGATAAGAAAGGTGGTTGAGAATGGGTCAAGGGGGTAAGAAAGGTGGTTAAGAATGGGTCAAGGGGGTAAGAAAGGTGGTTGAGAATGGGTCAAGGAGGTACTGTTTTCACTTTGTGCTGTGTGTTTCCTGATGGAGTCAGAAACATCCTGGTTAATCAGCCTTTGAGCTACAGAGAGGCCTGGTCAAGGACTGGGTCGCGGGGGCGTTGACCCCTCCCCCCCCGGAACACCCTCCAGGTAGAATCTGACCTTACGTAATGTCTCTTCTCCCAGTGAAGTGTGAGTGTGACCCCTTGGAATAGGTAATTTATTAATAATGACAAAATATAATGTGCGTTTATTCCCTTCCTCTTATTGCATTTTATCGCAGATTGAGTCTAAGCTCACCCATTGGAAGTAACCTTATTGTACACACACACACACACACACACACACACACACACACACACACACACACACACACACACACACACACACACACACAGGAATGAGTATGCACAGGTAAGGAGGGAGGCCCAGCGACAGTATGAAAATGACATAGCATCGAGAATCAAGACTGACCCGAAACTGTTGTATAGCCACATCAGGAGGAAGACAACAGTCAAAGACCAGGTGATCAGATTAAGGACAGAAGGTGGAGAACTCACAAGAAATGATCAGGAGGTATGTGAGGAGCTGAACAGGAGATTTAAGGAAGTTTTTACAGTAGAGACAGGAAGGGCTGTGGGAAGACAGCACAGAAGGGAACATCAAGAGGGAATATACCAACAAGTGTTGGACGACATACGAACAACTGAGGAGGAGGTGAAGAAGCTCTTAAGTGACCTTGACACCTCAAAGGCGATGGGACCGGACATCTCCCCATGGGTCCTTAGAGAAGGAGCAGAGATGCTGTGCGTGCCTCTAACCACAATCTTCAACACATCCCTTGAAACTGGGCAACTACCTGAGAAATGGAAGACAGCTAATCTAGTCCCCATATTTAAGAAAGGAAACAGAAACGAGGCACTAAACTACAGACCTATGTCTCTGACATGTATTGTGTGCAAAGTCATGGAGAAGATTATCAGGAGGAGAGTGGTCGAACACCTGGAAAGGTATCGTAAGGGTTCTTAATGGAGATATCGTAGGATAAGGTAGACACACTTGTAGGATGGTAGGTGTATTGTCAGACTGAGATGAGAGATGGAGCCCGGTGCCAAGCCTGTTCACGCCTTGTAGGTCTGCCGCCGAGTGAGGACGGGACAGGGGGATCACTGCCCATGTGTATCCCTATGACGTCACACAAAGCCAAAGGCCTACGAGGGATCTCGTGTCTAAAGCACAGGGATGATACTAATATGCTATGCTATATAATACTGGGAATACAGGGATCAGCAACTATGCTGACAGCTCGGTCATGTTACGTATGTCGTCCCGACATACACTACTATACTATAGGCTGAACAGGCAGGCGGATCTGGGCTGATTCTATACAATAACAAATTCATATATAACTTAGAACTAATGGATGGTACAACATGATTTTGACGTAATGGGTGTTAACGTAATCATTACAAACTATAAGAACAAATCATTATACAATATGGATGGAATTGATCGATCGATCTGTATTCATGCACTCTACGGATTCTGAGGAAGAATAATTATATACAAAGAAGTGTTTAACAGAAAGGCAGATTCGGTGCACTCAAATCTAGACTGTTAATTCTCAGAATACGGAGGGAACGTGAACACGAAAATTTCTGACAAACTGATCAGCTAATAATAAAACACACAGTTGACAAATTCATTCATCTCGGACATCTAATTATGCAGGCTGTTTACACTTAAACCCAATTCTGCGAGGGTAAGGTTTACGTATGCAGAATGGTTATCATCTCTGGGAGGATCGAATTCCTCTGCAATGGCTAACACATGCCTTGACTGAGAGAGATCTGAAGGAGTATCTACAAAAGATACAGGTACAATCACTAGTGACTGTGGAATTACTAATTCGTCTGCTAGGAGTACTCAACTCGACTATTCGATACAGTAATTCTTGGCTCGTTACAAAGTCACTAATGGGTACTGGTGGCTTCACAGTAAGAATAAGATCTTCCTGGAGCAGGAATCGAATCACACCAGAACACAAGGGATCGGTTCTTTGGGCATTTTTGACATCCTCGACAGTAAATGGAGGATCTGCAGTAACTACACTAACGTGTCGCGATAAAGCATCTGCGACTACATTTGACTTGCCAGGTAAATTTTCAAAAGTGGGATTGAACTCTTGGATAGTCAAGGTCCATCTGGCTAACCTTCCAGTAGGCTGTTTGTTCTGGAATAAAGGTAACAGTTCTTCCTTACTGGAGGAAAGAACAAACTCGGTGGAGTGGATGACTCCCCCCGGTTGAAAAAAATTAACGCTATAACACGCAATATGAGCAAGGGAGAACGAATCTACTATCTCAACTGCAAGCACAGGAGAAAAGAAATGAACACGGTGAACAATGCTGATATTCAATCTGAGTCGCACACAGTGACACGAGGTATCAGCTATAAAGAAACTACACTTACAAACGTTAACATGTGAAAGTTACTCGAGAAATAACTTCTTACAATGCACTGATTACTGTCAACTAGGATGGGATCACCATCTGGAACATTAGGAACAACAACAGACACTCTAGTGAGAACACTAGCTGTAACAGAGACGTCTTTCTGCAGACAGCATGTCACATCAACAAGAGATGGCATTACTAGTTGCAAGTAATCGTTTTCTGACAAGGCATCCCCTGTGGAGAAACTACTACTCGAACTAGCAGTCATTGCAGGGATAGGCTGTGCACTCAAGGCAGTCTGAGTGTCCCCGGACACTTGAGGCAACGGAACACTATCCTGCAAGTCTGAAGGTATAGGTGGAACACAGACGGGAATGACAGAATTACTAGTGCCTGACCGCTCGGCTACGTTAATAAGTAATTCACGGATCTATAGGAACTTAATCTGAACTTCACATTTCGCAGCACTTTAACAAATCTCAGATACAAGCTGTGAGAACAAACACATTGCTCAAGGGCTAGATATTGTCTTTCAGTCAGTAAGGGAATGTTGGTACTGTGGACTGATTCATATTGACTTTGACTGGAATGATACACTAAGTGAACGTTCAAAAGTGACTGGGACATCTTCTCAGTGAAAATACTGAAGGGCATAAGTCAAGAAAAATGGAGAGAATGACACAGTAAGCTTAAATGGAAAAAAATGCTTAACTATTCTGCATAAGTAATTAAAAATTGACAAGTTACACAGTAAGCAAAGAACTCACACAAGAAGAATATGCAACTTAGCAAACACTGAAAATCAAGAGAGCTTGTACTTTGCTCAAATCTAATATGCTCAACTTTTACTTTAAATTGAATAAATGGCACAGTGAGTTGTCTTTACTTTCAATGCAACAAGGAAAATACACAATAAAATAATAAAATGGACTCAATAAACTTGTGCAAAAATTAAAACAAACACACAATTCACTGAAATTAAAAAAAAAATAAAATGACAGACAGAATAAAATACTATGGACAGAACAGAGCATAAGAAACTGCACTGTAATAAACTGTATTGCACAACACTGCATAAAATTTTCTGCAAGAAAAACTTTAATAGCAACACAATATTTGCACAAGAATTATTGCAAAATGAGTCAATGTGCAATAATAAAAATTATAACACACAAGAAAAGAAATATATCAAGGAATGAACACTTTAACTCTTAACTGCACTTAAACAACAAGCAAAAGAACAATTTACTTTAGAAGGAGAACTTAAAAATTGCACTAAGAGTGAATTTGTTCAATAAAACATGAAAAAAAATAATAGGTGCAAAAAAAAACACACAACAAAAAGGAATACAACACTTACAGAGATGCAGGACACAACACATCAACATAAACACAGTACTAGAATTTTCTTGCAATGAAACTTGATGTGTGAAAAATTTTGTAAATGTGAGCTCTTGCTGGGACTTAAAAAATGGCACTATTGTCTGTGGAAATAAGACAAATTAAACACTGGCTGAATAAAGGAATATGAACACAAGAATGTTCAACACACAGGGAACAAAAATAATAAAATTACACAAATGCTGGGAAGAAAAAAAAAATAACAGACAACACTGAGTTGTGATGCAGAATATGAGGTGAAAAATTTACTGAGTTAATTCACTGGAATTCTGAAGTTTAAACACAAGTTCTATATTGCTCATATGTTGCACACACAACAAAGGAAACACTAAGTACTTACTTCAAGTGTATAAAAAGATACACAACACAACAGATATAAAATAATGCACGAAAATTAACACTGAATTAAGGAGATTAAAAGAAATGAATGCAATCAGTACATGATAAACACTGAGTCTGATCAAGAGTCACTGAATGTCACTAAGAGAAAAATTCACTGGGAACACAAAAGAAATGTCTCAACACTCGCAAATGTCTCTAAAAAAAAAATATTATAGCTGTAACAACTTGAAGAATGAGACTGATGGATTGTTTATATCGTCTTGCTGCTGTCCTCTGCACAGATGATCGTAGAATTGCGCTTAAATCGGCGAGAGACAACACACAGGAGGCTTTTAAAGATGGCGCGCCACTCTCTAGCTCTTGACCCCCTATGTGGTCCTTAAAATATGGTGCTACAACCCTTAGCAGTGCACCAAAACACTGATGAGGTAGGTGAGTTGTAATGGCCGACTGTAGTTGGGTTTGTGGGTAATGGCTGAGCGAGGCGTCTGAGACCGGCAATGGTGCGACACACGTGATCGTGAGTGGCTGGGCTTATGGGTTGAACGTCGTAAGCCTCACTGAGAAAACCCACACTGCCGCGAAGATAATTCTAAGCCGGCTGGCTTAGAAGAAACCCACGAAATACTACAACACCACAAGGATGACAAGGAGCACTCAGAATGCTTGGAACTTGAATCACAAGCGATGAAGGCTACTCATGTGGCTTGCTTGAGTACTGGGGTAAGACACCTGGGTTAGTTGCTAGCTGGCTTATCTTAACCCTTCACACAGAATAGCTTGATAACTTCACACGATGAGCACAGCAGGGGTGGAAGCTGGCTTGGCAGGCAAAATAATTGGATGGAGTAGGCTAGGCTGGACTGGACTCGGGTGTTCTGACTCCCCCACCACAGACTGGAAGCTGGCTTATTTTGCAAACTCGGGTCAACCCCTCGGGAGTAATGCAAAAAAGCAGGAAACACTAATACAAAGAGACTGACCAGTGAATAATGTAGAAGCTGGTAGAGTAGCTGGCTTGAGGTAGCTGGCTGGGTGAATCTCGGTAGTCGGTAGGCCTACTGGTAACACGAAATGGCCGTCTTGCTGGTCGACAACTTTATCTCCAGAAATCGCTGTAATCGTCAGAATTACAGGCTCACCGCTGTCACCATTTATCGTAAGGGTTCTTGAATGGAGATATCGTAGGATAAGGTAGACACACTTGTAGGATGGTAGGTGTATTGTCAGACTGAGATGAGAGATGGAGCCCGGTGCCAAGCCTGTTCACGCCTTGTAGGTCTGCCGCCGAGTGAGGACGGGACAGGGGGATCACTGCCCATGTGTATCCCTATGACGTCACACAAAGCCAAAGGCCTACGAGGGATCTCGTGTCTAAAGCACAGGGATGATACTAATATGCTATGCTATATAATACTGGGAATACAGGGATCAGCAACTATGCTGACAAAGGAACAAGATTATAAATGAAAACCAGCATGGGTTCATGGAAGGCAAATCTTGTATCACAAACCTCCTGGAGTTTTATGACAAGGTAACAGAAGACACGAGAGAGAGGGGTGGGTAGATTGCGTTTTCCTAGACTGCAGGAAGGCCTTTGACACAGTTCCCCACAAGAGATTAGTGCAGAAGCTGGAGGATCAGGCGCATGTAAAAGGGAGGGCACTGCAATGGATCAGGGAATACCTGACAGGGAGGCAGCAACGAGTCATGGTACGTGAAGAGGTATCACAGTGGGCGCCTGTTACGAGCGGGGTCCCACAGGGGTCAGTTCTAGGACCAGTGCTATTTTTGATATATGTGAACGACATGATGGAAGGAATAGACTCTGAAGTGTCCCTGTTCGCAGATGACGTGAAGTTGATGAGAAGAATTAAATCGGACGAGGATGAGGCAGGACTGCAAAGAGACCTGGACAGGCTGGACATGTGATCCAGTAACTGGCTTCTCGAATTCAATCCAGCCAAATGCAAAGTCATGAAGATTGGGGAGGGGCAAAGAAGACCGCAGACAGAGTATAGGCTAGGTGGACAAAGACTACAGACCTCACTCAAGGAGAAAGACCTTGGGGTGACCATAACACCGAGCACATCACCGGAGGCACACATCAACCAAATAACTGCTGCAGCATACGGGCGCCTGGCAAACCTGAGAATAGCGTTCCGATACCTTAATAAGGAATCGTTCAAGACACTGTACACTGTGTATGTTAGGCCCATACTGGAGTATGCAGCACCAGTCCGGAACCCACACCTGGTCAAGCACGTCAAGAAGTTAGAGAAAGTACAAAGGTTTGCAACAAGGCTAGTCCCAGAGCTCAAGGGAATGTCGTACGAGGAAAGGTTAAGGGAAATCGGACTGACGACACTGGAGGACAGAAGGGTCAGGGGAGACATGATAACGACATATAAGATACTGCGGGGAATAGACAAGGTGGACAGAGATAGGATGTTCCAGAGAGGGGACACAGGGACAAGGGGTCACAACTGGAAGCTGAAGACTCAGACGAGTCACAGGGACGTTAGGAAGTATTTCTTCAGTCATAGAGTTGTCAGCAAGTGGAATGCCTAGCAAGTGAAGTAGTGGAGGCAGGAACCATACATAGTTTTAAGAAGAGGTATGACAAAGATCAGGAAGCAGAGAGAGAGGACCCAGTAGCGATCAGTGAAGAGGCGGGGCCAGGAGCTGAGTATCGACCCCTGCAACCACAATTAGGTGAGTACAATTAGGTGAGTACACACACACACACACACACACACACACACGTGCTTGTACACATATCTTCAGAGGAAGAACATGTGTGTGTAAGCACACGAAAGCGATCAAGTTTTATTTTTCATACTGTTGATAAGATGATTAGTAACTTCACTCTGTCGAATGACTTATTGGTATGTTGGCTCTGGTAACGGGCCTTAAAGTAGTGGTCCCCGGAACTGTCCACTGATAATTTACATTATTCTTCTTCATCTTTCTTTCAGTGCCCGTGGCGATACATTGGCCCCATAGCCATCTCTAAGGCGTGTGTAAGTGTTTCGTTGTTGTTCTTGTAATCTTTTCCAATTACGTTAAGTTTGGTAAATGTCTCTTTGACACTCGTGTTGAGTCATTTTCTTCTGTGAAGACTTTTTGGAAATTTCTTCTCGGCTTATCGCCTCAGTACTCACTCTCCTATAGTTATCATCTCCTCTCCTATGCATTTCTCTTTACGCTCATTATTTGTGCCTCTCACTATTTCCCTGCTCTATTAGCATTTTAGTTTCTCCTCTGGTTAACCCCGATTATTATTATTATTATATGCATAAGGGGAGCGGTAAACAATAAGGGAGTATCCAGCACCCGGGAAATAAGAGGAAATCAACATTGATCCAATGTTAAAAAGGGTTACACTGCCTTGAGCAGTCCTCCAACAGCACAGCATGGTTGACCAGGTTAGCACCAGACGAGCCTGGCTCTGAGAGTAGTAAGACTCTTGAAAATCATCAAAGGTATATCAAAAGTAGTTGTACCACGAGTCTTCCCTGTACTTTCTGTTACTCCTGTCAACAAGAGAACTTTCTCTTAGTTCATCCCTTCATTCATTATCTTTCCTCCTCTTTTTATAATCTTGTTGAGAGGGTTCGTGGAGATTTGATGGAGTTAAACACAAGTCGTAGCTCAGAGGACTGAAAGACAATACCTAGCCCTTGAGCAATGTGTTTGTTCTCACAGCTTGTATCTGAGATTTGTTAAAGTGCTGCGAATTGTGAAGTTCAGATTAAGTTCCTATAGATCCGTGCATTGCTTATTAACGTAGCCGAGCGGTCAGGCACTAGTAACTCAGTCACTCCCATCTGTGTTCCACTACACCTTCAGACGTGCAAGATAGTGTTGCCTCATGTGTCCGAGGACACTCAGACTGCCTTGAGTGCTCAGCCTATCCCTGCATTGTCTGCTAGTTCAAGTAGTAGTTTCTCCACAGGGGACGCCTTGTCGGAAAACGATTACTTGAAACTGGTAATGCCATCTCTTGTTGATTTCACATGCCGTCTGCAGAAAGACGTCTCTGTCGCGGCTAGTGCCCGCACTAGAGTATCTGTTGTTGTTCCTAGTGTTCCAGATGGTGATTCCATCCTAGTTGACAGTAATTCTTGCAATGTACAAAGTTGTTTCTCGAGTAATCTTCACGTTGTTAACGTTTGTAAGTGTAGTATATTTATAGTTGATAACTCGTGTCACTGTGTGCGACTCAGATTGAATACCAGTATTGTTGACCGTGTGTTCATTTCTTTTCCTCTGTGCTTGCAGTGAGAGGTAGTAGATCCGTTCTCCCTTGCTCATGTTGCGTGCTATAGTGTTACTTTCTTCAACTGGGAAGAGTCATCCACTCCGAGTTTGTTCATTCCTTCAGTAAGAAAGACCGTGGTCTGGTGTGATTCGATTCCTGCTCCAGGAAGATTTTATGCTGACAATCTGGTGTGCCCAGGTATTTTTTCCTTTTTATATAAGAGACCAACTGGTACTAGATGTTGGAGGCTCAGTGTTGTGCAGTTTATGGACAATCACAGTTATCTGTATCAGTTTCATTCAGGGTGACTACCAGGCTCAGTCTGGCTGGCTAACGGCTGAATTTTTTTCTGTAAGGCCCTAGTTTTTGAAAAACCACTCCTTCAAAAAAAAAAAAAAAAGGGAATTATAAATATTATTTTCCCCATATGAATATTTTCACGAATAATATACTTTTCACAGTGAATCAATTTATACGAGAGAACATAATTTTTTTTTTTCAAATAAAATTTGGAGATCTGTTTATAAATGATTTGCCCAATAATAGAACACTTTATAAGGTGTCTTTTTTTAATATTGGAAATTGGTACAAAAAAAAAGCAATTACGTTGATGCTTATTAATTTTAAAATCATTATCAGAATTTTTTTTCACCAGGCGCTTGTCCATGGGTAATAAAATTAATACATGCTGGTCTCCCCCCCCCCTTACAGCTAAAAGTAAAGGAAAAAATTGCTCTAAGTCAAGAGTAATATAACGCATAAATTTTGAGTGTAATGGATATAAATATTTTAACTGGGACCGTATATGAAACAGATAATTATCAGATAATATTAATAGTGCATTTGAGTGCTTCTGGGAAGTGCGTTTGAGGAGCTTGTATTTTAGTGCGTCTGAGAAGCACATCTGATAAGCGCATCTGGTAAGTGCATCAGTGTGTGCCAAAGAAGTGTGTTGAGTACATGTGAGTGCAAGGTGCGTCAAAGTGTTTTTAAGAGGTGTGCTTGAGAAGTGCATAAGAGGGAGAGAGAGAGAGAGAGAGAGAGAGAAAGAGAGAGAGAGATAGAGAGAAGCGTTTTGAGAAGTGCATCACAGTATTACGTCTGAGAAGTGCGTTAGAGAAGCGTTACTGAAGAGTGCGTCGAAATAGTATATCTGAGAGATCGTCCGAGAAGCGTTTAAGAACATAAGAATCGAGGAACACAGCAGCAAGCCTACTGGCCCAAACTAGGCGGGTTCTTCTCTAAATAAACCATTCCCACCCACCCCATTTCTCCAGCCTTTTCCCAAAGCTCCCTAAGAACTAACTTCAGTACTAAAATACTAATCAAACCCAGCCCTTTTTAAGACTACCAAAGGTCTTAGCCTCTGTTACCCGTTGTCAACAAAGGATCGCAGTATACTGTATTTGTGTTTATTTTTCTTTCGTGTCTGTATTAAATTCCATTTATCTCCATCTCTGTTATCCTACTCGTAAGATTGTTCCACACATCGACAACTCTGAAAATCAGTACTTACCTATGTCCTTTCTAAATCTAAATTTAACAAACTTAAATCCGTTGTTTCTGGTTCTTGATTCGATGAAGACTATTAGAGAAGTATGTCAACTAAGCATATGTAATTATCGCCTCTCCTAGTATATCCTTAATAACTCTTAACCACCAATTACCCGAATTTTTCAATAAAAATGCAAATGACAGACTAAACTAAAAAAAAATAAAATGATTGTAAAGCGAAGAAGAACAAGTAAATACCAAGGAAATACTTGTGTGTCCTCGAGGCAGCTAGCAAGAATTAATTGTCTGGACGAGAAAAAAAAAGCTTGGAGATTCTTACCTAAGCGACAACTGTGAACAAGCAACGAATGATCTCAGCCGGTTCTTTTGTTAAAGAAACATGTAGCGAATTTTTTTTTTCCTGAAGTACGGAGGAACTCAGGAATTTTTGACAAAGCGGGGGAGGTATTGTTTGCATGGTGCAATTACTGGAGTCTGTGAGGATCACTGAAGTGAGAGACTCGCTGAAGTGAGAGGGAGAATAACTGAAGAAAGAATGACTGGGGTTAGAGAGTAACTGAAATGAGAAAATGACTGGAGTGAGAAAGAATAATAGAATGAATGACTGGAGTGAAAGAGAATAACACAGGAAGAATGTAGTGAGATAACTAGATTGAAAGAGAATTACTAGAGAGGGAGAGAGAGAGAGAGATAAAGAAAGAATAACTAGAGAGAGAGAGAGAGAGAGAATAACTACTGCATCCCAGCCCAGCTCGGTCCCAAACCGCCTAGCCTAAATTAACCTATCCTGACAAATCTTAACCTAACCTAACCCAGCCTGACGTAGTTTAGCCTAGCTAGGCCTTAACCTGGCTGAATTAACCTAGCCTAAGGTAACTTAATTTAGTCTGGCTCAGCCAAGCCTAGCTTAACCCAACATAATCTAATCTAACCTACCCTAATCTACCTTAACTTGACCTAACCTAACAACCTATTCTATCTTAGGCTAACCTAACTTAATCTAACATAAACCGCTGTACCTAACTTCTCCTAATTTCACCTTTTTCTATAAAGATTCATATACATATTTCAGCTAAAAATTGAGGTATGTCAGAAAATGCTTCAGAACGCACTGAATTGTCGATATATGTAATAAAATCACATTTTAAAAAATCATATCAATCTAACCTTGCCTAGCCTAGCCTAACCTAACCTAACCTAACCTAACCTAACCTAACGTAACCTAGCCTAACCTAACGTAACCTAGCCTAACCTAACCTAACCTAACGTAACCTAGCCTAACCTAACGTAACCTAGCCTAACCTAACCTAACCTAACCTAACCTAGCCTAACCTAACCTAACGTAACCTAGCCTAACCTAACGTAACCTAGCCTAACCTAACCTAACCTAACCTAACGTAACCTAGCCTAACCTAACCTAACCTAGCCTAACCTAATCTGAAGTAAGCTGTCCCAACCTAACCAAAAGATTATACTTATTTTTTTTAATTCAGAAATTTGCATCATTGTAATCAAAACTTATCCTCTGCATCATCGTTGTAGTTTTGAAGCCGTTCTGAATAAGCATTTTCCTGGCATATCGGAATTGTTTTTAGTGAAATTGGCTAATTGGATCCTGCACAGCCCATTAACAAAGCTTCTCTTATGCAGAATATGCCGGCATAGAGAGTTTGTTGAATCCTGTGAAAATGGAAGTCTTGAGTTACCGCACGGAAATCAATTGTCCCTATACTGATTAATTACAGTCCTGGCCATCCGCCGAGTAATATTCACCAGCCTAGCCTAGCCTAGCCTAGCTTAGCTTAGCTTAGCTTAGCTTGATCTATAATAGACTAACCTAACCTAATCTGATATAAAACTAATAATAATAATATTTAATAACATAATGAAATAATAACAATAAAATTATAATATTATTTTAGCACAAAAAATATAATAAAATTATAACACAAAAATATAATAATAATAATAATAATAATAATAATATGAACATAGCGGAAATATTTTAATGCAAGACCTTGGTAAATATTCCAAAAGAAAGTTGTTGTTTTTAATTAGACACAAAAGAATAATAGCCTCACATATCCTAAGATGTCCTCAGTGGACAAAAGTTCTTGACATAATATGATTTTTTTTTGGCTTTAATTTATTTTCCAGAAAATAAATTACTTCAAGTTGGAATTTCTTCAGCAATTTAACTCTGAGTTTTGTCGTCATCAGTCTTTGTGGGTGTTTTTTTTTTTTTTTTTTTTTTTTTTTTTTTTGTGTGTGTGTGTGTGTGTGTGTGTGTGTGTGTGTGTGTGTGTGTGTGTGTGTGTGTGTGTGTGTGTGTGTGTGTGTGTGTGTGTGGTTGTGTGAGTTTTAGGTGTTTTTAACTTTTGTGGGGGTGTCAACTTTTGGGGTCTTCAGTTTTAGTGGTCGTCAGCTATTGTGCTGTTCATTTGTGGTTGTCAGCTTTTGTGCTGTTTATTTGCGGTGGTCGTCAGCTTTTGTGGTCAATGTCTTTTGTGATCTTCAGCTTTTATGAGTGACAGCTTTTGTGGGTGTCAGCTTTTTGTAGTCAACAGCTTTGGTGGGTGTCAGCTTCAGTGGTCAACAGCTTTGGTGGGTGTCAGCTTCAGTGGTCAACAGCTTTGGTGGGTGTCAGCTTCAATGGTCAACAGCTTTGGTGGGTGTCAGCTTCAGTGGTCAACAGCTTTGGTGGGTGTCAGCTTCAATGGTCAACAGCTTTGGTGGGTGTCAGCTTCAATGGTCAACAGCTTTGGTGGGTGTCAGCTTCAATGGTCAACAGCTTTGGTGGGTGTCAGCTTCAGTGGTCAACAGCTTTGGTGGGTGTCAGCTTCAATGGTCAACAGCTTTGGTGGGTGTCAGCTTCAATGGTCAACAGCTTTGGTGGGTGTCAGCTTCAATGGTCAACAGCTTTGGTGGGTGTCAGCTTCAGTGGTCAACAGCTTTGGTGGGTGTCAGCTTCAGTGGTCAACAGCTTTGGTGGGTGTCAGCTTCAGTGGTCAACAGCTTTGGTGGGCGTCAGCTTCAATGGTCAACAGCTTTGGTGGGTGTCAGCTTCAGTGGTCAACAGTTTTCGTAGTGTGTTAGCCTATAGGGCCGTCAGCTTTTACATCTGTTAACTTACGGATCCGTTTTCCTTATCTGATGTAAGTATAAATACTTACAGGTCTGCCATCGTTAACTAAGGACTGGTTATGTCATGCAAAGTCTAGTCGCTGACATGACCTCAGTGCTGACGTGATCTCAGTGCCCTGCACCTCAGTGTTGACCTGGTCTCAGTGCCCTTCACCTCAGTGCTGACGTGATCTCAGTGCCCTGCATCTCAGTGCTGACGTGATCTCAGTGCCCCGCACCTGAGTGGTGACGTGATCACAGTGCTCTGCACCTCATTGCTGACGTGATCTCAGTGATGACGTGATCACAGGGCCCTGCACCTCAGTACTGACATGATCTCAGTGCTCTGCACCTCAGTGCTGACGTGATCTCATTGCCTTCGACCAAAGTGCTGACACGATCTCAGTGCCCTGCTCCTCGGTGCTGACATGATCTCAGTGCCCTGCACCTCAGTGCTGAGGTGATCACAGTGCCCTGCACCTTCACACCAGTCATCTTCCAGTCATCTTTCCCTACCATCAACATTTCCCCATTTTCACAGCCCATTGACAACCTGTTTTCAGTAGCTCAGGGTTGGCTTAAGTTACCCACTCCCGTGTCTCTTGTTCAGTAAAGACGAGATCGAGAACCGGCTTATCAATTCAAGCCTGAATACCAACAGTAACTACAAATCTAGAAACGCTGTCTGGTCTAAGTAGTTAATTGGTCATTTATATAACTCAGGAATGTATTGCAGATGTGTTCACTCGTGAATTTCTGAGAAGAGTTTCATTGGTTTTGATGTTAAAAATAAATATTTTGTAATAAAGGCTAGGAATATATATGTTAAATATAGAAAACGTGTCAAGGATGCTTTGGCTTCCGCGCACTTCTGTTTGCCCTGTAAAATGTTACTTATCTCAGTAAGGAGTTTTCCACATTTGGATCGCAGAAAATGTGCTGTTTTTATACCAAGTGCATGATTAATGCACGCATTAGCTTTTTCGTATCATTAAACACGACCAAGTGAAACTGAATAACATCCGCACAGCCGAGGAAGCAGTGAAGCGAGTGAATGACGTGACGCAGATAAGAACTTCTGATACTGATAGCATATCAAGATGAGTGAAAATAAAAAATATATACCACAAACTCGAATTATTAGAAGGTAAACACTTGAGCGCACACACACACACGCACGCGCACACACACACACACACACACACACACACACACACACACACACACACACACACACACACACACACACACACACACACACACACACACACACACACAGAGGTATGATAAAGCTCACGGCTCAGGGAGAGTGACCTAGTAGCGATCAGTGAAGAGGCGGGGCCAGGAGCTCGGACTCGACCCCCGCAACCTCAACTAGGTGAGAACTAGGTGAGTACACACACACACACACACACACACACACACACACACACACACACACACACACACACACACACACACACACACACACACACACACACACACACACCTTCCTTCCTCTGAAGATGCTTGTGTAAGATGCACGAACGTGCTCAGTTGTTTCTCTTCTCTCGACTTTCATCAGTGGTGTTTGTTGATGTGTGTATTCAAACATTTTATTGTAATTTCTTCTCACCATCACATAAAATATTATTACCTTTCCTATTGCAGTGCCAGAAAAAGAATGGACAAAGTGTAAGTCTCAATTGGAAGATCATGGATGCGTTTCTCACCCATCTTATATAAAGATAGGGACTCGAATCCAGGTCTTTGCATGTATCAGACCAAGTTATATAACTCCTCAAGCTCAGAACTCAAAAAATATGACTGAGTATACGACCAGCAATTCTATGGTACGGTTGTAACATACTTGTGAATCCATGCCTACCTGGAGTATACCTGGAGAATGTATCTGAGGGCCAACGCTCCCGTGGCTTGTTCCATGACCAGGCCTCACGGGGGAACAGGGCCTGATCAACCTGGCTGTTAATGTTGGCTGCATGCAGTTCAATGTACGAATCATAGCCCAGATGATCAGGAACTGAATTTAGTAACCTACCCAGTTCCCTCTTGAAAACAGCCAGGAGTTTATTGGTAATCCCCTCTTATGTATAGGTGGTGGCTGTTGAATAGTCTGGCTATTCACCAGCCAACATTGTGTTGTCTCTCAGTGTACTCACTGCACCCTTACTTTTTACTGAGGATATTGTGCACCCCCAGCCGAGTCTTATACTTTCGTAGGGAGTGATTTCTGTGTGTAGATTTGGGATGAATTTCTCTGGGAGTTTCCAGTTATAAATTATGATGTATCTTTCTCTCCTGCGTTCCAAGAAGTACAGGCCAAAGGAATTCAAACGTTCCCAGTGATTTATGACTGTTTAATGAATCATTAATCAGACTAAAGGTAGACAGTCTCTACGAATTCTTCATGAGCGAGATTCAACTCTAATATAACTCTAACTTAATCCCAACCCCGACTGGGGTTAGGATAACGACGTTCAGTGTATTTAGAGGGATCGATGAGACAGAGACAGACTTCGAGAGGTAGAAAACAAGGACACAGCTGTAAGATAAGAGCAAATAAGTCACAGGGATGGCAGGAAACATTTCTTCTGTCTCAGAGTGATCAGGAAGTGGAGTGACCTGGGTAGTGAATTGGTAAAGGTAATATCTATACGCAACATTAAGAACAAGTATGATAGGGTTCATGAAGACAGGAGAGAATAAATCTAGGGCCAGGAGCTGTGAATCGACCCCTGCAACCACAAATAGGTGATTAGTGCAAATAAGTGAGTACACAAGCGCGCGCGCGTTCGCGTGAAGGCAGCAAAACCAAAAACTATACAATCGGAAGATAAAAATTGTTCCACAAGTTACAGCCTTAAAGATTTCCGTGGTCCCGGAGTAATTGTTTGTGTGTTTATGAGCAAGGAAGCAGAGGTTAAGGTGTAAGGTAATTGTGTGTGCGGAGAAGGAAGCTATTATAACACAAGAAGGGACTTCACTCCAGCGATTACTTGGTCGTCACCCGACCCCTGTGCAAAGAATGCGCATTCTCTCTCACACACACACACACACACACACACACACACACACACACACACACACACACACACACACACACACACACACACACACACACACACACATTTATAAACATTCGTCTCGGAGCAAAGGAATCTCGAGCCGACGACCTTAGGGACAAAGTATGTAGTTCTCTACACACCCAGCCAGGTCACGTCTAGTTCGCTGTACGCCACAGTAATAATGTTAGCAGGCGCCACTATCTGACACATCAACTACAAGTTTTTTTTTGTTTTATAGCCGGCTGCCACCACGCTAGCAGCACTTGTGACGCGGGTACATCAAACTTGAGCTATCAGATGATGACTCTTCAGAGGAAAGTACTCAAAAGGACCTTTTGCCTGCTTCCTAAATGTGGTTCTTTCGCTTAGTTGATGTCATCTGCTTCTGTATTTACACACACACACACACACACACACACACACACACACACACACACACACACACACACACACACACACACACACACACACACACACACACACACACATCCTTGTCAGTATTGAGGCCAAGAGCTGTGTCTCGACGCCTGCAACAACAAATAGGTGAGTACACACACACGCGGAAGGAATAGACTTAGAGGTGTCCCTGTTTGCAGACTATGTGAAGTTAATGAGCAGAATACAGTCGGAGGATGATAAGGCAGGACTGTAGAGGGATCTGGACAGGCTGCAAACCTGGTGCAGCAACTGGCTCCTGGAGTTCAATCCCACCAAGTGCAAAATCATGAAGATTGGGGAATGGCAAAGAAGACCGCAGATAGAGTACAGTCTAGGAGGCCAAATACTACAAACTTCACTCAAGGAAAAGGATCTTGGAGTATGTATAATACCGAGCACATCTCCTGAGGCACACATCAGCCAAATACTGCCGAAGCATGTTGGCGATTAGCGAACCTTAGAATAGCATTTCGACATCTCAGTAAGGAGTCGTTCCCGACCCTGTACACCGTGTACGTCAGGCTCATATTGGAGTACGCAGATCCAATTTGGAACCCTCACCTGGCCAAGCACGTCAGGAAACTAGAGAAAGTGCAAAGGTTTGCAACGAGATTAGTCCCGGAGCTAAGGGGCATGCCCTACGAAGGAAGGTTAAGAGAAGTCGACCTGGCGACACTGGAGGACAGGGGGGACATTAATCGACAAGGTAGACAGAGACAGGATGTTCCAGAGATGGGATACAGCAAGAAGGGGTCACAGTTGGAAGGTGAAGATTCAGATGAGTCACAGGGATGTTATTAAGTATTTCTTCAGCCACAGAGTTGTAAGGAAGTGGAATAGTCTGGAAAGTGAGGTAGTGGAGGCAGGTACCATACATAGCTGTGATGAATGGTTTGAAAAACCGACAAGTTGAAGATTGAGACACTTATGCAACATATGGGAATCTTTATTCAGGAAACGTTTCGCCACACAGTGGCTTCATCAGTCCATTACAAAGTAGAAAGGCGTAAGGAGAGGAGGAGTTTGAGGTAATCAGTCCCTCAGCATGGAGTCGATGTGTTCAGTCCATGAATCTTGTAGAATGTACAGCATAGGGCCGTAGACGTGGCTTATGTACTGTAATATATAAGCCACGTCTACGGCCCTATGCTGTACATTCTACAAGATTAATGGACTGAACACATCGACTCCAGGCTGAGGGACTGATTACCTCAAACTCCTCCTCTCCTTACGCCTTTCTTCTTTGTATTGGACTGATGAAGCCACTGTGTGGCGAAACGTTTCCTGAATAAAGATTCCCATATGTTGCATAAGTGTCTCAATCTACCATACATAGCTTTGAGACGAGGTACGATAAAACTCATGGAGCAGGGAGAGAGTGGACCAGTAGCGACCAGTGAAGAGGCGGGGCCAGGAGCTATGACTCGACCCCTGCAACCACAATTGGTGAGTGTATATATATATATATATATATATATATATATATATATATATATATATATATATATATATATAAAACTGAATGTGCCTCTAAGATCACATTGTATTCATTATGAATAATTCTTCGTAATAAAAAAATATACACGTACATAATACCTAGGTAATAAAGTTATTGGTAGTGGCAGGCTTTAAATTGAGCTGCGGTAAGATAACATCTCACAGCTTGTATAAAAACATGATGGGAAATCACGTCGTAAACCCCTGTAAAAGTTTTACTTTTTCAAATTGAGAGAGAGAGAGAGAGAGAGAGAGAGAGAGAGAGAGAGAGAGAGAGATTGCATGGCAAGCAGGCAGGAAGGTAAGGTGTAGGATGATAGGGTGGCAAGATAGGCAGAAATGTAGGTAGACTGACTGTTGCGTAGGTAAGTAGATTAAGGAGCAGATTGGTAGTTAGGAAATGTAGGTGGTGAGGGGAGCTAGAGAAAAGAGAAGCTGAAGCTGGTGGGTTACCCAGCTTGATCAGGTGTGTTACCCAGCTTGATCAGGTGTGTTACCCAGCTTGATCAGCCGTGTTACCCAGCTTGATCAGGTGTTACCCAGCTTGATCAGGTGTGTTACCCAGCTTGATCAGGTGTGTTACCCAGCTTGATCAGGTGTGTTACCCAGCTTGATCAGGTGTTACCCAGCTTGATCAGGTGTGTTACCCAGCTTGATCAGGCGTGTTACCCAGCTTGATCAGGCGTGTTACCCAGCTTGATCAGGTGTGTTACCCAGCTTGATCAGGTGTGTTACCCAGTTTGATAAAGTGCGTCACCCAGCTTGATCAGACGTGTAATCCTGCTCGATTAGGGGGATTAACCGATGACTTCCTGAGTAATCTGACTTAATGGAAGGCCTCGACCAGCATCCAGGCTTTTCCTGTGTACAAATAGCGAATTAAGCCATGCTTTGTTTTACATACCAAGAGTACTACTGAGAGGAGGTGAGGGCTGGGGGCTGATGAACTGGTTGGGGAGGGATTGAAGGAGGCTGGAGCGGGAAAGGTAGGGTGTAGGAGGCTGGAGGGAGAATTTGTTTAGCAGTATCCCAGTGGCCTGCTGCTGCCAGCGTTGAGGATTAGACCCACGTGTCACACTGATACACCTGTACACAGGGCGAAACGTTATCTCTTTTAAGAGTTTGTTCTGCTGCTTGTGTTTTTTATGTTTCGGAGGTTAAGTAGGGATAGTGTTAGTAGTACTAGTAGTAATAATAGTTGCATTAGTAGCAGTAGTAGTAGTAGTAGTAGTAGTCTGATGATTTCACTTTAAAGGATCACAATAGTGCCACGATTACAACTGCAAAGAAAATGAGCGGATGGATAATGAGAACGTTAAGAACAAAATATGCAAAGCCAATGATGATCCTTTTCAAACCACTTGTTCTCTCTAGGCTGGAATACTGCTGTACATTAACATCTCCATACAAAGCAGGTGAAATCGCAGATCTAGAGAGTGTACAGAGATCCTTTACTGCACGTATAAGTTCTGTCAAACACCTTAACTACTGGGAACGCTTGGAAGCACTTGACTTGTACTCGTTGGAACGCAGGAGGGAGAGATATATCATAATCTACACTTGGAAAATCCTGGAAGAAATGGTCCCAAATCTGCACACAGAAATCAATAACTTCGAAAATAAAACACTGGGCAGGCGGTAAAAAACACCCCATTGAAAAGTAGGAGCGCCATTAGTACACCAAGAGAAAACACAATAAGTGTCTGGGTCCCAAGACTGTTCAACAGCCTCCCATCATGCATAAGGGGAATTAGCAGTAGGCCCCTGGCTGCCTTCAAGTGGGAGCTGGACAGATACTTTAAAGTCGTTGCCGGATCAGCCGGGCTGTGGTTCGTAAGTTGGACTACGTGCAGCCAACAGTAACAGCCTGGTTGATCAGGCCCTGATCCATCGGGAGGCCTGGCCGTGGAACCGGCCGCGGGGGCGTTGATCCCCGGAATACCCTCCAGGTAGATTCCAGGTAGTAGCAGTAGTAGTAGTAGTTGTAGTATTCGTGTGAGGCGTTAAACCCACATGGGACATTCTGACGTGTAGTGATGGAGGCTTGATCCACCGTCCGCTAAGCCAGAGACAACATCTACATACATCCACACCTAAAGTTCGGTGTGGGATGGGAAACTCTGGGTTAGAACGGAAGAGGGAAGAATGGAGGGGGGTGAAACACAGGTGGAAGAGGAAGAATGGGTAATGCAACACAGGTGAGAATGTGAGAATTCGTGGCGCAACACAAGTGGGAAGGCGAGAATAATAGTAGTGCAACACAGGTGGGAAAGGAAGATTGGTTTGTGCAACATCCACAGCACAGGTGTGAGCAATACTGCATTGTTTGCCGGCGCATTGTGTTCATACGTTGATCATTATCTTGCTTCAGACTTCAGTGCACACACACACTCACACACACACACACACACACACACACACACACACACACACACACACACACACACACACACACACACACACACACACCTCACCCATCACTGAAAGAGAGAGACAGAGAGACGAGAAAAGCCTTGAAAGCTTCTCTCTGTATGTTTGTACATTTCTTTTCTGTGTCGCTAAAGAGCTTCTCTCTCTCTCTCTCTCTCTCTCTCTCTCTCTCTCATATATATATATATATATATATATATATATATATATATATATATAGAGAGAGAGAGAGAAAGAGAGAGCTCTGAGTTGTTATCTAACTTGTTTTAATCTCTATCATGTTTTTGTCAATGTGTTTTGTCAATGTATTTTGTTCTTAAATAAAATTTATTTTAAATATAAGGGGTGGTAGGAGAAAATTTTCAAACAGCTTCAGGGAGAACCTTGAGTTTTCCCTGAAGCAAGTTTATTCTTTTCTCTGAGGATGAGGGTCCCCAGGACAGTTCTAGAGGTGGTACCTCCCTATATTTTATATATATATATATATATATATATATATATATATATATATATATATATATATATATATATATATATATATATATATATATATATATATATATATATTATACAGAATTTTTTTTTTTTGTATTTTATGACGTACACATCTATTGACTTACTAATATATATAAACAGTGACTTATTGACACATATATAATTAAATGTATATCCACTGACTTTCTTTCGTATTTAATTTCTTGATTTATTGTTGTTGTTTTCATTATTATTATTATTATTATTATTATTATTATTATTATTATTATTATTATTATTATTATTATTATCATCCTAGTTTGTCTTGATAAATATTGTTTAGTCTTAAGTACGTATTTATTGAATTCATTTAACTGACCTTATTGCTCTATTTTATTTTTTTAGCTTTTGTAAGCATATGTAAAGTTTTTTGCAAACATTTTTTTATAAGTATGTGTACGCTTTTTGTAATGATTTGTAATGTTTAATAAGTTTTTAAAATTATCTGTAATTTTTTTTTTTTGCAAGTTTTAAATTTTTGGGGGGTCAGTTTTTAAAGTTTAGAGTAAATTTGGTAAGTTTTTCTTTGTAATTGTATGCTATATACGTTGCCTTGTACACGTTCATCTGCGTTATCTGCTTCCTTATCGGTTCTTGCATTTTTTTTTTTGTCTTAAGATTTTTTTTTCCGGGATGTTGTCGTTCTCTAATGATTGTGTTTCTTCTTGAATTACTTCCTCATTTCTTCCGCAGTGTTCAGTGATAGATGATTTAAACATTATCTGCTTGACAGTAGGGGTTGCAAGATCCTGAACGAGGCACAAGTACGCTCACACCTTGAGTATGCTCCACTTTCTTGGTTTGCCTGCCCCATCCCCCCCCCTTTCATCTGCGACTGCTTGACAGAGTAGAGAACAGAGCAAGACGTCTCATCTCTCGCTTGGACCCATCCTGGATAGATCTGTCATTTCAGCAGAACCTTCAACACAGGAGGGATGTGGGTGGCCTTACTGCTATGTACAAGGCCAATATTGTCAAAGTACCACACCTGGATCCATTTCGAGGACAGCGTAAAGCAAGTTTCTATACCGCAAGACGGGCAGAAAGCAGCAACTTCACTCTGGCTGTACCCTTCTCCAGAACATCACTCCATCTGAGATCATACATACCCAGGATGACTCGAGTATGGAACACATTCGTACACTATTATGATGTCAACGAGATGAAATCAGTTGATCAAATAAAAATGCTGGCCCACATATGACTTTAACTTCATCCTGTTCCCTACTTGTATGTTTCATAACAATAAAAATGCTTTCAAATGAGCTGATGTCGGTAACAGCTCTTAGCTTGTCAATAAAGTTAGGAATCCTTAACCTGTTAATACCTTGCCAATAAAGCTAGGGATCCTTCATCTTACAAGCCTCTATTCTCAGACTCAGGCTAACCAGACGGCTAGGCTGGGCTACGCCACGATTACCATTATAACGCCTCCATAATAATCTATACTTGTTTCCTTTGCTACCATCGCTCTTCCAACGAAACCCATAGCATACGTTGCTACTTTAACGCTATGGACACCGAGAAGCGTGAATTCATAGGTGTAAATCTCACTGCGTATAACAGATTGAATTATCCTCGAGTGGTGGTTTGCAGGTGTAATTGATAGGTTTCAACTTAGTAGACAAACGCTGCTTGCATCCGGCATTGTTTTGCTTTTCAAAGTGGATCGTCAGTGTCACGCCTGGTCACTAGTGATCAGTGGACGAAGGATCGAGCCTCCACCTCTACTAACGCGGAATGACCCACACGGATTTAGCACTTCGAGAAATAGAGCAAAATTCAACGAAATCGACTAAAATTATGACCACTATGACCATTTTTTTCACGAGGAACAGGTTCAAGATGCATCTCTTATTGAGACAACGTCGTTCCAATAAAAGCTGGTTCCACAACCCATGTCCTCCAAGACAACGTCGTTCCAATAAAAGCTGGTTCCACAACCCATGTCCTCCAAGACAACGTCGTTCCAATAAAAGTTGGTTCCACACCCCGTCCGTGTCTTTTCCTCGCTGGGATATTTGAAGCCACGGAATTAGGTTATGGTTCGCTGTGGGAAATTTCGTCCGTTATTCCCTGGCACTGTGGTTAGTACTGACTCAGAAACTTATCTTTAAGTGTGTAAAGGAAAGTTTTTCTTCTTGCTCTCCTGGATAGAGCTCAGAGCATTGTTAGTATCATCGATAGAACATTCTTAGTCTCCTCGATAGAACATTCTTAGTCTCCTCGATAGGACATTCTTAGTCTCCTCCATAGAACATACTTAGTCTCCTAGATAGGACATTCTTAGTTTCCTCGATAGGACATTCTTAGTCTCCTCCATAGAACATACTTAGTCTCCTAGATAGGACATTCTTAGTCTCATCGATAGGACATTCTTAGACTCCTCAATAGGACATTCTTAGTCTCATCGATAGGACATTCTTAGATTCATCGATAGGACATTCTTAGTCTCATCGATAGGACATTCTTAGTCTCATCGATAGGACATTCTTAGTCTCATCGATAGGACATTCTTAGTCTCATCGATAGGACATTCTTAGTCTCATCGATAGGACATTCTTAGACTCCTCAATAGGACATCCTTAGTCTCATCAATAGGACATTCTTAGACTCATCGATAGGACATTCTTAGTCTCCTCGATAGGACATTCTTAGTCTCATCGATAGGGACATTCTTAGTCTTATCGATAGGGCATTCTTAGTTTCATCGATAGGACATTCTTAGTTTCATCGATAGGACATTCTTACTCTCATCGATAGGACATTCTTAGCCTCCTCGGTAGAACATTTTTAGTCTCCTCGGTAGAGCATTCTTAGTCTTGATAGGACATTCTTAGTCTTCTCGATAGAACATTCTTAGTCTCCTCGATAGAACATTCTTAGTCTCCTCGATAGAACATTCTTAGTCTCCTCGGTAGAACATTCTTAGTCTCCTCGGTAGAACATTCTTAGTCTCCTCGATAGGACATTCTTAGTCTCGTCGATAGAACATTCTTAGTATCCTCGATAGAACATTCTTAGTCTCCTCGATAGGACATTCTTAGTCTCCTCGATAGAACATTCTTAGTCTCCTCAATAGGACATTCTTAATCTCCTCGATAGGACATTCTTAGTCTCCTCGATAGGACATTCTTAGCCTCTTCGATAGGACATTCTTAGTCTCATCGATAGGACATTCTTAGACTCCTCGATAGGACATTCTTAGTCTCCTCCATAGAACATACTTAGTCTCCTAGATAGGACATTCTTAGTTTCCTCGATAGAACATTCTTAGTCTCCTCGATAGGACATTCTTAGTCTCCTCGATAGGACATTCTTAGAGTCCTCGATAGGACATTCTTAGTATCCTCGATAGAACATTCTTAGTCTCCTCGATAGGACATTCTTAGTCTCTTCGATAGAACATTCTTAGTCTCCTCGATAGGACATTCTTATTCTCCTCCATAGAACATTCTTAGTCTCCTCGATAGGACATTCTTAGTCTCTTCGATAGGACATTCTTAGTCTCATCGATAGGACATTCTTAGACTCCTCAATAGGACATTCTTAGTCTCATCGATAGGACATTCTTAGATTCATCGATAGGACATTCTTAGTCTCATCGATAGGACATTCTTAGTCTCATCGATAGGACATTCTTAGTCTCATCGATAGGACATTCTTAGTCTCATCGATAGGACATTCTTAGACTCCTCAATAGGACATCCTTAGTCTCATCAATAGGACATTCTTAGACTCATCGATAGGACATTCTTAGTCTCCTCGATAGGACATTCTTAGTCTCATCGATAGGGACATTCTTAGTCTTATCGATAGGGCATTCTTAGTTTCATCGATAGGACATTCTTAGTTTCATCGATAGGACATTCTTACTCTCATCGATAGGACATTCTTAGCCTCCTCGGTAGAACATTTTTAGTCTCCTCGGTAGAGCATTCTTAGTCTTGATAGGACATTCTTAGTCTTCTCGATAGAACATTCTTAGTCTCCTCGATAGAACATTCTTAGTCTCCTCGATAGAACATTCTTAGTCTCCTCGGTAGAACATTCTTAGTCTCCTCGGTAGAACATTCTTAGTCTCCTCGATAGGACATTCTTAGTCTCGTCGATAGAACATTCTTAGTATCCTCGATAGAACATTCTTAGTCTCCTCGATAGGACATTCTTAGTCTCCTCGATAGAACATTCTTAGTCTCCTCGATAGGACATTCTTAATCTCCTCGATAGGACATTCTTAGTCTCCTCGATAGGACATTCTTAGCCTCTTCGATAGGACATTCTTAGTCTCATCGATAGGACATTCTTAGTCTCCTCGATAGGACATTCTTAGCCTCATCGATAGGACATTCTTAGTCTCATCGATAGGACATTCTTAGTCTCATCGATAGGACATTCTTAGTCTCATCGATAGGACATTCTTAGTCTCATCGATAGAACATCCCTTGTCTCCTCGATAGGACATTCTTATTCTCCTCGATAGGACATTCTTAGACTCCTCGATAGGACATTCTTAGTCTCTTCGATAGGACATTCTTAGTCTCCTCGATAGGACATTCTTAGTCTCCTCGATAGGACATTCTTAGTCTCCTCGGTAGGACATTCTTAGTCTCATCGATAGGACATTCTTAGTCTCATCGATAGGACATTCTTAGTCTCCTCGGTAGAACATTCTTAGTCTCCTCGATAGGACATTCTTAGTCTCCTCGATAGGACATTCTTAGTCTCCTCGATAGGACATTCTTAGTCTCCTCGGTAGGACATTCTTAGTCTCCTCGGTAGAACATTCTTAGTCTCGATAGAACATTCTTAGTCTCCTCGATAGAATATTCTTAGTCTCCTCGATAGAACATTCTTAGTCTCCTCGGTAGAACATTCTTAGTCTCCTCGGTAGAACATTCTTAGTCTCCTCGGTAGAACATTCTTAGTCTCCTCTGTAGAACATTCTTAGTCTCCTCTGTAGAACATTCTTAGTCTCCTCGGTAGAACATTCTTAGTCTCCTCGGTAGAACATTCTTAGTCCTCTCGGTAGAACATTCTTAGTCCTCTCGGTAGAACATTCTTAGTCTCCTCGGTAGAACATTCTTAGTCTCCTCAACAAAGCGTATTTTCTCTCTCTCCTCAGTATAACACTGGCGTTAATAATTTAATTCTATAAATATTCAACTAACTCCAGCAAAAAAAAAGTATTATTTCCAATTTAATTTCATTATATGAAGCAGTACAACTTTCATAAATCTTTGGATGATTTGATCAAAATTCATTTTTTCGACGTACTGATGACGTAGTCGTGATTTTTTTTTTTTTGGATGTGTCCTTGCAGTAGTTGCGATTTTTTGGATGTGTTATTGACGTATCTTTTGATTTTTTTCTTTAACAATGTCCCCCCCCCTCCCCAGTTTTTTCTTTTTGGCTGCGATTATTTCTCCATTGTTTAATACTGTTCGTTCATATATTACGTCAAGTACAACTGTGGGGGACCCATGGCCTCGGAGACATAAATACAGTAGCTGAGAAGCAAAAATGTGACTTTCCCTTCAGACTGAATATATGTTTTTTATCACCCCCATCTTGTATACATCATACATTCATATATGTATATATATATATATATATATATATATATATATATATATATATATATATATATATATATATATATATATATATATATATTTCACGACTCTTTCGCAGTGGTTGTTTTGCATATATATATTATATGTATGTATATATCTGTGTGTGTGTATTGGTGTGCATACATACAGATTAACAATAAAAATACTCTCACCCCCTAGAAGTGCTGGAAGAGGCAAATAAGGTGATTGGCTGGTTATATAGAGGGGTGTCGGCGAGACAACCAATCACGGAGGGGATTTTTATCCTTGGATTGATCGCATTACGCTGTCGTCTCTGATACCTGATTGACTGAGCTGGAAAGAGCTATGGTTGGCCCGACGAAGGTGCTTACCTGATTACATTCATTGTCTCTTCCTCCTCCTCCTCCTCCTCCTCTCTTATGGAGGACACAGGTAAGGAAGAGAAAGAGAGAGAGAGGCATTACTTTCCTTTTTTTTTTTTAATCTTTCTTTCTCTGGCAGTCAATTTGTGAGCCTCTGTCTTCCTCTCTCCCCTGCTTCTCTTTCTCTCTCTCTCTCTCCCCCTTCCTCCCTCCCATACCTCTCTGTCTCTCTTACAATGTAAAGTTAGTTATCAAATTATTTGCGTAAAGCAATTCCGGTAAAGAAATTTTTAATAAACAGTCGTTATTATTTTTATTATAGGAAAAAGTTGCAAAGGTTAGCGAACGAATTTTAGAGGGTGTGTAAATGAATTAAATTGAAAGTGAACATAGGAAAGAGCAGTGTGATGAGGGTAATAAACGAGTGAGATAATGAGAGAGTGAATATCAAATTGGAGGGAGGGAGTATGGAGGAAGTGAATGTGTTCTAATATTTGGGAGTGGACTTGTCGGCAGACGGATCTATGAAGGATGAGGTCAACCATAGAATTGATAAACTGAGAAAATGTGGGGACAAAGAAAGTTATCCATGGAGGCAAAGAGGGGAATATATGAAGAGTATAGGGGTACCAACACTCTTTTATGGGTGTGAAGCATGGGTTGCAAATGTTGCAGCGAGAAGGAAGTTGGAGGCAGTGGAGATGTCGTGTCTGAGGGCAATGTGTTATGTAAATATTATGCAGAGAATTCGTAGTGTTGAAATTAATAGTAGGTGCGGAGTTACTAAAAGTATTATCCAGAGAGCTGAGGAGGGGTTGTTGAAGTGGGTTGGTCATTTAGAGAGGAAGGAACAAAATATGATGATTTGGAGGGCGTATAAATCTTTATGCTGTAATAGAGGGAAGGTGGAGTAGGGGTAGCCCTATGAAAGGTTGGAGGGAGGGGGTAAAGGAGGTTTTATGTGCAAGGGGCTTGGATATCCAGCATGCATGTGTGAACATGTTAGATAGGAATGAATGGAGGCAAACGGATTTTGGGACCTGATGAGCTGTTGGAGTGTGAGCAAAGTAATATTTTGTGAAGGGATTCAGGGAAACTGGTTAACCAGACTTGAGTCCTGTAGGTGGGAAGTACAGTGCCTGCACTCCGAAGGAGGGGTTTGGTATGAGATATTTGCTGTTTTGAGGGGGGTCATCTGAACTGTAGTACCTGCGCAACTATGGCAACACAGTAATTGTGTGACCGACGGTGAAAGTTTTTCTTTTTCGGTTCAGTCGACCTTTGTGCAATATATATATATATATATATATATATATATATATATATATATATATATATATATATATATATTATATATATATATATAAAGAGATCTTCATACCCATGATGCCCTGTATCTCCTCACGAGGTGTCTCCTAGCGGTGAAGACACTACATTCAGGCGATTTCCTTTTAATTGTCCCAATTCTTCTCTGGGCACTCGACTCGACCCACAGGCCATTCGGGTTGGTCTTGCTCTTCGCCTAGCCGCCCCCATTCTTACCGAACATAGGTGTATTTGCGTCAGGGCGACGGCTGATCAGTTCGGACTTCATGATCTCGTTTGTCACACATCAGAAGGCAAGCATGCTAGACATGAGATCAGCGACATCATAAAGAGAAGCCTCGCTACAGCCCGTTGCCCAGCTGAACGGAAACCCCAAGTACAGAGGTCTGACAGAATTCAAAAGCGTCCTGATGGAGCCACTATGTTATCCTGGAAGGATGGTAAGCAGATTACCTGGGACTACACCTTTGCTGCCACATTGGCAGACAACTACCTGCCATACTCTGAAGCTGAAGGGGGTGGAGCCGCCAGCTACAGGGAGACCTAGAAGACCCGCAAATATGAAGGCCTTTCCCCTTCTATAACTTCATCTCAGTAGGGTCGGAGACCCTTGGAGCATAGAAATTTATCACAGAAACCAAGGATCTTCGAGTGGCCACCCAGCTTCCTCTTTCAGAAACTCAGTGTTGTGGTCCAGAGGGTAAATGCCTGCAGCATTCTGGGCACACGGCCCACCGCCGAGGAGCTGTACGAAGTATTCGAGATATAGCTTTGAGATGTCATCTATGTTCTACTCCCTATTTTATTTTTGTCTTTAAATAAAATCTACGTAGAATATAAGGGGAGGTAGAAGATAATATTCAAACAGCTCAGGGGAGAACCTTGAGTTTTCCCTGAAGTAAGTTTATTTTTCTCAGAGGATGAGGGTCCCCACATATATATATATATATATATATATATATATATATATATATATATATATATATATATATATATATATATATATATATATATATATATATATATATATATATATATATATATATATATATATTGCAAACATTAGAAGTAAAGATGGAAAGAGACTGTGAAAATAGTAGCTGTGCTCACAATACACTCGTTTGGGAGAGCGACCGAAGCAAATAACTCTTCTCTCCACTTTGGAATTAATAATGAGCCAATATTGTTCGTTTGTAACTCTGGAATAAACTATGCTTTATTACCAGTGAGGTTGGCTTTGTGTGCCTCCTGCTGCATACCTCTCGAGGGTTCGTAGTGATATTATTATTATCCACGACTCTTGTTTTATGTAGTGTTGGTCCTTGTAGATTCAAGGTTATTATTATATCGCTGGAGGAGGTCTCTCACTGTGAGGCCGGACAAGACAAACATGGTTCATGAAGCTTTGACGTCTGTGTTAGGTCTTCCATGTGTGTCTGTGTGTGTACTCTCCTAACTGTGCTTGCAGGGATCGATTCATAGCTCCTGGTGCCGCCTCTTTACTGGTCGCTGCTTGGTCCACTCTGCTCCATGAGTTTTATCATATCTCTCCGTAAAGCTATGTATGGATCCTGACCTCCACTACGTCACTCTTCAGACTGTTTCACTTCCTGACACTCTATGACTGAATAAGTATTTCCTAAAATCCTTGTGACTCGCTTGAGTTTTTAACCTCCAGTTGTGACCCCTTGTTGCTGTGTCCCATCACTGAAACATCCTGTCCCTGTCCACCTTGTCATTTCTTCTCAGTATTTTATTAGTTTTTATTCAGTAGTCCCTATCTTTCCTGTTCTCCAGTGTTGTCACGTTGAGTTCCTTTAACCTCTTCTCTAGGACAAACCCCTCAGCTCCGGTTCTAGTCTTGTTGGAAACATTTGCACTTTCTCTAATTTCTTGATTTGTCTGACCAGGTGTGGGTTCCATACTGGTGCTGCATACTCCAATATGGGCTTGACGTACACAGTGTAGTGTCGTGAATGACTCCTTACTTAATGTCGAAGCGCTCTTCTTAGATTTGCCAGGCGCCTGTATGCTGCAACAATTATTTGGCTGACGTGAGCCTCAGGAGATGTGCTCGGTATGATGCTCATCCCAAGATATTTTCCTTGAGTGAGTTTTCAAGCCTTTGACCTCTTAGGCTATATTCCGTCTGTGGACTCCTTTGTCCTTCACCAGGCTTCATAACTTTGCACTTGCTGGGGTTAAACTCCAAGAGCCATTTGTCAGACCAGGCTTGCAGCCTCTCCAGCTCCACTTGTATGCTTACTTGACCCTCGTTCGCTTGTATTCTCCTCATTAGTTTCACATCGTCGGCAAACAGGGACACTTCTGACTTTATCCCTTCCGCCGTGCCTTTCACATATACAAGAAAGAGCACCGGACCTAGAATGACCCATTTGGAACCCCACTCAACACATGCACCCACTCTGACACCTCATCTCGTACACACACATGTTGTTTCCTTCCTGTCAGGTATTCAGTGATCCACTGCAGTAATTTCCCTCCTATTTCTGCGTGCTGCTCTAGCTTTTCAACTAGTATCTTGTGTGGTATTGTGTCGAAAGCCTTCTTACAGTCAAACAAGATGTAATTTACCTATCCCTCTCTCTCCTGTCTTACTTCTGTTACCAGTAGGTTTGTGATTTAAGGTTTTCTTTCCCTGAAGCCGTTGCTCCGCCACTCTTTTTCTGATAATCTTCTCCATAACTTTACTTATAATACATGTCGGCGACACTGGTCTGTAATTTAGTGCAGCTTGTCTGTCTCTCTTAAAAATCGGGACTACATTTGCTGTCTTCCACACCTCAAGCAGTTCCCCTGTTTCGATAGATTTATTAAGGATTGTCGTTAATACTCACCTCACCTAATTGTAGTTGCAGGGGTCGAGACTCAGCTCCTGGCCCCGCCTTTTCACTAAATGCTACTAGGTCTTTTCTCTCTCCTAATGTGTGTGTGCGTGTGTGTGTGGTGCGTAATCAAGTATTTGTGCTCACCTATTTGTTGTTACAAAGTTCGAGTCTCAGCTCCTGGATCTTTCCTCACTCCTAGGTGGCAAAAAATTAAAATTGCAAATAATAATGCAGACGGGAAACCTATTAGTAGTTCCTGAAGCTACGAATAAGTGACGGCAGCTAGATAGTCACTCACACAGGGATGGTCAGACAAATGGTTATCAGAATTCAGCCCCAAGCAAGTATAAAGATTTGAAAGACAAGAAAGAAGAACAAGACAAAGTTTAGGCAGAGGCTTCAGACATGAAAGAATAAAAATATATACTCCCGAACATATGACCAGAGGCGCACATCAGTCTGGCGTGTATGTGCCGAGACAACCTGGCAACGGCATTATGGAACAAAGAGTCGTTGAAGGCTCAATGTACGACATATGTCAGCTGTGTCACAGAGTGCGGCACCTGCCTGGAACCTGCACCTCATCACGCAAGTTGAGAACTGAAGAAAACGTGACGATTTTAGAGGAGAGATAGGCGAGGGAAAACATTATCTGAACTTACAAGATACCGGGAGGAGCAGAGCAGAGATAAAATGCTTGAATGGGGTGGATTGAAAAGAAGAGGCAAGCAAATTAGTTAAAAAAATGTGCAAATGAACCACAGGGACTTGGGAAAATACTTTTTTTTTGTGCTAGGTAGAGTAATACCTGAGAGAGGAGGTAATAGTCATAACACGAGGCAGAGATACAGTGAAACTGGTTGTATGAAGGCGGAGCCAAGAACTCAGAATCGACTTCTGCTGCCACAACTAGACGAGAACAAACACAAACAGAATAAAAACATCATATATGTCAGGCTGACAAACATAAGAATGACTTTCAGAAATCCAGATAAAGACTCCTTCATGACACTTTTCGCCACATATGTGTGAAATACAAAGTCAAACACAATTCTAAACTCGAGGAAATTAGCTGTAATAAAAAAATAAATTATTTTGAGAGTTAGATCCTGTGTCCCAATAGGCACGATGAATAAGATGGGATATGATCACGAGGAACAAAATACTCCGGTGCATAGACAAGGTTGACGAGGACTTGTTCTTACCAGAGGAGGAATAAATGCGAGAAAACAAAGAGGGAAACTGCACACAATTGGTCTATAAAGATGTCAAGAAACAATTCTTTAGTGTAAGAGCAGTAAAGGAGGGGAATGAGCTAGACAGTGGGACAGTAGAAGGTGACTCCATACTGGGGGTTCAACTGTAAATGTGACAGAAGTTAAGAGGGCAACTTGAATGAACTCCAAAATGTAGCTAGAAACGGAGCAGCAATAACAAAAATGGAAAACAGGAAATCTTTGCCCAAAAGGTCAGACAGTGCTGGGTTAAAGACCTGCATTTTCGACATGCACATTATTTAAGGTAATGGAGAAGATAATCAGAAGGAAAGTAGTGGAACTCTTCGAGAGAAAAGTGGATTCATTGAGGGCAACCAACACAAGTTTAGAATATGAAAGTTCTTTCTTGTCAATGGCAAGGTAACAGATAAAGCAAGAGGAAGAGAGGTCAAGTCACTCAGTACTCGTCAACTGTAACAAGAACTCACACTATATTGTACAACAGACTCATAGACAAATTAGAAACACAGGCCAACCTACCCTCATTTTATTACGTTAATATTCAAGCGTGGTTCGAAACGCTGATTACTTAACTAAGTAATTAGCTTCCTGTTAATTTGCAGATGCCATTTTCTTTATTTTTGAAGTAAAACTAGATTTGGTTACTTTCGATTAGCGTAGGTTACAAAAAAAAGACTAAGAACTTATATTTACTCACAAATAAGGAAATTACAGAACTGTCGCGATACATGTGGCAGTGATGACCTGTCAACAGGAAACGTTTTAAAGCTAAAGGAATATCACTGGTGGTGCAAGAATGGTTGTATATTCAGGATAATGTGGAAGGTACCACAGTGGATCACAGAGCTCTTAAGGGAAAATGAACTGAGCTGGTCAAGGAGGAGGAATTAGGATGACTAGATGTGTGGAGTCCCAAGGTAGTGAAGACGGAGGTTAACAAAGTTCCTTATATACGTAGTTATTATACACAAGAGATAGTGCTGAATATCGCTGTTTATAGATGTAAAAAGCTAAAAGAGAAAAGCCATAAGTCGTTAATGAAATTAAGCCTTGGACAGTGAAAAGTTACGAAAATCAGGTAATGAAAGGAGTGTCGTAACCGGAGTCGCACATAAACCGTGATGGA
>NC_091321.1:5379720-5399720 GCF_038502225.1 Cherax quadricarinatus
CATAAATGACTGAAATTCTTGAAAGTTACTCAGAGATTTGCATAACAAGTATTCGCTGCACTGGTCAGTATGTTCATGTATGCCTCTGGTAATATGCTCGGCACTATGCAGCCTCTGTCCCCAGATTCTTTCCTTATTTTCCAGTTTTCTTACCTATTCCCCTATTTTCATAACCTTGTGTTGGCCGCGGTTGAATTCAAGTAGCCATTTGTCTGAACAACCCGATAGTTTTCCAAGTTCATTTCTGCCTCTTCCTGTAATTGTCTCTTTTTTTATTCTCCTCATTCATTTTCGTCGGCAAACAGGAATACATCCGATTCCTCCATCTTTCTGGACAACCATTTACATACACAAAAAACAGTGCTGGTCCTAACTCCAATTCTTGTGGGACTCCTGTTATTGTATTCTTCTGGGACAATCAAGCCTATTCTCTTTGTGCGTACTCGCCTATTGGTTGCAGAGGTCGAGTCACAGCTCCTAGTTCCTCCTCGTCGCTAGTTACTACTAGATAAACTCTCATCCTGCTCCAAGAGCCTTATCGTACTTCTTCTTAAAGCTGTGTATGGATCCTGCCATCACTACTTCACTTTTCATATTGTTCCACTTCCTGAGAACTCTAAGGCTGAAGAAATATGTCCTAACATCTCTATGACTCATCTGTGTGCGTGCGTGCGTGCGTGCGTGCGTGCGTGCGTGCGTGCGTGCGTGCGTGCGTGCGTGCGTGCGTGCAGAGGTCAAGCCTTGGCTCTTGGCCAAAGCTCTTAACAGCATATGATTATTTTCACTAATTTCTTGCATGTGGGATCTGTCTTACTGATCCTTAAAGCTGTATATTAAATTTGCTTGCACATTTCGCCTGTGTCATTCCGCTTCTCGATCACAGTGAGACCGAAGAAGCATTCGCTAATGTTCTAAATCGTATGCATTTGTGTCTTCCATATGTAACTCTGTCTCTCCTTTCACGTCCTTTCGAATGGTCTTTTCCTGGCTGTCATTTCAAATCTGAGTATCATAAACGTTACTATTATGTTCCATTTGTTTATTTAACTCACCCAGGTCATAAGCTCAGCTATTCTCTGTTCGTATCTCAGCTGTCCCAAGTCTGGGAACATTACGAATATGAACATCTGAACTTTCTCTGGTTACTTGACATGCTTGATTAGACTTGGATTCCAGTGTGTTGTTGCATACTATACGATACGTTTGACGTGTCTTGTATAGAATATTGAATGGCCTTGTTTTGGATTCATGAACGCCATTCGTAAGGCTTGCCAGGTGCGCATATTCCGCGCACGTTGTTCATTTGGTGTGCACCCATGGTATATGTTCGCTATAGTGTTGATCTCATGGTGGTCCTCCTTGTTCGAAAGAAAGAAGGAACACTGCAGCAGGCCTACTGGCCCATGCGAGGCAGGGCCTCTTAGGTACTCCTCCTCCCCCGATTACCAAATTATCCACTTTGAGTTGAAATCCCGTTTCAATTTGTCTGACCATCCCTGTTGTCTGGCCAGTTAATCCTGCAGTCTTTTCTTGTCTTTTCCGGTGTTTAATCTTTTCATTAGTTGTACATCACTGGATAAACGGGGAAAAATATGGAACTTTTGCTTTCGTCTCTTCTCTCCTGAGTATCCCGCGATTAAATGAAGTATCTTTTCGTTATTTAAACTTGCTGCTTTTATATTTAGGTGGTCAGTCTCAGTCTCTCTCTCTCTCTCTCTCTCTCTCTCTCTCTCTCTCTCTCTCTCTCTCTCTCTCTCTCTCTCTCTCTCTCTCTCTCTCTCTCTCTCTCACTATTAAATCGATCCATTTGAAAGCTGACACACGAAGCTTTCTGGAAATATCTTAACAAACAAACACGGCCATCATAAATAAGTGCCGGTGCCACGGGGGGGAGTAGACACAGTGCCAGGAGTGCCATTATTATGTTCTTCCTCAGATTAGATGTTAATTCACCCGACGAAGCGGCGTTCTAATTTAGCCAACTGATGTGTCTGTTGCGAGTATAATCACTTTGTTCAGTCTGAGGGTCCTCGGATTTAGCTCTTGGGCCCGTCTCTGCATGCATGCCAGCCTGCCTGCAGGCTTGATTTGGATTTGTTGTACCTCTCTTTGAAGCTGTGGACTGCTTTATCTTCATCTGTGTCACTCTGTAAAAATTGTTTGTTAATGTCTGTGTGAGCCATCCCATTCGTTTTCTCTTCTATCAGTTTTATTTTTTCGTTTCTATCGTGATCTACTCTTTTCCTTAATATATCTATTCCCCGAGTTTATTATTATTGTTGTGATCGTACTTCCTGTGTTTCTATATTTATCTAATATTTTTAATTAAAGTTCACATTATCTTCCTTAATAATTTCTGCATCTTATCTCCTGTACCAATCTTGTGAGAAGTAATTTGACGTCTTCAACTCTCATTTTGTGTCTTATTATGTATGGATTTTGCGTCGGTGCAACAGATTTGAGAAATGATCAAGTTATTTTTATTAATATATATATATATATATATATATATATATATATATATATATATATATATATATATATATACATATATATATATATATATATATATATATATATATATATATATATAAAGACATACATATTGAAGAGTCCGTCTTGTCAGTTGCATATTGCAAACCTTGGCATACGTTGCAGACATTATACGGTTTATATGAACGCCTGATGACAGGTTAAGCATGGTGGTAATTGTTTAATCTTTTTCGTTCTCTGATTCTGTGAGTTCTTCCTTTCCCGGCTGATTCTGTGAGTTTCTTTCCCGGCTGATTCTGTGAGTTTCTTTCCCGGCTGATTCTGTGAGTTCCTTTCCCGGCTGATTCTGTGAGTTCCTTTCCCGGCTGATTCTGTGAGTTCTTCCTTTCCCGGCTGATTCTGTGAGTTCCTTTCCCGGCTGATTCTGTGAGTTCCTTTCCCGGCTGATTCCGTGAGTTCCTTTCCCGGCTGATTCTGTGAGTTCTTCCTTTCCCGGCTGATTCTGTGAATTCCTTTCCCGGCTGATTCTGTGAGTTCCTTTCCCGGCTGATTCTGTGAGTTCCTTTCCGGGCTGATTCTGTGAGTTCCTTTCCCGGCTGATTCTGTGGGTTCCTTTCCCGGCTGATTCTGTGAGTTCCTTTCCCGGATGATTCTGTGAGTTCCTTTCCCGGCTGATTCTGTGAGTTCCTTTTCCAGCTGATTCTGTGAGTTCCTTTCCCGGCTGATTCTGTGAGTTTCTTTCCCGGCTGATTCTGTGAGTTCCTTTCCCGGCTGATTCTGTGAGTTCCTTTCCCGGCTGATCCTGTGAGTTCCTTTCCCGGCTGATTCTGTGAGTTCCTTTCCCGGCTGATTCTGTGAGTTCCCTTCCCGGCTGATTCTGTGAGTTCCTTTCCCGGCTGATTCTGTGAGTTCCTTTCCCGGCTGATTCTGTGAGTTCATTTACCGGCTGATTCTTTCCCGGCTGAGTTCCTTTCCCGGTTGATTCTGTGAGTTCCTTTCCCGGCTGATTCTTTCCCGTGAGTTCCTTTTCCTGGTGAGTTCTGATTCTGTGAGTCCCTTCTGCGAGTTCCGGCTGATTCTGTGAGTTCCTTTCCCGGCTGTTTCTGTGAGTTCCTTTCCCGGCTGATTCTGTGAGTTCCTTTTCCCTTTCCCGGCTGATTCTGTGAGTTCATTTACCGGCTGATTCTGTGAGTTCCTTTCCCGGTTGATTCTGTGAGTTCCTTTCCCGGCTGATTCTGTGAGTTCCTTTTCCGGCTGATTCTGTGAGTCCCTTTCCCGGCTGATTCTGTGAGTTCCTTTCCCGGCTGTTTCTGTGAGTTCCTTTCCCGGCTGATTCTGTGAGTTCCTTTCCCGGCTGATTCTGTGAGTTCCTTTCCCGGCTGATTCTGTGAGTTCCTTTCCCGGCTGATTCTGTGAGTTCCTTTCCCGGCTGATTCTGTGAGTTCCTTTCCCGGCTGATTCTGTGAGTTCCTTTCCCGGCTGATTCTGTGAGTTCCTTTCCCGGCTGATTCTGTGAGTTCCTTTCCCGGCTGATTCTGTGAGTTCCTTTCCCGGTTGATTCTGTGAGTTTCTTTCCCGGCTGATTCTGTGAGTTTCTTTCCCGGCTGATTCTGTGAGTTCCTTTCCCGGCTGATTCTGTGAGTTCCTTTCCCGGCTGATTCTGTGAGTTCCTTTCCCGGCTGATTCTGTGAGTTCCTTTCCCGGCTGATTCTGTGAATTCCTTTCCCGGCTGATTCTGTGAGTTCCTTTCCCGGCTGATTCTGTGAGTTCCTTTCCGGGTTGATTCTGTGAGTTCCTTTCCCGGCTGATTCTGTGGGTTCCTTTCCCGGCTGATTCTGTGAGTTCCTTTCCCGGCTGATTCTCTGAGTTCCTTTCCCGGCTGATTCTGTGAGTTTCTTTTCCGGCTGATTCTGTGAGTTCCTTTCCCGGCTGATTCTGTGAGTTCCTTTCCCGGCTGATTCTGTGAGTTCTTTTCCCTGCTGATTCTGTGAGTTCCTTTCCCGGCTGATTCTGTGAGTTCCTTTCCCGGCTGATTCTGTGAGTTCCTTTCCCGGCTGATTCTGTGAGTTCCTTTCCCGGCTGATTCTGTGAGTTCCTTTCCCGGCTGATTCTGTGAGTTCCTTTCCCGGCTGATTCTGTGAGTTCCTTTCCCGGCTGATTCTGTGAGTTCCTTTCCCGGTTGATTCTGTGAGTTTCTTTCCCGGCTGATTCTGTGAGTTTCTTTCCCGGCTGATTCTGTGAGTTCCTTTCCCGGCTGATTCTGTGAGTTCCTTTCCCGGCTGATTCTGTGAGTTCCTTTCCCGGCTGATTCTGTGAGTTCCTTTCCCGGCTGATTCTGTGAATTCCTTTCCCGGCTGATTCTGTGAGTTCCTTTCCCGGCTGATTCTGTGAGTTCCTTTCCGGGTTGATTCTGTGAGTTCCTTTCCCGGCTGATTCTGTGGGTTCCTTTCCCGGCTGATTCTGTGAGTTCCTTTCCCGGCTGATTCTCTGAGTTCCTTTCCCGGCTGATTCTGTGAGTTTCTTTTCCGGCTGATTCTGTGAGTTCCTTTCCCGGCTGATTCTGTGAGTTCCTTTCCCGGCTGATTCTGTGAGTTCTTTTCCCTGCTGATTCTGTGAGTTCCTTTCCCGGCTGATTCTGTGAGTTCCTTTCCCGGCTGATTCTGTGAGTTCCTTTTCCGGCTGATTCTGTGAGTTCCTTTCCCGGCTGATTCTGTGAGTTCCTTTCCCGGCTGATTCTGTGAGTTCCTTTTCCGGCTGATTCTGTGAGTTCCTTTCCCGGCTGATTCTGTGAGTTCTTTTCCCGGCTGATTCTGTGAGTTCTTTTCCCGGCTGATTCTGTGAGTTCCTTTCCCGGCTGATTCTGTGAGTTCCTTTCCCGGCTGATTCTGTGAGTTCTTTTCCCGGCTGATTCTGTGAGTTCCTTTTCCGGCTGATTCTGTGAGTTCCTTTCCCGGCTGATTCTGTGAGTTCCTTTCCCGGCTGATTCAGCGAGTTCCTTTCCCGGCTGATTCTGTGAGTTCCTTTCCCGGCTGATTCTGTGAGTTTCTTTCCCGGCTGATTCTGTGAGTTCCCTTCCCGGCTGATTCTGTGAGTTCCTTTCCCGGCTGATTCTGTGGGTTCCTTTCCCGGCTGATTCTGTGGGTTCCTTTCCCGGCTGATTCTGTGAGTTCCTTTTCCGGCTGATTCTGTGAGTTCCTTTCCCGGCTGATTCTGTGAGTTCCTTTTTCGGCTGATTCTGTGAGTTCCTTTTCCGGCTGATTCTGTGAGTTCCTTTTCCGGCTGATTCTGTGAGTTCCTTTCCCGGCTGATTCTGTGAGTTCCTTTCCCGGCTGATTCTGTGAGTTCCTTTCCCGGCTGATTCTGTGAGTTCCTTTCCCGGCTGATTCTGTGAGTTCCTTTTTCGGCTGATTCTGTGAGTTCCTTTCCCGGCTGATTCTGTGAGTTCCTTTCCCGGCTGATTCTGTGAGTTCCTTTCCCGGCTGATTCTGTGAGTTCCTTTCCTGGCTGATTCACTGGAACTAATTGCAAAAGAATTTCTTCTTTCGTTCTGCATTATATTATAAATACTTATGAAACATTATTGTATATCAAAAATGGAGACAAAATAAGTTGGCTCAACACAAGAAAAATATAATTTAACTACACGTACAATATGTGCGTATATATTCTGTTTATATTTTGGTACATGAATACTTTTTTGCTTTTAGTTTCAATTTTAATGGTAATTCTTGTGAAAAACCCTATCAGTAAATGCAATGGTAATATTACCCAAAAACGCAATTAATGTATATGTATGTATGTGTGTTAGTGCTCAATTATATGTTCCTCTTGCTAACAACTCTAAGGCTGAAGAAATATTTCCTAACATCCAAGTGGTTTATCCGTGTATTCAACTTCCACTTGTGCCCTCGAGTTACTCTTTCCCGCCTCTCAATCTGTCCCTGTCCACATTATCAATTCCTCTCTGTACTTTGTACGTTGTTATCATATCACCCCCTAGAACTTTTACTTAGTATCATCAGGCTAAGTTCTGTTAACCTCTCTTCATATCCATTAGCTCCGGGACTAGTCTCGTTGCAAACCTCTGCACTTTCTCCAATTTCTTGACATGCTTGACGAGGTGTGGGTTCCATACTGGTGTTGTTTACTCTAATATGGGTCTGGCGTACACAGTATACAGTGTCGTGAATGACTCCTTACTTAAAAATCTAAAGGTTAGTCACAGATTTGCCACACGTGCTTTTGGTGTAGCAATTACCTGGTTGAGGTGCGCCCCAGGCTATATGCTCGATACAATACTCACCTCAAGGCCCTCCTTGAGTGAGGTTTGCAGCCTTTGCTGCTAACCCCTTCCCTCTGCCTGTACTCCGTCTGCGGTCTTCTTTGCCTCCCCAAACTTCGTAACTTTGCTCTTGCTGGGATTAAACTCCACTAGCCACTTATCTGACCAAGCCTTCAGCCTGTTCAAATCCCTCTGTATATGGGAGTGTGTGTGTGTGTAACAAATATTTATGATTCGCACTCAGCATGTGGCACATACTAAATAATTATAGTAAATTATTAACATATGAGCGTAAACAGCATGGTGCTGTGTACTTTACGTTAACATCAACAACGGACAACAGATAACATTGTTCGTTATAGAAGACAATTATTCAAAAAAGAAAGTCTTTTTTATCACACATATGACATATCAGTCAGTCCAAGTTGTCCGAACAGGGTAAGATGAGTGTGCACAACTGCCTAACTTGCATTCAGTACATTCTCTTGAGAATTTCAATCTGTTTTTTTTTGTGCAGGTACGTAGTTTCGCATGACACTCCGTCCTGCATCTGTTCACCTTCAGTAGAGCTTCTGCAGCTCCTGGTGAATCTGTTCGTGGTTCATGCCGACAACTGACTAAAATCCGTCCATAATCTTCTGGATCCAAGAGCGTGCACCTCCACTTCTCAACTTGGAAATAAACACAGGTACTGTAATATCGTGCTGCTGCTGCTGCTGCTGCTGTTGATGGTCAAGTATGAACCAGCACTGAAGAGGTGCTTGCAGAAGCTATTTTACTAAATCGCCTGTAATGTAATGCACTGTTGAACAGGCAGACAAGCATCTCTTCTACAACTGAGGTGACCGCATCTCTTGATTGCTACTCGGCAGAATACTTTCTGCCAGCTTCTTGAAATAATTATTACTCTTCAGGTTCATCAGTGCAGCATCTTTGCCAGTACCAGACAGGCAAGACCTGTCCCAGCCATAGAATGTGAATACATAAATGAAAGCAAGTTGCATGTCTCTGTCTCCGGACTCTACACATCTCTGCAGTCAATGAATGTTCCAAATTCTGAGAGTCTTATTGGATACTATTTGTATGGCCTGAGGAACAGATCAAAGGCACTGAAGTGAGAATGAAGGTCATATCAAGAGGTCCGTGGTATTTCAGATGACAGTTCTGGCACTAGGGTAGAGGAGGTTTTACCCCTGTTCGGATATATAACAAATCTGCATCACCTGCATGAAGAGTCTTGCATCCAGTTTCTTGCAGCTTCTCACCGAGAATGACATTGAACGTCTGTTTCTTTTCTTTACATTCCTGACCTGACTGTGTTTCTTCTTCATTTTGATGGCACATATCAACCGTGAAGTTCACGTGGATACCGGTAACACCTCTTATTTAACAAGGATGAACTACTTTCATATTCGTCAAAAAACATTCATGGGATAGTTGTACTTTTTAGTAACAAAGTTAAGATACATCTCGAAGAGTCAAATGAAGCATCACGTGGCCACAATAGCAACAGTAGTAGTAGTAGTAGTAGTAGTAGTAGTAGTTGTAGTAGTAGTAGTAGTAGTTGTAGTAGTAGTAGTAGTTGTAGTAGTAGTAGTAGTAGTAGTAGTAATATTAGAAGTAAGCCACCATGAAGGATAGTGGCTCACTACTTTCTGGGATGGTGAAGGCATGTCTGCCCTTCTACTAGTCTAGATAGCGTCAACAAGTGCTGGTGACTTCTTGGCCTCTCAAAGAAGTTTCCATGACTCAGTAAAACAGAAGTGCGGCCGTACAGCTCATATTTGAATATATCTGTTGTTGATGACTTCGGTAGCTGCTGTTATTAAACGGGGAAAGAGCAACTGTTGGTCTACGTTAATGGGTTCACATTGATTCTCGCATAAAACTTGGTGCCCCTGTGATAACATGCTTCTTGTAAAGTAAAAGGACACAAGTGCAACTAATGTGACATTTATTGTGGCAACGTTTCGCTCTCCAGGAGCTTTATCAAGCCATTACAAACAATACATGGACACAGAGGGTATATTGTTTGTAATGGCTTGATAAAGCTCCTGGAGAGCGAAACGTTGCCACAAAAAATGTCACATTAGTTGCACTTGTGTCCTTTTACTTTACATATTGTCGGTAATTCTACCAACTTTATTACAACATGCTTCTTCTTGAACGTATGGGTCATAACTTTCTTCTCCACCATTGATTCGAGGATTTTACAAAAATGTCTCAGTTTAAGTGTTATTGTATGCAAAGTTCATGATTGTTGTTGTTATCGTCCTGAAAGTTGCCACACTGGCCTTCTAATTTGTAATTAATGACGATGTTGTCTCCGAAGTTTTCTACGACCTTTGTCTTCCTGTAGCCGTCATCACCGCAATATTCTCTCATATTTTGTACAAGATTACTGATGGTTATTTATTCATCATCATTATATGCCAAATAGTTCACTATTTTTCTATTTTTACTGTGCAAGTGTCAATAGATCGACAGTATTTCGATTTTTTTTTTTTTTTAGTGTGGTTTGTGGACTAGTGAGCGGGGAAAACCGCTTATCCTTTCCGGAAGTTCGTGTTGCATACTTGGTGGTAAATAACATGTGGGGATCTGAAACCTTGTGTAAACGAGATTGAGTTTTCAACCTAATGAGCCAGATCGTCACTTCACTTTCTGCATATGCGTTGAGTGGTTGAAAATCAGCTATTTTTGTACAGGGAAGACATGATAGCCTCTCCTCCCCGATAATTTTACAAGTTAATTGTTAAATATCTACTGTTTATTGAAAGTGAGAATCATGTTCATTAGTACGAAGATTACACTCATCCATCATGGTTCTTTCAGGGTTTTGTCAAGTTGCAATACTTAAATCTGCATTTTTGATGCGCTGATTCACCTGCTGATGTGAGAGTGTTGCCTCTACGTAATTTCTCGAATGATACCATTGCATCTCTACTCCAGAAGTTCCACAGTTTGTTGACCCTTTGGTAAAGGCTCCTTGAAGATTTTACAGTCTTTGTTACTGCTTTAATATTCCCTTGAAAAAAAAAAATAATATTTCACCGCCCAAAGTCATCACCATATATTTAAATATTGTTTATTATGGCTTATAGAATAAGTTACCAAAAATTATTTCTTTTGTTCCATTTGTTCTCTATATTGCCTGAACTAAGTCGTTTTCCAATTTGCATTACGTTGCACTTGTTGGGATGGAATTCCCGCAGTGTAGATCAAAGAATGGAATCTTTTGAGACCCCATTGCTTAGGTCCGCCCATTCTCAGGTTTTATCCCTCAACATGACTATTTTCTAGTGTTTCCTTTATCCATTATTTGAACTTTTCTCTTTAGCCTGAGCACTTCCCAATGAGTTCCAGATAATCTTAAACGTTTTGTAAAACAAGAACAATAATAATAATAATAATAATAATAATAAAGTTTTCTGAGCAACTCCGTGTTGAAGATGGACATTATGCAGCTCCTCATCCTTCACTTTTCTGTCTTTGCGAAATTTTAAGATTTCGTTTATGTCCTCGAAACAGGATTTTGCATCTCTAACTTTATGCTCTTTTGGGGTGAATCCTCTTCTTCTTAGGTGTTCTACTTTTTTTTTTTTTTCATAATTTTTCTCCATAATCTCGCTTGGAAATTAGTGCTGCCTATCTATCTACTGGTTGTTGTCTACCTGTTGTTTCTTGGGGAGTCCCTGCCCAGGAGGAATGGTCTTGGACCTGGCACCTGGTTGCTGGAGTAACCAGTCAGACTATTTGTGATACTGACACAAGCTGACGTAAGCACCACAACCCGTCTAATCAGGAGTAGGAACTCGTGAGGCTTTCTCTTGAAGACGGTGTCCAGAGTGGTAGTATCTTTTTCCTTTTCCTCAGTGTTCAGACTCTTGCCTGGGCACTTTGTTTATTTTTCTAGCTCTGCCAGCCATTTAATGCATATCCTGATTTAGTTCCAAATCTGCTGTTGGTGAACAGTTGTTGTCTTCATTTTGTGCTTTCGTAGTTAATTTTCACCGTTTGCAAATACACTCGGGAATTTTTCATGATTTTTTTTACGTTCTTCTGTCCACATTTTTATCTCATGTTTGTTGAAACATAATTTTTTTTTATTCCTCCTGACCCCAGTTACTTGTTTCTTCTTCTCTATTCTGGATTCTTTGTTTTCAGGCACTGAATTCTTTCTCGGTTTTTTATCTTTGTTTTATTGTATGATAAACCATGGTCTCTCTTCATGTTTCTTGTTTATGTCGCTTCAAGTGACTTTGTGTGCTAACTCTCGCTCTCCCTTCATTTTTAGTTCAAAAAACCTCTCATTTTGTCATAATTACCGTTTCTACGTGCTGTTTTTTCCCCTGGACTGAGTTTACACACACACACACACACACACACACACACACACACACACACACACACACACACACGCACGAGTATGCGCAGATAAGGAGGGAGGCCCAGAGACAGTATGAAAACGACATAGCATCGAAAGTCAAATCTGACCCGAAACTGCTGTATAGCCACATTAGGTAGAAGACAACAGTCAAGGACCAGGTGATAAGGCTGAGGAAAGAAGGTGGGGAACTCACAAGAAACGATCAAGAGGTATGTGAGGAGCTCAACACGAGATTTAAGGAAGTATTTACAGTAGAGACAGGAAGGACTCTGGGGGGACAGACCAGATGGGGACACCAACAAGGAATACACCAACAAGTGTTGGACGACATACATACAGATGAGGAGGAGGTGAAGAAACTGCTAAGGGACATCGATACCTCAAAGGCAATGGGACCGGACAACATCTCTCCATGGGTCCTTAGAGAGGGAGCAGATATGTTGTGCGTACCACTTACCACAATCTTCAACACATCCCTGGAAACTGGGCAACTACCTGAGGTATGGAAGACAGCAAATGTAGTTCCCATTTTCAAAAAAGGAGACAGAAAAGAGGCACTAAACTATAGACCTGTGTCATTGACGTGTATAGTATGCAAAATTATGGAGAAGATTATCAGGAGGAGAGTGGTGGAGCACCTGGAACGGAACAGGAGTATAAATGCCAACCAGCACGGATTCACGGAAGGCAAATCCTGTGTCACAAACCTTCTGGAGTTTTATGATAAAATAACAGAAGTAAGACAAGAGAGAGAGGGGTGGGTTGATTGCATCTTCTTGGACTGCAAGAAGGCCTTTGACACAGTTCCTCACAAGAGATTAGTGCAGAAGCTAGAGCATCAGGCGCATATAACAGGAAGGGCACTGCAATGGATCAGAGAATACCTGACAGGGAGGCAACAACGAGTCATGGTACGTAATGATGTATCACAGTGGGCACCTGTGACGAGCGGGGTCCCACAGGGGTCGGTCCTAGGACCAGTGCTATTTTTGGTATATGTGAACGACATGACGGAAGGGTTAGACTCAGAAGTGTCCCTGTTTGCAGATGATGTGAAGTTAATGAGGAGAATTAAATCTGATGAGGACCAGGCAGGACTTCAAAGAGACCTGGACAGACTGGACACCTGGTCCAGCAAATGGCTTCTCGAATTTAATCCTGCCAAATGCAAAGTCATGAAGATAGGGGAAGGGCACAGGAGACCACAGACAGAGTATAGGCTAGGTGGCCAAAGACTGCAAACCTCACTCAAGGAGAAAGATCTTGGGGTGAGTATAACACCAAGCATGTCTCCGGAAGCACACATCAATCAGATAACTGCTGCAGCATATGGGCGCCTGGCAAACCTGAGAACAGCATTCCGACACCTTAGTAAGGAATCATTCAAGACACTGTACACCGTGTATGTCAGGCCCATACTGGAGTATGCAGCACCTGTTTGGAACCCGCACTTGATAAAGCACGTCAAGAAACTAGAGAAAGTACAAAGGTTTGCAACAAGGTTAGTTCCAGAGCTAAGGGGAATGTCCTATGAAGAAAGATTAAGGGAAATCGGCCTGACGACACTGGAGGACAGGAGGGTCAGGGGAGACATGATAACGACATATAAAATACTGCGTGGAATAGACAAGGTGGACAAGGACAGGATGTTCCAGGGAGGGGACACAGAAACAAGAGGCCACAATTGGAAGTTGAAGACACAAATGAGTCAGAGAGATAGTAGGAAGTATTTCTTCAGTCATAGAGTTGTAAGGCAGTGGAATAGCCTAGAAAATGACGTAGTGGAGGCAGGAACCATACACAGTTTTAAGACGAGGTTTGATAAAGCTCATGGAGCGGGGAGAGAGAGGGTCTAGTAGCAACCGGTGAAGAGGCGGGGCCAGGAGCTAGGACTCGACCCCTGCAACCACAAATAGGTGAGTACAAATAGGTGAGTACACACACACACACACATACACACACACACACACACACACACACACACACACACACACACACACACACACACGCACGCACGTACGCACATAGGGAGAGAGAGGACCTAGTAGCGATCAGTGAAGAGGCGGGGCCAGGAGCTGAGCCTCGACCCCTGCAGCCACAAATAGGTGAGTACAAATAGATGAGTACACACACAAACACACACACACACACACACGCCTTTGCATTGTTCATCTATAAACCTAAATGCAAAATACAGCCTAGCCACTTAAAGGTTACATAACAGAGAGGAGGACAAAAAGGGTACTAGACTGACTAAATCATCCAGGGCAGAGAGACTTTGCCTTAAATAAAGGATATTCGAACTAGAGCAAAGTGTTAGTTCAGACGCAGCCAGAACCATCAGACTTCCGGCCAGACTACTTAAGCTTCATAAAAAGCTCATCACTTCGGCAATGTACCAAAAATAAACAAGCAGTAGCTCGTCCAAGCAAGCATGCAAGTAGAAGCAAGGGACAATATCCCCCCCCAAAAAAAAAAAAAAATGGAAAGTCCTTTGCAGTGGAAAGACTAAGAAGCGTATCCCTATTTACGTGATGACTGACATTGCAGGGTTCACCAACATGATGGCTGACATTGCAGGGTTCACCAACATTATGGCTGACATTGCAGGGTTCACCAACATGATGGCTGACATTGCAGGGTTCACCAACATTATGGCTGACATTGCAGGGTTCACCAACATGATGGCTGACATTGCAGGGTTCACCAACATGATGACTGACATTGCAGGGTTCACCAACATTATGGCTGACATTGCAGGGTTCACCAACATGATGGCTGACATTGCAGGGTTCACCAACATGATGGCTGACATTGCAGGGTTCACCAACATGATGGCTGACATTGCAGGGTTCACCAACATGATGGCTGACATTGCAAGGTTCACTAACATGATATGGCTGACGTTGCAGGATTCATCAACATGACTGACGTGCCAAGGTCCACAACAGAATTTATGCAACCCTTGAGCTTTCATGGCTGTCTGAATTAAAATTATATCGATAAGTAGAATTTATACGATACTTACGTTACAATAATTTTGTATAACCAAGATAATAAATCTCAGTGATGCAGCGCTAACGAGCAAAACAGAAATTAGCAGTGGGTAAATACAGAGAACCAGGCTGCCTAGCTTTTGAGGCATTTGTAGCCGAGTGGTGTGGAGCTTCACTTGGGGAACCTTGCTAGTCTCCCTGTAGTAGGTTCGAATTATGCTGACTGCGATCTCTCTCTCTCTCTGTCTTTATATATATATATATATATATATATATATATATATATATATATATATATATATATATTATTTACACATCGGCCGTTTCCCACCAAGGCAGGGTGGCCCGAAAAAGAACTTACATCATTCACTCCATCACTGTTTTACCAGAGGCGCGCTTATACTGCAGTTAAAAAACTGTAACATTAACACCCCTCAAAGTCATTCTGTTTCATTCCATCCTCTCTACACGAGCTGGTTTGGACATGTAGAGAGGATAGAACGAAATAGAATGACTTCGAGAGTGTATAAATCTGTAGTGGAGGGAAAGCGGGGTAGGGGTCGGCCTAGGAAGGTGGTGAAGGAGATTTTGTGTGCAAGGGGCTTGGACTTCCAGCAAGCGTGCGTGAGCGTGTTAGATACGATAGGTTCACGCTTACACTTCTTCCGCAGGCATAGACAGAACAGGTAGGCTGGGCTATCCTTCCCTCACGACTTCTTCCAATGTAAATAACCATCCTACCTGGTGTGTATTACTGCAACCCACATATCTCCAAAGTACCCCACGTACTCAGCTGGGTTAGCTTGCTGGCTTAAGCCTTTCACCCAGGCTAGGACGTCTTGAAATCTTGAAACTATAAGCACAGCAGGGTGAGAAGCTGGCTTGTCAGGTAAGGCTGGCTTAGGACTTAGGCTGGAAGGCTTATTAGGGCTGAGGCACCTTCCCCACAGACTGGCTTATCTGGCTTGGCTTAATTTGCAAAACCCGAATCAGCTCTTCGAAAGATCAGCAAATAAGAGATAAGGCACAAAACTGACCAGGAAATTATGTAGACAGGCTGGTGGATGCTGGCTTGGGGTGAGTAGCAGGCCTAACTAGGCCGCCATGCAGTCAACTTGGTAGAACTTATCTCCTCCTATCTTCGTAATTGTCAGAATTATGAAACCACTGCTGAACACCAATAATTGCGTGGGGTACTTTGGAGATATGTGGGTTGAATAATACACTCCAGGTCGGATGGTAATTTGTATGGGAAGAAGTGAGGGGAGGAATGCCCAGTCTATCTGTTCTGCCTATGTCTGCCGAAGAAGTGAGAGCGTGAACCTGTCGTACACTGCTCAGATGGGCCTAGCTAATGACGTCACAGCTAGCCATAGAGCCTACTGAAGAGGGGTCATATATATAATGTAGGAGATACTAGCTAAGATATACTGCACATAGGAATTCAGCAACACTACTGACAGATGTGTTAATAAAAAAAATTAACACCCCTCCTTCAGAGTGAAGACACACTGTACTTCCCATCTCCAAGACTCAAGTTTCCCTGAATCCCTTCATAAATGTTACCGTGCTCACACTCCAACAGCACGTCAAGTCCTAAAAGCCATTTGTCTCCATTTGCTATCTAACACGCTCACGCATGCTTGCTGGAAGTCCAAGCCCCTCTCACATAAAACCTCCTTTACCCCTCCCTCCAACCTTTCCTAGGCTGACCCCTACCCCGCTTTCCCTCCACTACAGATTTATACACTCTCGAAGTCATTCTATTTTGTTCCATCCTCTCTACATGTCCAAAACACCACAGCAACCCATCCTCAGCAATCTGGATAATAATTTTGGTATTCCTGCACCTTCTCCTAATTTCCAAACTACAAATTCTCTGCATTATATAACGATACTCTCATACATTCCCCTCTTTACTTCCATGGACAGTGTTCTTTGTTTCCACAAAATCCTAAGTGCACCACTTACCGTTTTTCCTTTATCAATTCTATGATTTACCTCATCTTTCACAGACCCATCTGCTGACACGTCTACTCCTAAATATCTAAATACAGTCACCTCCTCCATACTCTCTCCAATCTGATATCCAATCTTTCGTTACCTATTTTTTTTTATCCTCATCACGTTACTCTTTTCTATATTCACTTTTAATTTTCTTATTTTGCACACCCTACCAAACTCGTCCACCAACCCCTGCAACTTCTCTTCCGAATCTCCCAAAAGCACAGTGTCATCAGCAAAGAGCAACTGTGACAACTCCCACTTTGTGTTAGATTCTTTATCTTTTAACCCCACACCTCTTGCCAGCACCCGAGCATTCACTTCACTTACAACTCTTATCTATAAATATATTGAAGAATCATGGTGACATCACACATCCTTGTCTAAGGCCTACTTTTACTGGGAAATAATCTCCCTCTTTCCTACATATTCTAACCTGAGCCTCACTATTCTCGTAAAATCTCTCCACTGCTTTCAGTTGCCTACCTCCCATTCCATACATTTGCAACATTTGCTACATAGCTCTTCTATCCACCCTGTCACACGCCTTTTCCAGATCCATAAATGCCACAGAACCCTCTTTACCCTTATCTATATACTGTTCACCTATATGTTTCACTGTAAACACTTGGTCTACACACCCTCTACCTTTCCTAAAGCCTCCTTGTTCATCTGCTATCCTACTCACCGACTTACTCTTAATTCTTTTAATAATAACTCTACCATACACTTTACCAGGTATACTCAACAGACTTATTCCCCTATAATTTTTGCACTCTTTGTCCCCTTTAACTTTATACAAAGGAACTATGCATGCTCTCTGCCAGTCCCTAGGTACCTAACCTTACCCTCTTCCATACATTTATTAAATAATAGCACCAACCACTCCAAAACTATATCCCCACCTGTTTTTAACATTTCTGTCTATATCCCGTCAATCCCAGCTGCCTTACCCCCTTCCATTCTACCCACTTCCTCACGAACTGTCCCTACACTCACAACTGGTTCTTCCTCACTCCTACAAGATGTTATTCCTCCTTGCCCTATGCACGAAATCACAGCTTCCCTATCTTCATCAACATTTAACAATTCCTCAAAATATTCCCTCCATCTTCCCGATACCTTAAACTCTCCATTTAATAACTCTCCTCTCCTATTTTTAAGTATCAAATTCATTCGTTCCCTCAGGCTTCCTCAACATATTATCTCACTCCAAAACTTTTTCTTATTTTCAACAAGTTTTGTGGATAACATCTCACCAACTCTCTCATTTGCTCTCTATTTTTTTTTTTTACATTGCTTCACCACTCTCTTAACCTCTCTTTTTCTCTCCATATGCTCCTCCCTCCTTGCATCACTTCTACTTTGTAAAAACCTCTCATATATATATATAATATGTATGTATGTATTATTGTAAAGGTCTTCCTTCCCCAGTCTTTGTGTTAATTGAGTAACCTAAGGAGAGCAAGCAGAGCTGACCATAATTCTTCTCTAATAGAAATGCCGGAGGAGAGGATAAGATTTAGGGAAGAATGATGTGGTTAATTCTAGAATTTATCTAGAGCACACCATGACAGAGGAATGGTGGATTGAGAATGATGGTGGTCGAGTTAATTAGTGGTGGAGGGAGGATGGTGGTTGCTTGGTGAGGGAATGTTGTTTGTGGTTGTGGAAGCGTGGTTGTTGGAGGCAGGGTTGTTGTGCGGGGATGAAATATTGTGGTTGATGGTGGGGAAGGTGGTGGTGGTGGAATGATTGTTATGTTGAGAAGTTGTAGTGTTTGTGGTAATTGGAGTGTGGTGGATTCTGAGTGAGTGGGGATGTTGAGAGAGTGGTGGTGGTATGTGAATTGTGGTTGTTCTAAGAAAACGGTGTAGTGTAAGTAGTGGTTGTGGTGGTGGGGTGAATGGTAGTGAAGGAGCTGTGGTGGTGAAGGTGTGTGTACTCACCTAATTGTGGTTTCAGGGGTCGATACTCGGCTCCTGGACCCGCCTCTTCACTCATCGCTGCTAGGTCCCCTCTCTCTGCTCCCTGAGCTTTGTCATACCTCGTCTTAAAGCTATGTATGGTTCCTGCCTCCACTACATCATTTGCTAGACTATTCCACTTCCTGACAATTCTATGACTGAAGAAATACTTCCTAACATCCCTTTGACTCTTCTGAGTCTTCAGCTTCCAGTTGTGACCCCTTGTTTCTGTGTCCCCTATCTGGAACATCCTGTCTCTGTCCACCTTATCTATTCCACGCAGTATTTTGTATGTCGTTATCATGTCTTCCCTGACCCTCCTGTCCTCCAGCGTCGTCAGACCGATTTCCCTCAACCTTTCTTCGTAGGACATTCCCCTGAGCTCCGGAACTAACCTTGTTGCAAACCTTTGCACTTTCTCTAGTTTCTTGACGTGTTTGACCAGGTGTGGGTTCCAAACTGGTGCTGCATACTCCAGTATGGGCCTGACGTACATAGTGTACAGTGTCTTGAACGAGTCCTTACTAAGATAACGGAACGCTATTCTCAGGTTTGCCAGGCGCACATATGCTGCAGCAGTTATCTGGTTGATGTGTGCCTCCGAAGACGTGCTCGGTGTTATGGTCACTCCAAGATCTTTCTCCTTGAGTGAGGTTTACAATCTCTGGCCACCTATCCTATACTCTGTCTACGGTCTTCTTTGTCCTTCCCCAATTTTCATGACTTTGCATTTGGCGGGGTTGAATTCGAGAAACCAGTTGCTGGACCAGGTGTCCAGCCTGTCCAGGTCTCTTTGTAGTCCTGCCTGATCCTCATCCGATTTAATTCTCCTCATTAACTTCACATCATCTGCAAACAGGGACACTTCTGAGTCTATCCCTTCCATCATGTCATTCACATATACCAAAAATAGCACTGCTCCTAGGACCAGTGTGTGTGTGTGTGTGTGTGTGTGTGTGTACTCACCTAGTTGAGGTTGCAGGGGTCGAGTCCGAGCTCCTGTGTGTGTGTCTGTGTGTGTGTGTGTGTGTGCGTGCTCGTGGGGAGATATCCTTGTAGGTTTAGAGTGCGAAAACTGCAGAAAGATTTTTCTCTTTAAATTTCCATGAGTCACACGGATACCTTTCATCCAGTACCTGAATACCAGCAGCAGCTTCTGACGTTTTCTTACACAGGAGCCAAGTGTTATGTCTCTCACAAGATATGATTTTCCAGCACGACTGGAGTTTTCTAACATATATTTTTACCGTAGAGCCGACCCACAACACTCGGCTAACACGCAGGTACTTTTCCTTCTAGGTTAGAAGGTGAGCTAAGTGGAGAGCTATGTGGTGTTATGTAGAAGGCAGAAGTTTGTGATAGGAGCTTGTTGGCTACATGATGGAGTCGCCCTTGGTAAGTGGAGGTGTCAGTAGCTATGTGGATGAGTTGTAGCTGTCAGACACCTGGGATGACGTTCGCCATTTGGCTAGGACGCAGTAGGTCGGTTTTTCTTAGCCTGTTGTTTGCAGTAATTGGTTGTGTTGTAACAACCAGCAACAGTCACAATATCACTCTAGAAGGGAAGATAGACACAGAAATAACTTGTGTGATTTATATATATTCGCGGGATCATTGTCTACAATATAAATGTATAAGGATTTCAACACAAGCCAAATTAATGATATATAGTGAATACCAAAAATCACAGAGAACCAGAAGTCACAATGGAATGTACGTCGACTGATGGACTGAGAGAGTCTGGTTGGCTCGACTAATTGCAAATGATGAATTAATTGATCCAGCTCCCCAACGCATCCCTGTCAAGTCAGAATGCTGCAGCACACATCCAACGGTCACCAGACAATCTAGGGTTTTATACTGCCACC
>NC_091321.1:5404720-5427220 GCF_038502225.1 Cherax quadricarinatus
TGAGGGAATGGGAAAGGAGGGGGGTGTGCCTCTCCCCTTCCTCCCCTTTCCCCTCTTTCCTCTTCCCCCTACCCCTCTTATCTCCTCCCTCCCTCTGCCAGCCTCTTGCAAGATCAATACTGGTGCCATAAGAAGTGCCATAATGGTCGATGCCTGGCGAAGTAGTGACAGAGGCGGCGTAAATTCTGAGAGAGAGAGAGAGAGACTTGGGTGTTGTAAAAGAAGTTGAGCGTTGAGGGGGGGGGAGTAGTTAGTCTGGGGCTGCTCCTCCTGTCTGCTGGGGAGGCTACTCTGGGGGCTCCTGTCTACTGGGGAGTCTATTCAGGGGGCTCCTGTCCGCTTGGGAGGCTACTCTGGGGACTCCTGTCTTCTGGGGAGGCTACTCTGGGGGCTCCTGTCTACTGGGGAGTCTACTCAGGAAGCTCCTGTCCGCTGGGGAGGCTGCTCTGGCTACTCCTGTCTGCTGCTTCAGGTGCTGCTGACGGAGATGCCAGAACTGTGGCATGGGAGGTCTACCTGGAGGGTATTCCGGGGATCAACGCCCCCGCGGCCCGGTCCACGACCAGGCCTCCCGGTGGATCAGGGCCTGATCGAGGCTGTTACTGCTGGCCGCACGCAGGAATCGAACCCTGATTCCCCGTTACCGCCAGTGTAGGCGCATAACCGACAATCGAGAGCTGATAAGTAAGACACTTGGAGGACGCGGCGCCAGTGCAGAGACCGTGTGCTCAGCGAAAAGGTGCGTCTGGTGATGAAATGGAAGGTGCTGTCTAACCCATACGGGCTTAGCGCTTTCTTGCAGCACGTAAAATGGGGGAAGGAAGGGAATTTCTTCCCTTTTTTTGGGGGGGGGGAATATTCGGGATTTCTCCTAATTTAATTTATGGAACATTGTTTTTTGTGTTTCTCCTGGATTCTATGTGACTACATATGTTTTAATCTCCATGTGCTCCGTTTCTATAGACAGAGCTTCCTTTTAGAGCTCCATAGAGTCTTAGAGGAAGCAATAGATTCACCCCGAAACTCGGGGTGGATCGTCTCGTCTCTTAGACGAGACGATTCAGTCGTGTCGAGGAAAACCCCGATGATACCTTCACTGAAAAAAACGATGTGCAAAGCGACAGTGATGATCAAATCATGCCACTTAGCGACGAGAGAGAGAGAGAGAGAGAGAGAGAGAGAGAGAGAGAGAGAGTCAGGGGGGGAGCTGGTAATGAGTGTGTTTGGTGGAAGCTGGCAGCTTGTCGGGCGTGAGTGAGTAATCATTAATGCAACACGAAGGACCAGTTCCCCTTTGATGTTGGCCGTATTGGTGTCAAGCGTAGATTCCTTAATCCTAGAGTCAGAGAATTAGGGCTGGTGAGATGTCGAGAGAGAGAGAGAGAGAGAGAGAGAGAGAGAGAGAGAGTATAGACAGAGACAGTCGGCTGATCTGTCAGACAGCTAGTTAGTCAGAAACACAAACAGGAAGTTAGAAAGGTAAGTCAAACTGTTTCAGTAGTTGTGGGGGAGGAGAGAGTCGTGTTATGGTGGATGTTCAGTACAGTGAACTTTGTTTCAGCCTCGTGTTGTGTAGTGTGCAGGATCTGTTAAGCGAACTTATACTTGCAGATAATGACGTTAATTCTTTACTTATGATTACTGTGCTTCGTTTCTGTGATAGAAGACAGTGAAACAATTAGAGAGACTTGGCTAAGAAATGAGAAATATAGCAGAATCATTTTTTTTTTAACTGGGGAAACGTTTCGCTCTGTGTAGAGCTTTATCAAGTCATGACTTGTTAAAGCTTTACGAAGAGAAGAAAAAATGCTCCCGATAAAAGTTCTTCAACATGAGTCGTTTCTTGAATAATGACTGATGTTTATTCCTTTTTTGGGGCTGATTTAGAACCACACAGGGGTGGGAAATCTTTAGCTCTAGATCTTTCGCACTCTTGTGCGTCGTCAGGCGTTATGCAATGTTGCAATACTTGCAACAGAGAGCAGGATAAATTCTCTTGATGTGAGGCAGGAGAACTAGTATTGCATCATTGCATAGCTCCTGACGACGCACGAGAGTGCGAAAGATCTAGAGTTAAAAAAAAAACACGTGGCTTCTTTTGCATTGTGATCGCCTGTTGGGTCACGTTTTTTAACGCTGTCGTCGGCTAGTGGCGTGAGAGATGTTCTGTGTTGTCATGCGTGCCGGGGAGTGTTGCGGCAACATACTGTGTTGCAAGTTCATCAGTGAGTAAAACGACTGATGATTAACAATCAACAGTGACGAGAACATCTGAGAAAACTTTGTGGTAAATACTGACGTGCCAAATCCTCGCACTGGGTAATGTATAGCTCGTGCGACCGCCGTGTGTTGTACCTATTTTTCGCAACACTGTGGAACAACACAACAAAACAACAACACTGTGAAACGTCACAACATTAAAATACTGTTATTGTTTTTACTTTCACTGCACAGGAGAAGTAAGAGTGTTAATAACCGTGGAAGAACAACAGTAACGACATTAAAGGTGAACAGCGAGCCCGGCCCACGTTAAGAAAATGGGAAAGAGAAAAAAAAACGAGAAGCAGGAAACAGAAGATCCCCCCCAAAAAAGGGGGTCTAAGCAGTAACAATAAAGAAGAGAGAGAGAGACAGATTGAGAGAAAGAGAGAGAGAGAGAGTCATATGAGCTGATGCAGGTAACAGCTCTTAGCTGGTAAATAAAGTTAGGAATCCTTAGCCTATCCTTGCAAAACCCCGTGTAAAAAAAAAAGAGAGGGGAGAGAGAGAGAGAGAGAGCAGACGAGGATAACCCCCTTGGTAGTTTCAACTCCATTCAGCGTAGTTGGCATGCTCATTGGCGTATTCCGGGCGGGCAATTATCGACAAGCAAGAGCGTGTAATCATTAATCTCGCCTCTAATTACACCTTGTCCGTGAACTTTATATCTTAATTATTCTAAAATTACCCTTGAATAATTGTGTGGCTGGATTACCGTTTTATAATGCAGCTGGATATGCTTGGGATAATTTCCTCCACCCTCCCTTACCATGTATCCCTCCTGTGGTCATCCCTTCACCCCTCCAGGTGTCTTCCCTCTTCCACTCTACCGCTCAGGGGTCTTCCCCTTCCACTCTACCACTCCAGGGGTCTTCCCCCTACCATTCTACCACTCCAGGGGTCTTTCCCTCCCATTCTACCACTCCAGGGGTCTTTCCCTCCCATTCTACCACTCAAGGGGTCTACCACTCCAGGGGTCTTCCCCTCCCATTCTACCACTCCAGGGGACTTCCCCTCCCATTCTACCACTCCAGGAGTCTTCCCCTCCCACTCTACCACTCCAGGGGTCTTCCCCTCCCATTCTACCACTCCAGGGGTCTTCCCCTCCCATTCTACCACTCCAGGGGTCTTCCCCTCCCACTCTACCACTCCAGGGGTCTTCCCCTCCCATTCTACCACTCCAGGGGTCTTCCCCTCCCACTCTACCACTCCAGGGGTCTTCCTCTACCACTCCCGGGGTCTTCCTCTCCCACTGTACCACTCCAGGAGTCTTCCCCTCCCATTCTACCACTCCAGGGGTCTTTCCCCTCCCACTCTACCACTCCAGACGTCTTCCCCTCCCACACTACCACTCCAGGGGTCTTTCCCCTCCCACTCTGCCACTCCAGGGGTCTTCCCCTCCCACTCTACCACTCCAGGGGTCTTCCCCTCCCATTCTACCACTCCAGGGGTCTTCCCCTCCCATTCTACCACTCCAGGGGTCTTCCCCTCCCACTCTACCACTCCAGAGGTCTTCTCCTCCCACTCTACCACTCCAGAGGTCTTCCCCTCCCACTCTACCACTCCAGGGGTCTTCCCCTCCCATTCTACCACTCCAGGGGTCTTCCCCTCCCACTCTACCACTCCAGGGGTCTTTCCCCTCCCACTCTGCCACTCCAGAGGTCTTCCCCTCCCACTCTACCACTCCAGGGGTCTTTCCCCTCCCACTCTGCCACTCCAGGGGTCTTCCCCTCCCACTCTACCACTCCAGGGGTCTTCCCCTCCCACTCTACCACTCCAGGGGTCTTTCCCCTCCCACTCTGCCACTCCAGGGGTCTTCCCCTCCCACTCTACCATTCCACGAGTCCTTCCCTCCCTCTACCTTCCTCTACAATAACCCCTTCCCCGGGTGCTATATAAAAGAGAAAGATTATTTTCAGCCAGAAGAGAAATGTCTCTTCTTTACGAGGATAATTCCCTCTAATACTGAGTAATATACTACTGAGGAGTTACCCCTTCTGAGTGTGACCTTCACCGTGACCTGGACTGATTGTGACCTTCACTGTCGCGTTTACTGAGTGTGACCTTCAGTGATTGGGACGTTCTCTGTGACCACTGAGTGTGATCATTGAGTGTGACCTTAGCTGAGTGTGGCCTTCACTGTGACCTCTTGGGTGTGACCTTCACTGTGACCTCTGAGTGTGACCTTCACTGTGACCTCTTGAGTATGACCTTCACTGTGTGACCTCTGTGACCTTCACTGTAACCTCTTGAGTGTGATCTTCACTGTGACCTCTTAGTGTGACCTTCACTGTGACCTCTTGAGTATGACCCTCACTGTGTGACCTCTGTGACCTTCACTGTAACCTCTTGAGTGTGACCTTCACTGTGACCTCTTGAGTGTGACCTTTACATTAAGTTTTAGATGCATTGGGCCTATTCGGCATTAAAAAAGAACATGGTCACTACTTTCCAAATAGTATTGATGTTCCCAAGACCCTCACAGACTTCTGGCTCAGCCATGTTGAAATCCCAGTCAGTCCTCGAGGAGTACCTGGAGTCTACCTGGAGGGTGTTCCGGGGGTCAGCGCCCCCGCGGCTCAAGTCCTTAACCAGACCTCCTGATGGATCAGTGCTTTATCAACCAGGCTGTTACTGCTGGCCGCACGTAGTCTAACGTATGAGCCACAGCCCGGCTGATCAGATATTCCTTTAATCTGCTTTAAGTCTCTTTGAAATGTTTTCCTTGTCTCGGCTTTGACCTAAGTCCTCCCTCTGCCGATGTGGTCGTCGCAATTTAGATCTACGATATCTGTGATCAGTTTCCACTTGGTTGAACTTCCGCGCTTCCTTCACAGTATAGCAACTTGTCATGAACTCGCGTTTGACTTCGCCAGTGATCTGGTTCATCTCTGCCCAGTACACAACGACCCCATCAGGCGTAATTAGTGCGATCGTTACGCTGGGAAATATGGAAGCATTTACCGGAAAGCAATTGAGACTAGTTCCCAAAAGACCATTACGCTGGGGCCTGATGAGCAGGAAATATGCACTCCGTGTTCAACTACTTCAGCCGGTACTGGAAACTGACGCTCCTGACTAAATATAACAGCTGTTACGTAAACACGAAACCAGGTAGATGAGAGGGAATAATTTCCTTTGGAATTTAAGTAACAGTAAATGTTTGACGCAACCTCATGTGTAAAAGAAAAAAAAAAGAGATGAATAACATTAACAAAAGTGTAAATTTGACTTTCAATTTTTCCGACGATTGTGACGACAGGAACAAATGACAGTATATTCCATGTTTATCAACTAAGTGATACAGAAAAAAATAATTGAAAGAAATCGACTCTGACCCACTATAATAATCGACCTCGACCCACTATAATAATAGACCTCGACCCACTATAATAATAGACCTCGACCCACTATAATAATAGACCTCGACCCACTATAATAATAGACCTCGACCCACTATAATAATAGACCTCGACCCACTATAATAATAGACCTCGACCCACTATAATAATCGACCTCGACCCACTATAATAATCGACCTCGACCCACTATAATAATAGACTTCGACCCACTATAATAATAGACCTCGACCCACTATAATAATCGACCTCGACCCACTATAATAATAGACTTCGACCCACTATAATAATAGACCTCGACCCACTATAATAATAGACCTCGACCCACTATAATAATCGACCTCGACCCACTATAATAATAGACTTCGACCCACTATAATAATAGACCTCGACCCACTATAATAATCGACCTCGACCCACTATAATAATAGACTTCGACCCACTATAATAATAGACCTCGACCCACTATAATAATAGACCTCGACCCACTATAATAATCGACCTCGACCCACTATAATAATAGACTTCGACCCACTATAATAATAGACTTCGACCCACTATAATAATAGACCTCGACCCACTATAATAATAGACCTCGACCCACTATAATAATCGACCTCGACCCACTATAATAATAGACTTCGACCAACTATAATAATAGACCTCGACCCACTATAATAATAGACCTCGACCCACTATAATAATAGACTTCGACCCACTATAATAACCTCGACCCACTATAATAACCTTGACCCACTATAATAACCTTGACCCACTATAATAACCTTGACCCACTATAATAACCTCGACCCACTATAATAACCTTGACCCACTATAATAACCTCGACCCACTATAATAACCTCGACCCACTATAATAACCTTGACCCACTATAATAACCTTGTCCCACTATAATAACCTCGACCCACTATAATAACCTCGACCCACTATAATAACCTTGACCCACTATAATAACCTCGACCCACTATAATAACCTCGACCCACTATAATAACCTCGACCCACTATAATAACCTCGACCCACTATAATAACCCCGGCCCACTATAATAACCTCGACCCACTATAATAACCTCGACCCACTATAATAACCTCGACCCACTATAATAACCTTGACCCACTATAATAACCTCGACCCACTATAATAACCTCGACCCACTATAATAACCTTGACCCACTATAATAACCTCGACCCACTATAATAACCTTGACCCACTATAATAACCTCGACCCACTATAATAACCTCGACCCACTATAATAACCTTGACCCACTATAATAACCTCGACCCACTATAATAACCTTGACCCACTATAATAACCTTGACCCACTATAATAACCTTGACCCACTATAATAACCTCGACCCACTATAATAACCTCGACCCACTATAATAACCTCGACCCACTATAATAACCCCGGCCAACTATAATAACCCCGGCCCACTATAATAACCCCGCCCCACTATAATAACCCCGGCCCACTATAATAACCCCGGCCCACTATAATAACACCGGCCCACTATAATAACCCCGGCCCACTATAATAACCTCGACCCACTATAATAACCCCGGCCCACTATAATAACCCCGGCCCACTATAATAACCCCGGCCCACTATAATAACCCCGGCCCACTATAATAACCCCGGCCCACTATAATAACCTCGACCCACTATAATAACCCCGGCCCACTATAATAACCCCGGCCCACTATAATAACCCCGGCCCACTATAATAACCCCGGCCCACTATAATAACCTCGACCCACTATAATAACCCCGGCCCACTATAATAACCTCGACCCACTATAATAACCCCGGCCCACTATAATAACCCCGGCCCACTATAATAACCCCGGCCCACTATAATAACCCCGGCCCACTATAATAATTAAATAGGGCGCAGATTAGAGAGTTAATTACCTAATATGATGAACTACTATTAAGGACAAAAATGAAAATATAAAAAAAAAGTTGGTAGCCCGTGGTGGAGCACTGTAGCCGGTGGTGGAGGACTGTAGCCGGTGGTGGCGCACTGTAGCCGGTGGTGGAGGACTGTAGCCGGTGGTGGCGCACTGTAGCCGGTGGTGGCGCACTGTAGCCGGTGGTGGCGCACTGTAGCCGGTGGTGGCGCACTGTAGCCGGTGGTGGCGCACTGTAGCCGGTGGTGGCGCACTGTAGCCGGTGGTGGAGGACTGTAGCCGGTGGTGGCGCACTGTAGCCGGTGGTGGAGGACTGTAGCCGGTGGTGGCGCACTGTAGCCGGTGGTGGAGGACTGTAGCCGGTGGTGGCGCACTGTAGCCGGTGGTGGCGCACTGTAGCCGGTGGTGGCGCACTGTAGCCGGTGGTGGCGCACTGTAGCCGGTGGTGGAGGACTGTAGCCGGTGGTGGCGCACTGTAGCCGGTGGTGGCGCACTGTAGCCCGTGGTGGCGCACTGTAGCCGGTGGTGGCGCACTGTAGCCCACTGTAGCCAGTGGTGGAGCACTGTAGCCGGTGGTGGACACTGTAGCCCGTGGTGGAGCACTGTAGCAATACTGTAGCCCACTGTGGTGGTGCACTGTAGCCAGTGGTGGAGCACTGTAGCCCACTGTAGCCGGTGGTGGAGCACTGTAGCCAGTGGTGGAGCACTGTAGCCGGTGTTGGAGCACTGTAGCCAGTGGCGCACTGTAGCCCGTGGTGGCGCACTGTAGCCCGTGGTGGCGCACTGTAGCCCGTGGTGGCGCACTGTAGCCCGTGGTGGCGCACTGTAGCCCGTGGTGGAGCACTGTAGCCGGTGGTGGAGCACTGTAGCCAGTGGTGGAGCACTGTAGCCAGTGGTGGAGCACTGTAGCCGGTGGTGGAGCTCTGTAGCCGGTGGTGGAATACTGTAGCTAGTGGTGGAGCACTGTAGCCAGTGGTGGAGCACTGTAGCCGGTGGTGGAACACTGTAGCCGGTGGTGGAACACTGTAGCCGGTGGTGGAGCACTGTAGCCGGTGGTGGAATACTGTAGCCAGTGGTGGAGCACTGTAGCCAGTGGTGGAGCACTGTAGCCGGTGGTGGAGCACTGTAGCCAGTGGTGGAGCACTGTAGCCGGTGGTGGAACACTGTAGCCGGTGGTGGAACACTAGCCAGTGGTGGAGCACTGTAGCCGGTGGTGGAACACTGTAGCCGGTGGTGGAACACTGTAGCCAGTGGTGGAGCACTGTAGCCGGTGGTGGAACACTGTAGCCGGTGGTGGAACACTGTTGCCAGTGGTGGAGCACTGTAGCCGGTGGTGGAACACTGTAGCCGGTGGTGGAACACTGTAGCCAGTGGTGGAGCACTGTAGCCGGTGGTGGAACACTGTAGCCAGTGGAGCACTGTAGCCAGTGGTGGAGCACTGTAGCCAGTGGTGGAGCACTGTAGCCGGTGGAGCACTGTAGCCGGTGGTGGAGCACTGTAGCCAGTGGTGGAGCACTTCAGCCGGTGGTGGAGCACTGTAGCCGGTGGTGGAACACTGTAGCCGGTGGTGGAACACTGTAGCCGGTGGTGGAATACTGTAGCCAGTGGTGGAGCACTGTAGCCGGTGGTGGAGCACTGTAGCCAGTGGTGGAGCACTGTGGCCGGTGGTGGAGCACTGTAGCCAGTGGTGGAGCACTGTAGCCGGTGGTGGAGCACTGTAGCCCGTGGTGGAGCACTGTAGCCGGTGGTGGAGCACTGTAGTCGGTGGTGGAGCACTGTAGCCGGTGGTGGAGCACTGTAGCCAGTGGTGGAGCACTGTAGCCAGTGGTGGAGCACTGTAGCCGGTGGTGGAGCACTGTAGCTGGTGGTGGAGCACTGTAGCCGGTGGTGGAGCACTGTAGCCGGTGGTGGAACACGAGCCAGTGGTGGAGCACTGTAGCCGGTGGTGGAGCACTGTAGCCGGTGGTGGAGCACTGTAGCCAGTGGTGGAGCACTGTAGCCAGTGGTGGAGCACTGTAGCCGGTGGTGGAGCACTGTAGCCAGTGGTGGAGCACTGTAGCCGGTGGTGGAGCACTGTAGCCAGTGGTGGCGCACTGTAGCCCGTGGTGGAGCACTGTAGCCGGTGGTGGAGCACTGTAGCCCGTGGTGGAGCACTGTAGCCGGTGGTGGAGCACTGTAGTCGGTGGTGGAGCACTGTAGCCGGTGGTGGAGCACTGTAGCCAGTGGTGGAGCACTGTAGCCAGTGGTGGAGCACTGTAGCCAGTGGTGGAGCACTGTAGCCAGTGGTGGCGCACTGTAGCCAGTGGTGGCGCACTGTAGCCCGTGGTGGAGCACTGTAGCCGGTGGTGGAGCACTGTAGTCGGTGGTGGAGCACTGTAGCCGGTGGTGGAGCACTGTAGCCAGTGGTGGAGCACTGTAGCCAGTGGTGGAGCACTGTAGCCGGTGGTGGAGCACTGTAGCCGGTGGTGGAGCACTGTAGCCGGTGGTGGAGCACTGTAGCCGGTGGTGGAACACGAGCCAGTGGTGGAGCACTGTAGCCGGTGGTGGAGCACTGTAGCCGGTGGTGGAGCACTGTAGCCAGTGGTGGAGCACTGTAGCCAGTGGTGGAGCACTGTAGCCGGTGGTGGAGCACTGTAGCCGGTGGTGGAATACTGTAGCTAGTGGTGGAGCACTGTAGCCGGTGGTGGAGCACTGTAGCCAGTGGTGGAGCACTGTAGCCGGTGGTGGAACACTGTAGCCGGTGGTGGAGCACTGTAGCCGGTGGTGGAATACTGTAGCCAGTGGTGGAGCACTGTAGCCGGTGGTGGAGCACTGTAGCCAGTGGTGGAGCACTGTAGCCGGTGGTGGAGCACTGTAGCCGGTGGTGGAACACTGTAGCCGGTGGTGGAACACGAGCCAGTGGTGGAGCACTGTAGCCGGTGGTGGAACACTGTAGCCGGTGGTGGAACACTGTAGCCAGTGGTGGAGCACTGTAGCCGGTGGTGGAACACTGTTGCCAGTGGAGCACTGTAGCCGGTGGTGGAACACTGTAGCCGGTGGTGGAACACTGTAGCCAGTGGTGGAGCACTGTAGCCGGTGGTGGAACACTGTAGCCAGTGGTGGAGCACTGTAGCCAGTGGTGGAGCACTGTAGCCGGTGGAGCACTGTAGCCGGTGGAGAACTGTAGCCGGTGGTGGAGCACTGTAGCCGGTGGTGGAGCACTGTAGCCGGTGGTGGAACACTGTAGCCGGTGGTGGAATACTGTAGCCAGTGGTGGAGCACTGTAGCAGGTGGTGGAGCACTGTAGCCAGTGGTGGAGCACTGTGGCCGGTGGTGGAGCACTGTAGCCAGTGGTTGAGCACTGTAGCCGGTGGTGGAACACTGTAGCCGGTGGAGCACTGTAGCCGGTGGTGGAACACTGTAGCCGGTGGTGGAACACTGTAGCCGGTGGTGGAACACTGTAGCCGGTGGTGGAGCACTGTAGCCGGTGGTGGAACACTGTAGCCGGTGGTGGAGCACTGTAGCCAGTGGCGGAACTGTAGCCAGTGGTGGAGCACTGTAACCGGTTGTGGAACAGTGTAGCCAGTGGTGGAGCACTGTAGCCTGTGGTGGAACACTGTAGCCAGTGGTGGAACACTGTAGCCGGTGGTGGAGCACTGTAGCCAGTGGTGGAACATTGTAGCCAGTGGTGGAGCACTGTAGCCGGTGGTGGAACACTGTAGCCAGTGGTGGAGCACTGTAGCCAGTGGTGGAGCACTGTAGCCGGTGGTGGAACACTGTAGCCAGTGGTGGAGCACTGTAGCCGGTGGTGGAGCACTGTAGCCAGTGGTGGAGCAATGTAGCCGGTGGTGGAACACTTTAGCCGGTGGTGGAACACTTTAGCCGGTGGTGGAGCACTGTAGCCGGTGGTGGAGCACTGTAGCCGGTGGTGGAACACTGTAGCCAGTGGTGGAGCACTGTAACCAGTGGTGGAGCACTGTAGCCGGTGGTGGAACACTAACCGGTGGTGGAGCACTGTAGCCAGTGGTGGAACACTGTAGCCAGTGGTGGAACACTGTAGCCAGTGTTGGAGCACTGTAGCCGGTGGTGGAACACTGTAGCCGGTGGAACACTGTAGCAGTGGTGGAACACTATATCCGGTGGTGGAACACTGTAGCCAGTGGTGGAGCACTGTAGCCAGTGGTGGAGCACTGTAGCCAGTGGTGGAGCACTGTAGCCGGTGGTGGAGCACTGTAGCCGATGGTGGAACACTGTAGCCGGTGGTGGAACACTGTAGCCGGTGGTGGAACACTGTAGCCAGTGGAACACTGTAGCAGTGGTGAAGCACTGTAACCAGTGGTGGAGCGCTGTAGCCGGTGGAGGAACACTGTAGCCAGTAGTGGAGCACTATAGCCAGTGGTGGAGCACTGTAGCCGGTGGTGGAACACTGACTGTAGCCAGTGGTGGAACACTGTAGCAGTGGTGGAGCACTGTAGCCGGTGGAGGAACACTGTAGCCAGTGGCGAAGCACTGTAGCCAGTGGTGGAACACTGTAGGTAGTTGTGGAGCACCAGCCAGTGGTGGAGCACTGTAGCCAGTGGTGGAGCACTGTAGCCAGTGGTGGAGCACTGTAGCCAGTGGTGGAGCACTGTAGCCAGTGGTGGAGCACTGTAGCCGGTGGTGGAGCACTGTAGCCAATGGTGGAACACTGTATTCAGTGGCGGAGCACTGTAACAGTGGTGAATCACTGTAGCCAGTGGTGGAGCACTGTAGCCAGTGGTGGAGCACTGTAGCCGGTGGTGGAACACTGTATTCAGTGGTGGAGCACTGTAACAGTGGTGAAGCACTGTAGCCAGTGGTGGAGCACTGTAACAGTGGTGAAGCACTGTAGCCAGTGGTGGAGCACCTTAGCCGGTGGTGGAGCACTGTAGCCAGTGGTGGAACACTGTAGCCGGTGATGGAACACTGTAGCCAGTTGTGGAACACTGTAGCCAGTGGTGGAGCACTGTAGCCGGTGGTGGAACACTGACTTTAGCCAGTGGTGGAACACTGTAGCAGTGGTGAAGCACTGTAACCAGTGGTGGAGCACTGTAGCCGGTGGAGGAACACTGTAGCCAGTGGCGAAGCACTGTAGCCAGTGGTGGAACACTGTAGCCACTGGTGAAACACTGTAGCCACTGGTGGAGCACTGTAGCCAATGATGGAGCACTGTAGCCAGTGGTGGAACACTTATGGTTATATTAATTTTCGCAGGACGTCTGACACACTAACGGCGCAATCCTGCCTCAATGAGACCAACAACGGGAGACCTTATGATGCAAAGAACAGGAGTCCTCTCCGTTACGAGACGCAACAACAGGAGCTCTTACGAAAATAAAAGGAGCTTCTGAGAGAGTAACACGTTCCCAGGCAAGGCCAGCAACAGGAGTAAATTGAATCTAAGATATCAATAGCAGCTTATTTCCCTTCAATGATCAACAGCGTGAGTGACGATCTGCGCCCTTCTGCTTCATTCTGAAATTCAATGGAATCTGGGCTAGAGTTCAATCTTCAGGTGCACCACGCTCCTTCGAAGAGGTTCACCAAGCTGCTGATTGTGCAGTTAAGCCCTTGTAAACATGTCGTTAGATAAAGACCTTGAAGGCTATGCACAGTGCAGGAATATTTGTACAAACTGTACAATGCTAAACCGAGTTTGGCTGGGTGTTGAGTGCCGTCCCAATCTCACTGTACACCTTTAGTTTCATTACACGGTCTCCAGCACAGATTTCTCACGTTTTTGTTTTATTTTATTTTATTAGGTTTAATATTTGATAGCAAATCTTCAAATTCATGAACAAAAACTTATGCGGCATGTAGGATCTGCATAGCAATATTATGCATAGCATAGGGTCAGTAGGTCTACTTCAGTGCTCATGTGTTTTGGTATTATGTTCTTACACCAAGCAGTGCGGTGTCTGCACAGAAAGGCAACATTAAAATCAGCACGCATGTCACGCGTGCTGTGAGGACAGAAAGTGTTTGGAGGTGTGACAAGATACCCGGTGCTAAGCCAATTTGTGATGGCCGTCGTGAAAACGTACACACGAGCGTTAACATGAGCAGCCACACACAACGCTGAAGAGAAGAGAAAGAACAGATGAACCGAGACCGGATACCATCAACACACCAGAGAAAGAAATGAGAAAAAGTCTTTTAGGCTCACTGGGTACAACAAAAACATTTAGAGCCTGGCAGAGTGTCAACAGGAGCTCGGAGAGGACAGAGGCTCCCTTTGAACAGCTAACAAAAATCTAGAAATCACTGGGAACATTGCACTTGCCAGAAAGCTTGGATACGGCAAATTTTGCACCAGTATTAACGAAAGGAGGCGACTGACGTTACATACAGGAGACATCAGGCTACAGCCGGTAACATCGACAAGAATTATATTAGGCAAGAGAGAGGAAATCTAGGAGAGCGGTGCAGTACCTCCACAGATATGGTTTCATAACTGACAACTAACCGACACCGTTAAGAGAAAGTTCGTAGTGTGTCACAAGCCGACTTGTTTTTTGTCTGGGTAAGAGATTAAACAAGAGGAAAGAGAGAGAGAGGTGGCCGGGAGCATATTCATGTAGGAAAGAGCTGAGCCTCGTGTCGCTTGAAGAGTGAAATATTAAACAAAATGTGATAATAATGCAAAAGAGTTTACAAAGAAAGACTAACGTTAAAAGAACCAAAATAATGAGACAGAGATGGACACTGAACACTATGATGAGCATCGAGGATATGAAATATTTTTTTTTGTTATAAGGGCAGTGAGAAAGTTGAATAAACTGGATGAAGAGATAATGTTTCAGGCTAGGAATTAACTACGCTTGTTGGTTAATAGATGAGAGGTGTAGCATAGACCCGATCACTTCAAGCACACCTCTGTGAGTGCACCTCGTTAAGTACTCACTAAAAGGGGAAAAAATGAGCAGTAAAAGCACATAACGACACTCTTGGCTAAGCAAACATCGAAGGCAAATGCAAAGTTATCAAAGTTTAAGCACAGCCACCAGGAAACTAAATAAGGAGTAATTCAGATCGCTGTACATATAAGGCAGACCGGTACTGGAGTGAGTGACACCAACATGGAGCTTCCTAGCGTTAAAAAAATAAACTGATTAAATCTTGAATTTTGCCTCAGGTCTGTGTGGTCCCAGAACTAAAAGAGATCGGATAGAAGACAGACTCAGAGGATCTAATCCTCGTGTCACTGAAGGATTGAAGAGCTGTGTAAGATATTGTCACAGCTAAATAGACTGGCAGAATTACGTGGGTAACATCCGAACTAGGAGACACAAATGAAACTAAGAGTGGAAATGAGGAAGATGTGCGTGAAAACGAATGATTTCAGTGTGAATGTAGTGTGACGAACTCCGTTTACAGATTACACATGAGGTTCCTTGATGCTGATGATGGGGCTCTTGATGTAAGGAAATGGACCGGTGTTCCAATTGCTCGAATGCCTTCCATTCGTCCCCGAGGCGCTGTATGACCCCTTCATACTTAGCGCTCCCCTATGGATGTTGACACTCAACAAGACTAAGACTCACAACACTAGACAGTGATTTACAGGCGGTGCCTAAGAGTCAGAACTAATGTTCCCCAGAAACAACCAGGTCAGACAGACAGTTAAGCAGTTATTCTTACAAACACGAATATCAATCTCTACGCAACTTCTTCAACTGCAAATACAGAAAACACACACCACCTCCAACTCATGCACACAGAAAACACACACCACCTCCATTTCAGACATACAGAAAACACACACCACCTCCAACTCAAACATACAGAAAACACACACCACCTCCAACTCAAGCACACAGAAAACACACACCACATCCAACTCAAGCACACAGGAAACACGCACCACCTCCAACTCAAACACAGAAAACACACACCCCCTCCAACTCAAGCACACAGAAAACACACACACCACCTCCAACTCGGACATGCAGAAAACACACACCACCTCCAACTCAAGCACACAGAAAACACACACCACCTCCAACTCAAACATACAGAAAACACACACCACCTCCAACTCAAGCACACAGAAAACATACACCACCTCCAACTCAAGCACACAGAAAACACACACCACCTCCAACTCAAACATACAGAAAACACACACCACCTCCAACTCAAGCACACAGAAAACATACACCACCTCCAACTCAAGCACACAGAAAACACACACCACCTCCAACTCAAGCACACAGAAAACGCAACCACCTCCAACTCAAGCACACAGAAAACACACACCACATCCAACTCAAGCACACAGAAAACACACACCACATCCAACTCAAGCACACAGAAAACACACACCACATCCAACTCAAGCACACAGGAAACACACACCACCTCCAACTAAAACACAGAAAACACACACCACCTCCAACTCAAACATACAAAAAACACACACCACCTCCAACTCAAACATACAAAAAACACACACCACCTCCAACTCAAACATACAAAAAACACACACCACCTCCAACTCAAACATACAAAAAACACACACCACCTCCAAATCAAACATACAGAAAACACACACCACCTCCAACTCAAACATACAAAAAACACACACCACCTCCAACTCAAACATACAGAAAACACACACCACCTCCAACTCAAACATACAAAAAACACACACCACCTCCAACTCAAACACAAAACCTCATTTCTCATCTCAGAGATACACAAACTCAACATCTCAAAAGGCAACCCGCACATCTCCCCCAGCCCAAACACACAGACTGTATTTCTCAGTCCAAACACAAACCGCACATCTCCTCAAACACAAACCATATTTACCTCTCAAATAAAAGGCACTAGCCTCACATCATCTCAGATTTACATAACACCACATCTCCTGAAACTCGTAAACTCAAAACACACACACACACATCCCCAATTTAAACACACAAACACACAGACAACCACCAACCAGCACATACATTAAACAAGCAAACGCAGCAGATTCAGCCTCTCCAAACAAACCACACAAACCCACCCTTCCCCTCGGAGTTCATTAGCATATCAAGACCCAATCAGTGCTCGATAAAACCCACTTGAATTGACAATTAACTCTTTTGTGTATCCATAACACGAGATCTTATCAGTCGTACTATCAAATGTTACGCTTATCTCTCTCTTCAGATGAGTGTGTGGTGTACCAAAATCAAAAATTATACAGAAAAATAACATTATGATAATTGCTAGTGAATAAATATGATTCGGGATATATTTGTATATTTTCTTATTGGTCGTATATATATATATATATATATATATATATATATATATATATATATATATAGATAGATATATATAGAGATATATATATAGACATGTCTATATATATATATATATATACATGTATGTATATATATATATACATGTATATATATATATATATATATACATGTATGTATATATATATATATATATATATATAACGTATCATCTCATTAAATAATTCCGCTGGAATGAGATTACATAACAAACCATCAATGATAAACTTTTACTAGAAAGGAAAAAATTCTCAATATAAATAATTAAACTCATTTTGAATATCGCGCAAATTAAATGGAGTAACCTGTTACAAGGGACTGATCTGATCGAACCTTACGATGAGTTGTTCAGCAACGATCATGGTGTTGTGAACTGTGTAGTAAGTGATTTAGGGACAGCAGTAGGTGCCCAGGAAGACCCATGTCTGAGTACAAAGCCTCGTTTAACTACTTTTGTTTCTTTAGTGGCTTAAGGGTAGTGTGGTGGAGTGCTGCACTACTACTCGGCTCAGAGTTAGAGTCCACATAAAGCCGTGTTTACGCAAGATGTTTACGTTCATTAGTGGAAGAGCTCATCCGAGCTTAGAGCTTTTTTTTTTCCCTGTGGCTCGCTGATAATTAGTCTGAATATTAGAAATTAAAATGTTTCGTTGTTGTTAAACATTAGTAAAGGTAGTGTAACTTAAAATATGTCAGGTACAAGTGTTTTTGAAGACAGAAGCTACGAGGATACCGACATTATGGATGAAAGAACACAAGTGTATACAGGTGGGAGATCTTCATTGGATACGTTACGGCTCTGGGAGCTTGATCTCTCCAAATGATGCAAGAGAAAGAGAATACAGTTGTTACAGTAGAGAAAGCATGTCACTGGTGAAGATCAGGTGGAGGCGTCAGGTTATTATCAGATAGCCAGCACGTTCTTCTGTGGTGTTGGTGGTAACAATTAAAGATGATTCAAAACACTGGTGCCTCTCAATATATCATTGATCACTCAAGGTATCATTGTAGATCACTCTTACTTTGCTCCAGGGCATGAAATGACCCTCTTTAACTTTGCGCAAGACAAATTCCTTGATAGTTTGTCTTAGTGTCAAGTATTTTTGTGTTCTAGATCTCATGTGTTCTAGATCCCATGTGTTCTAGATCTCATGTGTTCTAGATCCCATGTGTTCTAGATCTCATGTGTTCTAGATCTCATGTGTAGATCTTTCTGCACTCTCTCCGCAAGGTGTAATGTACACTCCTGCTTCACTGTTGGGTTCGTCATAAGGCTCTTTCTGGTGAGATCTCTGATGGAAGACGTGGTCATGGTAGTTAAGCAGAGGCTGCTACTTGGAAGGGCCTGTGTGGTGGCGTTGGCCATTATTTCTGCAGGTAGAATAAAGAATCTGGTTTTCTTGGTAGTGGCGTTGCTGACTGAGTTGAGCAGATTCACAGATCTGCATCTGCTATCTTATGTAAAGTAGGGAAGACGTAAGTCTGTGAAGGCATGGGTGATGCACTGGCATTTTTATTAAAAAAAAAATGACCACGTCTCTTTTGGTGAGTGTCATGGTGTGAGCAGAAATGAATAAGAGATTTGTATTTGTGGACCTTCAGGTGACTCTGACAGAAAATGTCTTTATCGGGTGACATCAAGAAGCTAGAGTTTGCCTTCCTTTTCTAGCTGAAGAGGGAATTTAATTGTAGGTTCGACGTAGTTGATCTTATGAAGAAAATCTTGAATGTTGAGTCTTTTGGGACATATGACCAGAATGTCATCGACATATCTGAACCTTGCAACTGGAGCAGGAATGATATTGCTAAAACTTTGCCCCTTAAGTTTTCCATAAAAAAAATTGTTGGCTAGGACTGCGTATGGAGGACTTCTAATAGCTAAGCCAAAATGCTGTTTGAAAAAGCTGGTTTCCATATCTGAAGTGGAAAATCACTCGCCTCCCACTTCAGATGTATGGATAGCGCTGAGGCTACATCAAATGTGTTAACTAAAAGGACACCAGTGCAACTAATGTGACTTTTATTGTGGCATCGTTTCGCTCTCCAGGAGCTTTATCAAGCCCCTCCTGGTGAGCGAAACGTTGCCACAATAAAATATCACATTAGTTGCACTTGTGCCCTTTTACTGAACATATTGTCGGTAATTCTACCAACAGTAATACAGAATCACAAGTCACAACGCTGATAATCCTGCTAGTTGCCTATGTGAAATCACATTATGTCTCTCCCCCCTCCTGCTAGAAGAATGACAGACTGCTGATATGGGACAATACATGTGCATTTGCTTTATCTCTGACACCAGTACACCATTTAGAGTTGGTCAGCAAATTTGTGCTTCTGATCATAGTGTCTCTGGGACAATACTTGTGTAGTATATATCTATATCTATATATATATATATATATATATATATATATATATATATATATATATATATATATATATATATATATATATATATATATATATACACACACACACACACACAAAACAATCGCAGACAGGCGATCTTCACAGTGCAAGAAAGCCACGGGGGGGGGGGAGGGGGGGAACTTTAGCTCAAGTACTTTCACACTTCTCAGTGCGCCATCAGGAACTGTGAAATGTTGCAAAGGCAACAACAGAAGAAGTAGGGTAAGTGTTCAGAGAGTGGTAGTATGGAGCCAGCCAGTCAGTCTCTGAGAGAGACAAGCTAAGTCCAATATAATCGGCAGAACGAAAATCGGGGACTTTTACTGTATTATCCTTATTCTGGTACTCCCAGGTAATATTAAAAGTAATGGATTTGTGATCACTTGCGCCAAGCTCTTCAGTGATCTCCAGATTATTTACGAGGGTTTCTTATTTGACAAGACTAGGTCGAGCAAATTATTACTTCTGGTAGGCTCTGTTACACACTGTTTCAGAAAACAGCCCTGAACTACTTCTGTAAAGTCACTGGACTCCAGATTACCGGTCAAAGAAGTCCAGTCAATTTGACTAAAGTTAAAATCCCCTACTATCACTACGTTATTGTGTTTAGAAGCCCTAACAATTTCGTCCCAAAGAAGTCTCCCTCTATCGTGATCCAACCCTGGAGGTCGGTATATGACACGTAGAATTAGTTTTTCTTGACCTACAAACTCTACCCAAACATATTCTGTTACTGATCCATCTATTTTTATACCTGTTTTTATGCAACAATTTATATTTTCTCATACATATAATGCAACTCCACCCTCTTTCCCGTTATATCTATCTACATGGAGCAACTTAAACCCTTGAATATGACAGCAATCATACCCCGACCCTAAATTATACCATGTTTCAGTTATTGCAATGACATCAAAGTTCCCAGCACATTCTACCAAACACAATTCATTAATTTTATTTCTGGCCCTTCGACAGTTAGTATAAAATACATTAATATGTTTTTCTTGTGAACCTTTTTTCCATTCAGCTTTTCTTTTACACAATTTCTATTACTGTCATTACCCTGTGTTACTCGATGACTGTTATTGTTAAGATTTATGGTATCAAAGCCTAAATCAATATTTCGAGACTCATTATTTTCCATTCCTAAACCCATACTTCTAACTAATCCTAGTTTAAAGCCCTAACAACATCCTCAACAGAGCTAGCGAGAAAACCCACACCTGCCCTAGATAAGTGAACCCCATCCCTGGCATACATGTCATTTCGGCCATAAAAGTGATCCCAGTTGTCAATGAATGATACTGCATTATCCTTACAGTGTTTGTTCAGCCAGCAGTTTATACCAATCGCTCTGGACAGCCATTCATTTCCAACACCTCTTCTTGGCAAAATACCACATATAACCTTTACTGCACATGTAAGTTCCATCAAACGCCTTAACTACTGGGAACGCCTGGAAGCACTTGACTTGTACTTACTGGAGCGCAGGCGAGAGAGATGCATCATAATCTACATCTGGAAGATCCTGGAGGGACTGGTCCCTAATCTGCACAGAGAAATCACTCCCTACAACAGCAAAAGACTTGGCAAGCGATGCAACATACCCCCAGTGAAAAGCAGGGGCACCATTAGTACACTAAGAGAAACACAATAAGTGTCCTGGGCCCAAGACTGTTCAGCAAGCCTCCCACCAGCCATAAGAGGAATCACTAATAGGCCCCTGGTTGTCTTCGAGAGGGAGCTAGACAGATACCTAAAGTCAGTGCCGGATCAGCCGGGCTGTGGTTCATACGTCGGACTACGTGTGGTCAGCAGTAACAGCCTCGTTGATCAGGCCCTGATCCACCGGGAGGCCTGGTCATGGACCGGGCCCCGGGGGCGTTGATCCCCGGAATGCCCTCCTGGTAGACTCCAGGTAAGGTTCCCTCCCTTCCTAATAATGTCTATTGCTGCCCTATACCTTCTAACTAAATCCTTACTTCTACGCTTGCCTACATCATTGCTTCCAGCACTTAGGCGGATAGTAGAATTGATCCCATTTCCATACATGATGTTGTCAAGCCGGCTAACAATATCCTCCATCCCAGCCCCAGATTATGATATATCTCTCTCGCCTGCGCCCCTGGGAGTACAGGTCAAGTGCTTCCAGGCGCTCGCAGTAGTTAAGGTGTTTGATGGAACTTATACGTGCAGTGAAGGTTCTCTGTACACTCTCTAGATCAGCGATTTCACCTGCCTTCAATGGAGAGGTTAATGTACAGCAGTATTCCAGCCTAGGCTCTAACTAGTGTCCCAAACGCCTTGACTGGGCGTCCCAATAATGGGACTCCCAGCTAATATTCTTCCCAACGGTATGTATTATTTTCTGTATTTTAAATACGGTTAGGTTAAGTTAGAATAAATTGAAGCTAAAACCTTGTGTAATTTTAAAAATAGGTTAGTAGGCCAGTAGGCCTTCTCACGAAATCGTAATGACACGTCAGTCTGGAGTTTTATGACTCTGATCGCGGGTTCTATCCCCACCCGTGGTATGATTTCTTATGTGCTTGGGCCAGTAGGTGATGTGGACCTGCCTAGCATGGACCAGTAGGCCTGCTGCAGTGCTCCTTCTTTCTTAAATCAATAAAAAATGGCACACTTAACTACAGCCAAATTTTAAAAGAGCAACAAAAGACCTGGCAACGAAATCTAAAAAGGTTGCAGTCCGTGTGCGACACTTTCAGTGGTAGATCGTGTTCAACCTGACACCTGGGCTGGGTAACGAGGTTCAGAGTCCTCAAGAATGGATTTAACTTGTCGCTTGAGTGCTGGGTAACAAGGTTCAGAGTCCACTCTCCTGCCTGTATAAATTTCACCTCTCGGTAATCTGAATGCAACACTGGAATCCAAGCACTCCTGCGGGAACGGAGTTTCGAACCCGCAGGGAACTGAAATTCGAAGCCAATTTCGTTTAATTTACCCTTCCCACCAAATCTTATCATTTACAGTTATTATTGTTGCTAAATTTTGTGTGACTAATGTCCACGAAATACCTATATTCTCCCTTCGTGGAATGGGGAGGCATAAGGAAGTGGGAAGGGTGAGGGAACTAGGATGTGAAGGATAGTGTGAAGAAAGTTGGGAAGGATGGTAGGGAGGAGTGTGGTGAAGGATGCTGGGGAGGGTGATGAGAGAGGAGTAAACACATGTTATCATGTTAAAATTTCAAACTTTTTTGAAGATATCTTACGGTAAAAGTGCA
>NC_091321.1:5429720-5519720 GCF_038502225.1 Cherax quadricarinatus
AGCGAGGAGGACCAAGAGCTAGTGGATGCAACCTCAGTCAAAAAAAATTCAAGAGTATATGCGATGAAGCCCAAATACTCCAACTGAATAAAAGTTAAGAGGCGGGACCAGGAGATGGAGCCCTTCATCTCCCCCTTCCCCGCAGGTAGAACTCAGTGAGTACAGGCACTGTGTACACACACAATATAAACACAGTCTGGGTGTGACAGCCTCCACTTCACATCTCTCAGCCAGAGTCAACGAAGCACAACGTCAATAGATTTTACAAACAATATCTTTTCTAGGATCCTTCAGTCTCCCTCTCCTTAACAAATAGTCGCCCCTCTCCATCTCTCTCTCTCTCTCTCTCTCTCTCTCTCTCTCTCTCTCTCTCTCTCTCTCTCTCTCTCTCTCTCTCTCTCTCTCTCTCTCTCTCTCTCTCTCTCTCTCTCTCCTCTCTCCTCTCTCTCTCTACTCAACTCTTGCCCTTCCGGGGTGCCGCGTAGCTGTGAAACACGCTAGGACTCGACCCCTGCAACCTCAGCTAGGTGAGTACAACTACGTGAGTACACGACTCACAATCGCAAGGTCTCGGGTTCGATTCTCTGACACCTGGAAATGTGTGTGCAAGTTTCCTTACACTGCCCTGTGAGATGACTGTTATGGGTCTCAGAGGGAAAAAAGACGTATTAGCAAACTCCAGTCCTGCTGGAATGTTATGTCTTGTGTAAGACAACACTCCAGTGTTGTGTGTAAGACACTCCAGTACCTTCTGGAAGCACTATTACGTCATGAGTAAAATTTATCCTGTACCTAATGATCTTAGCTAAAAAAAAATATTCTATTCTCTTCCCTTCTCTCTCCTACCTCTCCTTCTCACGTTACCTCCAATCATTGCGTTTTCTTACAGCTTTCATTCACCTTTATCATTCCCTCCTTTTATCACCCATTTTTCCCTCCTATCTTTCCCATTATTTCTCGCTCTTCCTTTTACTCTTCTCTCCATTTAAAGCTTTCTATTCTCCAATCCTTCACTGTACACGTAATTCTTCTATTCTTTTATTTTTTTCCGTTCCCTTCGTCGTCATTATTCCTGTCTCTCGTACCTATCTTCCATCCCATGGCTCCTCGTTTTCCATCGCTTTCTTCGTCCTGCTGTTTACCCTTCCTTCTCTTGCTCTTCTCTCTACCCTTCACTTCTCGTCTCTATCCCCTTCCTCTCCTTCCTCCAAACACCCATCATTACTCTCACCCCTATCATCATGACCCAAGACAAGCTCGTTCTTACAACACACTCTCTCTCTCTCTCTCTCTCTCTCTCTCTCTCTCTCTCTCTCTCTCTCTCTCTCTCTCTCTCTCTCTCTCTCTCTCTCTCTCTCTCTCTCTCTCTCTCTCTCTCTCACACACACACACACACACACACACACACACACACACACACACACACACACACACACACACACACACACACACACACACACACACACACACACACAGAAGAGCTGTGAATCGACCCCTGCAACCACATATAGGTGAGTACACAACACTCGCACTGGAATTCTCTGACAAAATAACCGAGGTGTAAAAGAAAGACAAGATGGGTTGACTACATATTCTTGGACTGTCTTAAAGCGGTTAACACTGTGCGCTATTTAAAATTGATTCACAAATTAGTAGACCAAGCAGGAATACAATGAAGAGGGTTACAGACCATCATGAAATACCCAACAAAAATGAAAGACAGTAGTTGTTGATAAAGGCAAACATAGACTAATTACATCGACTCCTGGCTGAGGGACTGATTACCTCAATCTCCTCCTGATCTTCACAGTTCTTCTTTGTACTGGACTGATGAAGCCACTGTGTGGCGAAACGTTTCCACAATAAAAATTACCCAAGTGTTGCACATGTGTCTAATTTATCAACTTGTCGGTTCTCTGAACCATTTATCTGCATTCCTGTTAGGAATATTATTATTTTATATATATGTAAAATAACTGCAAAGAGGATTGACTCTTGAGAAGTGCATTTCACTTCGCTTAATAGATCTTGAAAGCCCATTAGTAATCCAGAAATATTTTTCTCCTAAGGGATACCAGTCATTGAATAAACAATAGACCAAACTCACAATCTAGTGATGCTGTTCATGATCTTTATACAACCAAGAGATTGGGAGATCCGAACGCGAGGCACTGGACTCAGAAATATTACACACTTCCACGTACAGGTCTGTCTCCAAGACTTGGGCACACTGTTCCACCTCCGGGACTGTCTCCAAGACTTGGGCACACTCTTCCACCTCCAGGTCTGTCTCCAAGACTTGGCCACACTCTTCCACCTCCAGGACTTTCTCCAAGACTTGACCCGAAGTCCTCTATATATCCAACAGCACCTGCAACCTGAACCCAAAATCAAGAGGTGACGTCAATTCGCCTTCTCCAGTTTCCATTGCAGATGGCTGACTCTTTGAAATAACCCAGCTGTCCCCATACCTGCCATTTAAGTCATGGGTTATAGACCACCTGAGGTCAAGGAACACAGCAGCGGAACAGACAAAGAAGCCTATATTTAAGATTGCATCTGTACGAACATTGCTATGAGTTGGAGAACTATTAGTGTGGATGTTAACATCCAGTGATATTATGATACGCTCCTGTCTGGTCTACAAAATGGATATTCACATCACCAAGTTTTAGAAAGGGGCCTGAAAGCTCACAGAACTGTTCTTGAGTTGAACGTCATGCAGGCAATATGGAGGATTTACAAGGAGCACACAAATATCCCCACTTGAAAGAAACACAAACATGGAACATGACTGTAATGAAAAACAGCATAAGCCAAGATACTCTCCCCCTCCCTCTCATGGCCTTGGCAACAGCATCACTGGGATAGAAGAGAAGGCAAAGGCATAAAACTTGTGACTCACCCTTGGGCAAACAGACCAAGGATTGGTCATGGTCCTTTTGAAGGCTGTATGCCTTCTCAACAAAGCTGGAATTTCTGCTTGGCATATTAAGAGGGAGGTGAAAATTATTGTGAGTGACGGTTCCAGGATCTTCATGTTAAAGGCAGCGAGTCACCCATCCCTAACGTTCGATGGGGACAGTGCACAAAATGGTCACCAACTCCCCCTTTTCTCTTCCCCTCTTCTCCCTAAAACAGAATTTTGTGTCTGTACAGCATCAATAACTTCTACCAGAACACCCTTGATAAGCTATTTGATTATTATTTCTTAAAACTGGTCCGTAGTCCACTTACAAGTGACTCCTGAGTTCCATCAGTCTCTTCCATGATAAATGTACAATCACATATTCAGTGATTTTTTTTCCCCTGGAATAGTTTGCCTTTAATGATGGATCAATGTAAGATGTTTGCCTCCAACAGGCAAAATTGTTAGGTAAATAAATACATGAGTAATGAAACATTTATTACGGCTATGTTTCGCTCTCCAGGATCATCATCAAGGTAATGCCAATGACATGATTAAGCTCCTGGCAGGCGAAATGTTTCATTAGTTGCTCTTGTGTCCATTTACCTAACACATTGTGCGTAATTTCACCAGTATTAATACAGCCAGTTATTTAGATATTTATATATCGCTTTAAGCCTGTGATATCTGTGAAGGTCAGAAAGTTGCATCGAGCAGTTTATCACGAAGGAAAGTCATCACTGCACCAACTACACTCATAAGTTTCTCAGTGTGGGTGTCTTTATCAGCCTAAGTAAACTGCAAGGAGCATTGCAGCGGTAGCATCCTGTGTGTGTTGAATCTGAGTCAGCTTGCTCACGAGGTCCATTGGAACATCAGAAGCTGGTTCCTAGAACAGACCATAGTCCATAGTCGTGCCAGGGCCATTAGGGAAATGTCTCTTCTGCATAGGATCCAGTGGAAAGAATATGAGCCTTGGCAGAAAATAAATTAAACGAGAAAAAGAAAAAAAATGAGAGGACAATGTTTAAATATCCTTCAATACGGCACCAGTAATCTATTTAGTCTCAGTTATCCTTGCCCTGTGACCAGCTACACTTACTTTCCCAAGAATTATCTACTCTACCCATTCCCCAGCCACCGAGATGATAACACCCCAAGAATTATCTGAGCATAGCTTAGAAAATCTACTTGTTAAGACCCCTGAACGATAGTAGTAGCATCAATCAAAAAATAATGGATGCAGTCAAGCCTGAAAAGCTGCAGTGCTTCCACTGTTAGATATGCAGATGACCTCAGTAATAATTCTGTCATCAGATGGTACATTAAATGGGCCATTAAATGATCTAGTTCCCTTCAGGTGGTGTGACAGCCACCATGGCACTGCTGTCTGCAGGCACTCTAGGAAAGAGCCAAGCATAATCTACCTTGGCTGGATATATTAACTGATTTCTACCCAACCTCACCGTCTACTAAAAAGATAAGTATTTGCTGTTCTAGGTTAAGTTAGTTTAAGTTGAGTGTAATTAGGCTGCAGATGGTGATAACATGATGGGGAGGATGGTAAAAAAATAAGGAGTAATAGGAAGGAGGTAAGGGGCACTGTGATTGGATTAATAACATGTGAGGCAAAGAAAATGTTATTGGATAAGGCTTATGGGCCAGTAGTTTACTGTAAGGATAAGGAAAGATAGATGTTTGTCTAGGGAACAGGAAGTGGTTGGGATGGGAGGTTGGGAAGGAACAAAGGCAAGATTGGTAATAGGGTTGCATGGGGTAACTGGAAATTGGGCCTTGTCTTCACTTTTCTTTTTTTTTAATATAAGATAAACAACCCTTCTACCTTTCTCATTACTAATTCTGTTGGATTTTATCTTTGTGAATCTCTTGGATTTTTTTTTGTATGATATATGCTTGGTTTACTTTCACTCTCTCTCTCTCTCTCTCTCTCTCTCTCTCTCTCTCTCTCTCTCTCTCTCTCTCTCTCTCTCTCTCTCTCTCTCTCTCTCTCTCTCTCCCTCCCTTTCTTCTCTATAATTGTCATCTCATGTGTCATGTATTCTTATCACTTGTCACTAATTGTGCTCATTCCAGTTTACTCCCATTTCTCTGCCTCTCCTTCCCTCAGGTATCCATTTCATTTATCCATTTGATTTTTTTTTATTTATTTCATCTATATCTCTTCTTTTCTCCACTCTTTCTCTTCCACTTTTCTTTATCTTCTGCTTTTTTTAATATTTTTGTTTATTTCTCATTTTGAGCAAAAAATTAGCACCTGGTTCACCTTTTTATATTCTTTATTTCCGTTAAAAACAGAAATTAGCACCTGATCCATCTGCTCAAATTGATACCAATCCCACCAATGTTTTCCTCTTGCACCTGTGCCGTACCCCTTTGATATACCTTTGAAGATTTTCGAGAGTTTCTCTACTCTCTGAGCCCGGCCATGGAGCCAGGCTCGTCTGGTGCTTGCCTGGTCAACCAGGCTGATGCTGCTGGAGGCCCGCTGCCCCACATATCCATCACAGCCTGGTTGATAAGGCACCCCTGCTGATATTTCCTATGGTTTGTCGTCTTTTCTTGCCACACTCACCGTTTTTCTGGTCACTTGCCCCTCCGTATCATTCTTCCTTCTTCCATCTAACTCGTAAGAGCACCTGTTTTGGATGCAGCTAGAGACTCCTGCCCCAATGCCTTTCCTTGAACTAGTATCGGTTTAAAAAACACTCGTGAAAACACTAGGAAACGTTGTATTTCGAAATGTCTCGGGTCTGGGACCTTGATCAAGGTATCAAGATCCGCAAGACCGCAAGGTTTTTCTAATAAGTATGTCCTGATGTTGCTCACGTGTCTTTTTGAAGCCACTTGTATATATCAGTTACCGTGGTTTATACCAGGAAGTATTGAGCTGCTTGCTCGCCTCTTTCATCATTGTGGTCTTCAGCGTGTTGGGAAGGGGTCCCTGGAACGGCTAATGCTGTTGCCGCCGCCGCAACCACTTAGCTTCAGACGACTCAAGCTTAAGAACTACCTTCCTCCCATTCACTGCTCATTTCTTTGCTGATTTGATCCCCGTGGGATCTTTTCCCACTTACACTCTACGTTTCAACTTTTTTCTTGTCTTTGCACGACTTCTCTTTCCTCATTTCTTTTTGTTTCACCTCATTTTGCTTGTAAAATTCTTTGGTCATAGATGATCAGGAAGGCTTGACTTCACAACACGGGCCGCTCCTTGCCTTGCAAGTTACAAAGATTCTTATTTTTTTACCACTAGTTCGCCTCCACCTGACTTTTGCGTGTATTCCACCTACTGGGAACGCTTGGAAGCACTTGACTTGTACTCGTTGGAACGCAGGAGGGAGAGATATATCATAATCTACACTTGGAAAATCTTGGAAGGAATGGTCCCAAATCTGCACACAGAAATCACTCCCTACGAAAGTAAAAGACTGGGCAGGCGATGCAAAATGCCGCCAATAAAAAGTAGGGGCGCCATTGGTACACTTAAGAGAAAACACCATAAGTGTCCGGGGCCCAAAACTGTTCAACAGCCTCCCATCAAGCATTAGGGGAATTGCCAATAAACCCCTGGCTGCCTTCAAGAGAGAGCTGGACAGATACCTAAAGTCAGTGCCGGATCAGCCGGGCTGTGGCTCGTACGTTGGACTGCGTGCGGCCAGCAGTAACAGCCTAGTTGATCAGGCCCTGATCCATCGGGAGGCCTGGTCATGGACCGGGCCGCGGGGGCGTTGATCCCCGGAATAACCTCCAGGTAACCTCCAGGTAACCACACTAACTACATCACCCAGAGCTTAAAAACATACTATAGAGCTTAAAGTTGTATCAGCAAAAAAATCGATAAAGAGGAATAATTTATGAAGTGTGTGTGTGTGTGTTTGTTTCTGAAGATTAACCATACCTGTACTTGTGTATGTGTATTCACCCAGTGCTTCTCACAGAGTTGTTTTGGCTGTGGGTTGAGTCTTAATTCTTGGCCCCACCACTTAAAACTGCAAGCTTGCGTGATTATCAGTTCCTGAGTGTTTTTATTTTTAACCTTCTCATACCTACTCTTGTAGCTGTGCATGGAGTTAATATTGATTATGCATATCTGCCATCCTGATCTACCATCCTGTACCTGAAGAAGTATTTCATAACATCCCTGTGGATTATACTTGTTGTTGGCTATCATTTACGTCTCTGTGCTATCATCTACGTCGTGATCATATTTTACTTAGGTCTTCTATCTTCTAAGGTCTTCAGGTTTCGTTCATTTAGTTTTCCTCACTGCTTCATACCTGCAACACCAACATGCTTGACCAGGTGTGGGGCTCCATGCTGGCGCTACATACTTTATCACATACCTACTCTTACAACTGTGCATGGATCCTTCATCTACAATTCGGTGTCTAGGTTGTTCCACTTATTGACAAATCTAAGACAAAAATATTTCCTAATATCTCTGTTTACATTGTTCGTTCCTTTCAGTATTTTGTACGTCGTAATCATGTCAACTCTGGTCCTTCTGCCCTCTAGTGTCAAGTGTATCTCCACTAGCTTCTACCCATAGTTCACAGCTCTGGGACTAGTTTCGTTGCAAACCTTTGCACTTTTTCGAGTTTTTCGACATGGTTTATCAAATGTGGGTTCCATACTGGCGCTGCGTACTCCAAGACGCTCCTGACAACTGCCGCATGTGGTGGTGACGGTTGTGTGTGTACTTGTCTGGACATGTCTGGAGGATATTCCGGGGATCAACGCCCCCCGCGGCCCGGTCCATGACCAGGCCTCCCGGTGGATCAGGGTCTGATCAACTTACCTAGTTTTGGTTGTAGGGGTCGAGTCACAGCTCCTGACCCCCCGTCTGTGTGTGTGTGTGTGTGTGTGTGTACTCACCTAGTTATGGTTGCCGGGGTCGAGTCACAGCTCCTGACCCCCCGTCTGTGTGTGTATGTGTGTGTACTCACCTAGTTATGCTTGCCGGGGTCGAGTCACAGCTCCTGACCCCCCGTCTGTGTGTGTGTGTGTGTACTCACCTAGTTATGGTTGCCGGGGTCGAGTCACAGCTCCTGACCCCCCGTCTGTGTGTGTGTGTGTGTGTGTGTGTACTCAGTTATGGTTGCCGGGGTCGAGTCACAGCTCCTGACCCCCCGTCTGTGTGTGTGTGTGTGTGTGTGTGTACTCACCTAGTTATGCTTGCCGGGGTCGAGTTACAGCTCCTGACCCCCTGCATGCGTGTGTGTGTGCACGAGTGTGTGCGCGCGCGCTCTGGAGCGAGCGTGTGAGCGCGCAGGTGTGAAGTGCTAGCCATGACCGCATGTAGAAGTTGTGGCTGTTGAAGATAATGTAATAATACCAGACTGAACACGGCCGCTGCGCCCCTTAACCCCCCCCCCCAATAACCCCTCCCCCATTAACCCCACGGAAACCCAAACATCCCCCCTCCCCCCACGACACCTCCACGTGGAGCCAGCGGGTCCCGGCCACTGATTGGCTGTGTGCTGCGACCAATGCGCTGGGCCCGGGCTCCCCCCCCCCCCCATCAAGAGAGATGTATTGATTATCTGTCTTTTCCGAGTCTTCTCGCCACCATCTGGTAATTGGCTTATCTTTTCCTGTGACGCCTCGTGACTGGCCCACCGACCCACCAACCAGAGGTGGGCGCCGCCGTGGCCCACGTGGAGGGCGCGGCCCACCACCACCAAGAACAGGAGGAAGAGGAAGATGTGGAGGAGGAGGAGGAGGAGGAGGAAGATGGCAAGGAGTAGGAAGAAAGGGGAAGAAGGAAGTAGAAGAGAATGGAGAAAACGAAGAGGAGGAGAAGAGATGGCTAATGAGGATGAAGTGGAGGAGAAGGAAAAGGAAGAGAAGGAGGAGCAGGTAATACAAGAGAAAAATAATACAGAGGAAGAAAAGAGAGGATAAAATGAAGAGAAAGACATAAAAATGGAGGAATAATTTAAGGAGGAGGAGAAGAATGAGGAGGAAGATGATGACAAGGAACAGAGAAAGAGGAGGAAGATGAAGGAGGAGAGGCGAAAACAGGAGGAAGATGGGAAAAAGGGAATAAAGGAATGGAGGGGGAAAATTAGGAAAAGAAAGAGGAGAAAGAAGAGAGAGAGAGTCGAGTGAGATGGGTGGTCGGTCACAAGGGTCGGTCCCACACGACAAGTCGGGCAGCGGGTTAATATTACAACCCGGGTCGGGTAAGATCTCTCGGTTCACAGCTACGTCTGGATTAAAGTCGGCAGCTGGGTAGTCAGCCTGTCTAGGTCGGTTAGTTGGTCGGTTGCTCTAGGTGGAGCGGCCGTTCCGGGTCGGTCAGCCAGTTGGTTGGTCGGTTTAGTAGGTCGGTGAGATGGTCGGGTGGTCACTGCCAGGGCTGCTCCAAATGTGTGTTAAATCGGTCAGCGTGTAAATCTATCCCAGAGTGGATAAGGTGTACTCACCTATTTGTGGTTGCAGGGGTCGAGTCTTAGCTCCTGTACTCACCTATTTGTGGTTGCAGGGGTCGAGTCCTAGCTCCTGGCGTGTGTGTGTGTGTGTGTGTGTGTGTGTGTGTGTGTGTTGGGTGCGTGTGTGTGTGTGTGTGTGTGTTGGGTGTGTGTGTGTGTGTGTGTGTGTGTGTGTGTTGGGTGTGTGTGTGTGTGTGTGTGTGTGTTGGGTGTGTGTGTGTGTGTGTGTGTGTGTGTGTGTGTGTGTGTGTGTTGTGTGTGAGTATGTGTGTGTGTGTGTGTGTGTTGGGTGTGTGTATGTGTGTGTGTGTGTGTTGGGTGCGTGTGTGTGTGTTTGTTGCTCGAGTGTGTGTGTGTGTGTGCGTGTGTGTGTGTGTGTGTGTGTGTGTGTGTGTGTGCGTGTGTGTGTGTTGGGTGCGCGCGTGTGTGTGTGTGTGTGCGTGTGTGTGTGTGTGTGTGTGTGTGTGTGTTGGGTGTGTGTGTGTGTGTGTGTGTGTGTGTGTGTTGGGTGGGTGTGTGTGTGTGTGTGTTGGGTGTGTGTGTGTGTGTGTGTGTGTGTGTGTGTGTGTGTGTGTGTGTGGGTGCGTGAGTGTGAGTGTGTGTGTGTGTGTGTGTGGTGAGTGTGTGTGGTGAGTGTGTGTGGTGAGTGTGTGTGTGTGTGTGTGTGTGTGTGGGTGTGTGTACTCACCTAGTTGTACTCACCTAGTTGAGGTTGCGGGGGTCGAGTCCGAGCTCCTGGCCCCGCCTCTTCACTGATCGCTACTAGGTCACTCTCCCTGAGCCGTGAGCTTTATCATACCTCTGCTTAAAGCTATGTATGGATCCTGCCTCCACTACATCGCTTCCCAAACTATTCCACTTACTGACTACTCTGTGGCTGAAGAAATACTTCCTAACATCCCTGTGATTCATCTGTGTCTTCAGCTTCCAACTGTGTCCCCTTGTTACTGTGTCCAATCTCTGGAACATCCTGTCTTTGTCCACCTTGTCAATTCCTCTCAGTATTTTGTATGTCGTTATCATGTCCCCCCTATCTCTCCTGTCCTCCAGTGTCGTCAGGTTGATTTCCCTTAACCTCTCCTCGTAGGACATACCTCTTAGCTCTGGGACTAGTCTTGTTGCAAACCTTTGCACTTTCTCTAGTTTCTTCACGTGCTTGGCTAGGTGTGGGTTCCAAACTGGTGCCGCATACTCCAATATGGGCCTAACGTACACGGTGTACAGGGTCCTGAATGATTCCTTGTTAAGATGTCGGAATGCTGTTCTGAGGTTTGCTAGGCGCCCATATGCTGCAGCAGTTATTTGGTTGATGTGCGCTTCAGGAGATGTGCCTGGTGTTATACTCACCCCAAGATCTTTTTCCTTGAGTGAGGTTTGTAGTCTCTGACCCCCTAGACTGTACTCCGTCTGCGGCCTTCTTTGCCCTTCCCCAATCTTCATGACTTTGCACTTGGTGGGATTGAACTCCAGGAGCCAATTGCTGGACCAGGTCTGCAGCCTGTCCAGATCCCTTTGTAGTTCTGCCTGGTCTTCGATCGAGTGAATTCTTCTCATCAACTTCACGTCATCTGCAAACAGGGACACCTCAGAGTCTATTCCTTCCGTCATGTCGTTCACAAATACCAGAAACAGCACTGGTCCTAGGACTGACCCCTGCGGGACCCCGCTGGTCACAGGTGCCCACTCTGACACCTCGCCACGTACCATGACTCGCTGCTGTCTTCCTGACAAGTATTCCCTGATCCATTGTAGTGCCTTCCCTGTTATCCCTGCTTGGTCCTCCAGTTTTTGCACCAATCTCTTGTGTGGAACTGTGTCAAACGCCTTCTTGCAGTCCAAGAAAATGCAATCCACCCACCCCTCTCTCTCTTGTCTTACTGCTTGTCTTACTGTGTGTGTGCGTGTGTGTGTGTGTGTGTGTGTGTGTGTGTGTGTGTGTGTGTGTGTGTGTGTGCGTGTGTGTGTGTGTGTGCGTGTGTGTGTGTGTGTGTGTGTGTGTGTGTGTGTGTGTGTGTGCGTGTGTGTGTGCGTGTGTGTGTGTGTGTGTGTGTGTGTGTGTGTGTGTGTGTGTGTGTGTGTGTGTGGGTGCGTGAGTGTGAGTGGGTTGTGTGAGAGGCTGTTTTACGCTGGTCATATTTATGATTATGAATGTCTGCAATTATGGATGATAAATATAATCATCTATAATGATTATAATTATAGAAAATAAATGTTAAAAATTATGGACGTAGGCAGTGATTACCTTCAGTATTTTCGACACGCTGACTGAGGGACATGCCAGTGCTTATCATATGCTATTTACCATAAAAAATAGCAGTGGTGTACAACTCTCACGGGTTTAGCGCTTAAATTGATTATAATAATGATAATGATAAAATTAATAATAATAATAATTATTATTATTATTAATAATACAAATAAAATTAATGATATTAGTATTAACAATAATCATCATCATCATCATCATCATCATCATCATCATCATCATCATCATCATCATCATCATCATCATCATCATCATCATCATCATCATCATCATCATCATCATCATCATCATCATCATCATCATCATCATCATACGCTCACAGAAGGTACAAACAGATGTGGGTGAAAGCTGTCACCCTGAGTGGAGAGGCAGGGACCATGAAAGATCTTTGTACAGTGTGGCTGTGGTCCCTGAGGCTCTGGACATGAGACAGTATAGCTTGCTTGGCAGCTGGAGCTCCGGACATGAGGCAGTATAGCTTGCTTGGCAGGTGAGAGTCAGGACATGAGGCAGTATAGCTTGCTTGGCAGGTGAGGGTCAGGACATGAGGCAGTATAGCTTGCTTGGCAGGTGAGGCTCAGGACATGAGACAGTATAGCTTGCTTGGCAGGTGAGGCTCAGGACATGAGGCAGTATAGCTTGCTTGGCAGCTGAGGCTCCGGACATGAGGCAGTATAGCTTACTTGGCAGCTGAGGCTCCGGACATGAGGCAGTATAGCTTGCTTGGCAGCTGAGGCTCCGGACATGAGACAGTATAGCTTGCTTGGCAGCTGAGGCTCCGGACATGAGACAGTATAGCTTGCTTGGCAGCTGAGGCTCCGGACATGAGACAGTATAGCTTGCTTGGCAGCTGAGGCTCTGGACATGAGACAGTATAGCTTGCTTGGCAGCTGAGGCTCCGGACATGAGACAGTATAGCTTGCTTGGCAGCTGAGGCTCTGGACATGAGACAGTATAGCTTGCTTGCTTGCAGCTGAGGCTCCGGACTTGAGACAGTCTAGCTTGCTTGGCAGCTGAGGCTCCGGACATGAGACAGTATAGCTTGCTTGGCAGCTGAGGCTCCGGACATGAGACAGTATAGCTTGCTTGGCAGCTGAGGCTCCGGACATGAGGCAGTATAGCTTGCTTGGCAGCTGGGGCTCCGGACATGAGGCACTATAGATTGCTTGGCAGCTGAGGCTCCGGACATGAGGCAGTATAGCTTGCTTGGCAGCTGAGGCTCCGGACATGAGTCAGTATAGCTTGCTTGGCAGCTGAGGCTCCGGACATGAGGCAGTATAGCTTACTTGGCAGCTGAGGCTCCGGACATGAGACAGTATAGCTTGCTTGGCAGGTGAGGCTCAGGACATGAGGCAGTATAGCTTGCTTGGCAGCTGAGGCTCCGGACATGAGGCAGTATAGCTTGCTTGGCAGCTGAGGCTCCGGACATGAGACAGTATAGCTTGCTTGGCAGCTGAGGCTCCGGACATGAGGCAGTATAGCTTGCTTGGCAGCTGAGGCTCCGGACATGAGACAGTATAGCTTGCTTGGCAGCTGAGGCTCCGGACATGAGACAGTATAGCTTGCTTGGCAGCTGAGGCTCCGGACATGAGGCAGTATAGCTTGCTTGGCAGCTGAGGCTCCGGACATGAGACAGTATAGCTTGCTTGGCAGCTGAGGCTCCGGACATGAGGCAGTATAGCTTGCTTGGCAGCAGAGGCTCAGGACATGAGGCAGTATAGCTTGCTTGGCAGCTGAGGCTCCAGACATGAGGCAGTATAGCTTGCTTGGCTGCTGAGGCTCAGGACATGAGGCAGTATAGCTTGCTTGGCAGCTGAGGCTCCGGACATGAGGCAGTATAGCTTGCTTGGCAGCTGAGGCTCCGGACATGAGGCAGTATAGCTTGCTTGGCAGCTGAGGCTCTGGACATGAGGCAGTATAGCTTGCTTGGCAGCTGAGGCTCCAGACATGAGGCAGTATAGCTTGATTGGCAGCTGAGGCTCCGGACATGAGGCGGTATAGCTTGCTTGGCAGCTGAGGCTCCGGACATTAGGCAGTATAGCTTGCTTGGCAGCTGAGGCTCAGGACATTAGGCAGTATAGCTTGCTTGGCAGCTGAGGCTCCGGACATGAGGCAGTATAGCTTGCTTGGCAGCTGGGGCTCCGGACATGAGGCAATATAGCTTGCTTGGCAGCTGAGGCTCCGGACATGAGGCAGTATAGCTTGCTTGGCAGCTGAGGCTCCGGACATGAGTCAGTATAGCCTGCTTGGCAGCTGAGGCTCCGGACATGAGTCAGTATAGCTTACTTGGCAGCTGAGGCTCCGGACAAGATGCAGTATAGCTTGCTTGGCAGCTGAGGCTCCGGACATGAGACAGTATAGCTTGCTTGGCAGCTGAGGCTCCGGACATGAGACAGTATAGCTTGCTTGGCAGCTGAGGCTCCGGACATGAGACAGTATAGCTTGCTTGGCAGCTGAGGCTCAGGACATGAGGCAGTATAGCTTGCTTGGCAGCTGGATCCGAGACAGTATAGCTTGCTTGGCAGCTGAGGCTCCGGACATGAGGCAGTATAGCTTGCTTGGCAGCTGGAGCTCCGGACATGAGACAGTATAGCTTGCTTGGCACCTGAGGCTCCGGACATGAGGCAGTATAGCTTGCTTGGCAGCTGAGGCTCCGGACATGAGACAGTATAGCTTGCTTGGCAGCTGAGGCTCCGGACATGAGACAGTATAGCTTGCTTGGCAGCTGAGGCTGCGGACATGAGACAGTATAGCTTTCTTGGCAGCTGAGGCTCCGGACATGAGACAGTATAGCTTGCTTGGCAGCTGGGGCTCCGGACATGAGGCAGTATAGCTTGCTTGGCAGCTGAGGCTCCGGACATGAGACAGTATAGCTTGCTTGGCAGGTGAGGCTCAGGACATGAGGCAGTATAGCTTGCTTGGCAGCTGAGGCTCAGGACATGAGGCAGTATAGCTTGCTTGGCAGCTGAGGCTCCGGACATGAGGCAGTATAGCTTGCTTGGCAGCTGAGGCTCCGGACATGAGACAGTATAGCTTGCTTGGCAGCTGAGGCTCCGGACATGAGGCAGTATAGCTTTCTTGGCAGCTGAGGCTCCGGACATGAGACAGTATAGCTTGCTTGGCAGCTGGGGCTCCGGACTTGAGGCAGTATAGCTTGCTTGGCAGCTGAGGCTCCGGACATGAGACAGTATAGCTTGCTTGGCAGCTGAGGCTCCGGACATGAGGCAGTATAGCTTGCTTGGCAGCTGAGGCTCCGGACATGAGGCAGTATAGCTTGCTTGGCAGCTGAGGCTCCGGACATGAGGCAGTATAGCTTGCTTGGCAGCTGAGGCTCCGTCCTTGAGGCATACAGCTTGCTTGGCAGCTGAGGCTCCGGACATGAGGCAGTATAGCTTGCTTGGCAGCTGAGGCTCCGGACATGAGACAGTATAGCTTGCTTGGCAGCTGAGGCTCCGGACATGAGGCAGGGTAGCTTACTTGGCAGCTGAGGCTCCGGACATGAGACAGTATAGCTTGCTTGGCAGCTGAGGCTCCGGACATGAGGCTCAGGACATGAGACAGTATAGCTTGCTTGGCAGCTGAGGCTCAGGACATGAGGCAGTATAGCTTGCTTGGCAGCTGAGGCTCCGGACATGAGACAGTATAGCTTGCTTGGCAGCTGAGGCTCCGGACATGAGACAGTATAGCTTGCTTGGCAGCTGAGGCTCTGGACATGAGACAGTATAGCTTGCTTGGCAGCTGAGGCTCCGGACATGAGACAGTATAGCTTGCTTGGCAGCTGAGGCTCCGGACATGAGACAGTATAGCTTGCTTGGCAGCTGAGGCTCCGGACATGAGACAGTATAGCTTGCTTGGCAGCTGAGGCTTGGAGTCAATATGTCTGTGGCTCTGAGAAGGGCATGTGGACGTAAGGTGGCCAGGCGACATATTTTGTAATGCGACCGAAAGAGATAGAAAGCTTGCAACTTGTGCCAGCAAGGGTGGATGTGTATGAAGTAATGTGTGCGTTCCATGAGTGTGTGTGTGTGTGTGTGTTAGGTACCGTGTGTGCTTGTCAGGGAGAAAAAAATCACCTGACACAGATGTTTTTTTCCCTTCAGTGGTGCCGGGTCCCATGAAGGGCGTGTGAAGTGTCAAGAGACGATAGAACACTTCTCGTCCCCTCCACTTAATCAGCAATTCATAACTCGGGTAAATCATACAGCAGGGAAAATTATATACAAATATATGAGGAAATACAATTACTGCACAAATAATGAAAATAGGAAGAAATACACAGTTACTGACAGCATAACACATGTACAAGGTTAGTGAGATATGTGACGTAAAACTGTATAACTATGATATATTGCACAACTATTGCCTGTAGGTTACCTGTAGCCGCTACCGGAGGTCGCCGGTCCCCGACCAGTCTTCCTGGTTGTTGGCCTGGTCGATCAGGCTGTTGGTGCCCGCCTTCCGCAGCCCAACGATTGCACCACAGCCTGGCTGATAAGGAACTGATTTGAGGAATTTGTTGAGTTCACTCGAAAATACAGAAACAGGTTACAGTGTATGTGACAAAATATAAACTTCATTTTGATAGACCACTTGGTAGATTACTCTGGTGATTTTCCCCTTGTAGTCAACAAGGCCAGCCTTGGAGTTAGTACTGGATTCACAAACGCTAAGCCACGGATTTAATTTCCATCTTTTTATGTGTGTGTGTGTGTGTGTGTGTGTGTGTGTGTGTGTGTGTGTGTGTGAGAGAGAGAGAGAGAGAGATTTCAGGGGTCCAGTCTCAGTCTGGTCGCTACTGGGTTCACTTTCTCCTGGCTCCTTGAGTTCTGTCATACCTATTCAAAAAGCGGCGTATGGACCCTGATTCTGTCACTTCGCTTTTTAGGTTCTTCCACTTCCTGACCACTCTTAAGGCTAAAGAATTATTTCCTAATATCCATGTGGCTCATCTGTCCCATTAACTTCCATCTGTGGCCTCATTTACTTGAGATCAGCCTCTCAGACTCTACCTGTCCACTCTGTCTATTCCTCTCATTATTTTGTTCTTCATTATCATGTCACCTCTTGTCCTTCTATCCTCTGATGACATGAGGTTTAGCTACTCTAGCGTCTTTTCACAGGTAACATCACTGAGTTCTGGAACTAGTCTCGTTATCTTGTTAATGAAATTAATGTACCAGACGTATTTAGTAAATTGCCTAGCGCTTCGGTAGTGTGTACATGTGTGTGAATAAAAGTGTGTATATTGTATGTGTGTTTACTCACCTAGTTGTGGTTGCAGGGGTCGATTCACAGCTCCTGGCCCCGCCTCTTCGCTGGCCGCTACTAGGTTACTCTGTTCCATTAGCTTTATCATACCTCTTCTTAAAACTATGTATGGATCCTGCCTCCACTACATCACTTCCCAGACTATTCCACTTCCCGAAAACTCTGTGACTGAAGAAATACTTCCTAACATCCCTGTGATTCATCTGAGTCTTCAGCTTCCAACTGTGACCCCTGGTTGCTGTGTCCCATCTCTGGAACATCCTGTCTCTGTTCACCTTGTCGATTCCTCTCAGTATTCTGTATGTCGTTATAATATCCCCCCCCCCTCTCTCTCCTGTCCTCCGGTGTCGTCAGGTCGATTTCTCTTAACCTCTCCTCGTAGGACATACCCCTTAGCTCCGGGACCAGTCTAGTTGCAAACCTTTACACTTTCTCTAGTGTCTTTATGTGCTTGGCTAGGTGTGTGGGTTCCAAACTAGTGCTACATATTCCAATATGGGCCTAACGTACACAGTGTACAGGGTCCTGAACGCACCCTTATTAAGATGTCGGAATGCTGTTCTTAAGTTTGCTAGGGGCCGTAAGCTGCCGCAGTTATTTGGTTGGTGTGCGCCTCAGGAGATGTGCAGTGTATTATACTCACACCAAGGTCCTTTTCCTTGAGTGAGGTTTGTAGTCTCTGTCCCCCTACCTGGAGTCTACCTGGAAGGAATTCCGGGGATCAACGTCCCCCCGGCCCGGTCCACGACCAGGCCTCCCGGTGGATCAGGGCCTGATCAACGAGGCTGTTACTGCTGGCCGCACGTAATCCAACGTACGAACCACAGCCCGGCTGATCCGGCACCGTCTTTAAGTATCTGTCCAGCTCCCTCTTGAAGACAACCAGGGGTCTTCCCGTAATGCCCCTTATTGCTGGTGGGAGGCTGTTGAACAGTCTTGGGCCCCGGACACTTATTGTGTTTTCTCTTAGTGTACCAGTGACGCCCCTACTTTTCACTGGGGGTATGTTGCATCGCCTGCCAAGTCTTTTGCTTTCGTATGGAGTGATTGCTGTGTGCATATTAGGGACCAGTCCCTCCAGAATCTTCCAGGTGTAGATTATGATATATCTCTCTCGCCTGCGCTCTAGTGAGTACAAGTCAAGTGCTTCCAGGCGCTCCCAGTAGTTAAGGTGTTTGATGGAACTTATACGTGCAGTAAAGGTTCTCTGTACATTCTCTAGCTCTGCAATTTCACCTGCCTTGAATGGGGATGTTAATGTACAGCAGCATTCCAGCCTAGAAAGAATAAGTGATTTAAAAAGGATCACCATTGGCTTAGCATCTCTTGTCTTGAATGTTCTCATTATCCATCCTATCAGTTTCCTAGCAGATGTGATAGTGGCATTGTTGTGATCCTTGAAGGTGAGATCCTCTGACATTACCACTCCCAGGTCTCTCACATTACTGTACTCCGTCTGCGGTCTTTGCCCTTCCCAATCTTCATGTCTTTGCACTTGGTGGGGTTGAACTCCAGGAGCCATTTGTTGGACCAGGCCTGCAGCCAGTGCAGATCCCTTTGTAGTTCTGCCTGGTCTCCGTCCGATTGAATTCTTCTCATCAACTTTACATCATTTGCAAATAGCGACACTTCGGAGTCTTTCCTTCCGTCATATTCAAAAATGCCATAAACAGCACCGGTCCTAAGACTGACCCCTGTGGAACCCCGCTCGCCACAGGCGCCTACTCTGACGCTTCGCCACGTACCATGACCCGCTGTTGTCTTCCCGACAGGTATTCCCTGATCCATTGCAGTGCCTTCCCTGTTATTCCTGCCTGGTCCTCCAGCTTTTGCACTAGTCTCATGTGTGGAACTGTGTCAAAACGCCTTAGAGTCCAAGAAAATGCAATCATTGATAAGCTCATTCCTTTTTAGGTGGTCCACCACTCTTCTTCTGATAATCTCCATGACATTGCATACCGCACATGTCAGTGACACTGGTCTGACAGCGTGTCTGTCTCCTTATTTTAAAAATTGGGACTACATTTGCTGTCTTCCATACCTCGGGTAGTCGTCCTGTTTCTATAAATGTGCTGAAGATTGTGTGTGTGTGTTCAATCTTCCACACTCCAGGTAACACAATCCTACCAACAATCTCTCTCCCCCCCGCATCGTCAAGAGGCACACAACCTCCCTCCTAATCCTCTCTTTCCCTCTCCACTCACCCCAGGAAACCACAGAGGAGCAGGTATGCACAATCACATATCAGGTTCAGGCAAGGCTCTTCACCATGTCCTTCTAGCTGACAGCCGGACCAGACTCGTGGGACTTGTGTGGCTTGTGGTTTGGTGGTGTGGTGTGGTGGTGGTATGCGGTGTAGTGCATAGTATTGTGGTGCAGCGTGTGGTGGTTGTTGTGGCGTGGTGGCTGTGATGTGTTGTGTGTCACATCTGGCGTTATGTTGTTCAGAGAGCCATCAGACATTTGTATTAAAGTCAACAATATCATTTCCACGATATAATTTTCACAACTTGTAGAGGTGTTCACAACTGTGGGTTTTAAGTGTCACCAATTTGGAATGTGACCCAGAGACAAGTTTTAATTAGTTTCCATTACTTATTCTTACTAATTCTGAAAATAGGCAGAGAGGCCGGATAAGTAAGTTATGTTATAAAAGTATTATATATATATATATATATATATATATATATATATATATATATATATATATATATATATATATATATATATATATCAATAGACATTAAATCACACTATAGTGTGATTTAATGTCTGTTGATTTAGAACCTAAATAAACAGACACTGTCTATGTAATGACATCATTACAAAGGGGGTTCAATTTCATCAGTAATATGTGCTCTCAAACAAATGCTTCCTATTTTGCTATACTGAACATAGACCAACTCAGCTCATTCTGCATTGTATAATGTTGACCTGTACATGGATATAACGCGATTGGGAAAGAGAGCACTGCCAAAGTAGGTCTATCATTGAAAGGTTATAAATATTTCTCTGTAAGGTCGGTAGACCTTACACAAGAACACGCAGCAATATTGCTGCATCAAGACTGTGAGAAACAGCCAAGACCTGACTGCTCTCTCACCTGTCTGGTGATTCCTTGTACCCTGGGCAAGCTAGTAGCCTGCAAACCTTACAGTCTCTCTTATGCGTATATGAACCTTCAGTAGCACCACTTTTGGGCAGAAGTGACGATGAAACTGTTAAGCCAGTAATGGCTTCAGGTTTGATCACACAATGATACTGCAGTATCTTCTTTAAGTGTTGTGGAGAAGTAAGCTGACCACTATGTTATGACTCGGTAAGAGGTCTCTTAAACATTCACGCAGGGATCCTGCTTTACCTAGCGCTTCCAATTCTGTAATTTTGGTTAGCCAATAGATTATATTATAGTACCTGCCTACAGGTGCATGAGCGCACGGTACTCAGGTTTTATCCGTGCATCGCTTGAAGCTAGTGATGGTAGCGATGCCAAGCGGTGGGACCAGGCCGAGGGGGCGTTGACCCTCCGAACACTCTCCACGTAGACTCTCCACGTAGACTCTCCACGTAGACTCTCCAGGTAAGCCCTATTCTATAGGTCACAAATGATCAAGATGGATCAGCGGTTGATCCCTTCAGGATCATGTTTATGGCTTACTAAGGAAATTCAGGAAGGAGATACATTGCTTAGCCTGAAAGAACTAGAGAACTAGAATCTTAGTATTCTATGAGGGTGGCAGCATTTACCTGGGGCAGGAGGGGGGTTTTAGACCCCACCATAAGTTTATTAATATACACTTTTCCATGTCGACACTTTGGAGCAGTCTGTCGACCTCACGTTTATTGTTTCCACCCAAGATCTGCATATTTTTGGAGGGGAAGGGGAGCAGATTATTGCATGCGTTATTCTAAAATTTGTCTAGGCCTTTCATTTATTATGAATGCTATTTTCTCTCTTGGCTCAAGAGGTAGCGCCTTCGCCTCGCATCATAAGAGCCTGGAGGTTATTCCGGGGATCAACGCCCCCGCGGCCCGGTCCATGACCAGGCCTCCCGATGGATCAGGGCCTGATCAACTAGGCTGTTACTGCTGGCCGCACGCAGTCCAACGTACGAGCCACAGCCCGGCTGATCCAGCACTGACTTTAGGTATCTGTCCAGCTCTCTCTTGAAGGCAGCCAGGGGTTTATTGGCAATTCCCCTAATGCTTGATGGGAGGCTGTTGAACAGTTTTGGGCCCCGGACACTTATGGTGTTTTCCCTTAGTGTACCAATGGCGCCCCTACTTTTTATTGGGGGCATTTTGCATCGCCTGCCCAGTCTTTTACTTTCGTAGGGAGTGATTTCTGTGTGCAGATTTAGGACCATTCCTTCCAAGATTTTCCAAGTGTAGATTATGATGTATCTCTCCCTCCTGCGTTCCAACGAGTACAAGTCAAGTGCTTCCAAGCGTTCCCAGTAGTTAAGGTGCTTGACAGAACTTATACGTGCAGTAAAGGATCTCTGTACACTCTCTAGATCTGCGATTTCACCTGCTTTGAATGGAGATGTTAATGTACAGCAGTATTCCAGCCTAGAGAGAACAAGTGATTTGAAAAGGATCATCATGGGATTGGCATCTCTCGTTTTGAAAGTTCTCATTATCCATCCTATCATTTTCTTTGCACGTGCGATCGTGGCACTGTTGTGATCCTTGAAAGTGAGATCCTCAGACATTACTACTCCCAGGTCCCTTACATTATTTTTCCGCTCTATTGTATGGCCGGAGTCAGTAGTATACTCTGTTCTAGTTATTATCTCCTCCAGTTTTCCATAACGGAGTAGTTGGAATTTGTCCTCATTGAACATCATATTGTTTACCGTTGCCCACTGGAAAACTTTGTTTATATCTTCTTGGAGGTTAACCGCGTCCTCAGCAGATGACAGCCTCATGCAGATCCTAGTATCATCTGCAAAGGATGATACGGTGCTGTGGTGTATATCTCTGTTTGTCTGATATGAGGATAAGGAATAAGATGGGGGCGAGTACTGTGCCTTGTGGAACAGAGCTCTTCACTATATATATATATATATATATATATATATATATATATATATATATATATATATATATATATATATATATATATATATATATATATTTTATTTATTTATTTATTTATATTCTAGATGTTTACTTCGTCTCTCTAATCACACATTTGCATATTTAACATTCGGTTTGTCATATGTTTTAAAGTCTTCACTGGTTGCTGCACTTAATTCATCTTGTATCTCACTAGGGTTTTTTTTGTCCCTCTCTGGTTTATTTCTAAGTCTACAAGTTTGGGATCTTATTCTCTCTGACTCTGCCAGAGATCCTCATCTCATATCTCATGTTTTTCAATGAATTTATTATGTCGGTACTTCACGTCTTTGCATTTTTCAATGTGACAGACCAGTATTTTAAGGCATATTATTATTTTTTTTTTGAGTCATTAGCCCAATTTTTGCCAGTCTTACATTTGTGGGCCGGTTTATCTAATTGTGCTATGTGTGCCAACAACGGTCCTTATTTATTCCTGGCCTCCTGAGCCATGCTGTACCTATTAAGGAAACTGTGGAGTCTGATTCTACCACTTGGCCATTTGATTCGTTATGTCTTCTGACCTCCCTGAGCTGAAAGAGTATCAGCAGCTATAGCAACAGACAGCAACTATTGCAACAAACGAATCTTCTACATGCAACAACAACAGTTATAATAACACTCAAAATAGCAATAAAAACAAAAAACAACAGCGGCAACAACAACAGCAACAACGACAACAATAGCGGCAACAACAACAACAACAACAGATGCACTATCAACAACGTTGTAAATATTCCAAGAATAATATTTTCGAGACCTCTGGTTTATATAAGTCATTAAAGTCTCTTAAACACGAGCTGTGTGAAAATCGAACATGACAAAAAAAAAAAAAATCTGACTATCGACTAAAGCAGTGTTGAATATTCGCGAGTAAATGTTTACACCGATTGTGTACTCTGTAGACAAACACGTTACCATCACTTTATATCAGTGACAGAAGTCAACAGTATTATGTTGATAAGCATCTATGTAAAATAATCCCTCTTATTCAGTGATAGAAGAATAAAAAGACGAATTTATCAATGAAGGTAGGAATATGTAGTTCATTTTGGAATGTCCACAAATTCCTTTCCCCAAATCTTTATCAAGGAATAATACCGGATAGAAAATAGCTAGTTTAAATGGTGAATGATTTAACAATATCTTTCATATCTGGCAGTCAATAAGAATGGCTGCAAAAGTCAGATAAATAAAATTGTTTAGAGAATACCAGAAGTGTTAGACAGTGTTAAGCGGCCAACACAGCTGGTGGGAGGAAGACATTCCAAAATATTTTATTTTTCTTATCTGTTTATGGTTACGGTGATGATCGGCCTCCGGCGGGGTCTCAGTCCCGACCTTCTGAATTGGGAAGGAAAGCTTCAAGCTAGGAAAAAAGAATATTTTTAAGACACGTAAAATAAAATATCAACGTGTGTAATGAATGCAGATCGATGTTTGTAAGCATTTTCTGTCATCTTACATCTTCAGGAGTCAGTAAGAAATGACCAGCAATTCTGGCCAAAATGTTTAACAGGCTTCTCTTTTATACTGTGTAATTGGACATGAGAATGTGTTGATTCGTTTTGTAAATGGCATGCAAAAGCATTAAGTATATAAGATGCGATAGAAAAAAAATTAAGAGGTTGGGTGAAAGCCTAGAAAAAAAAAATAAGAGGTTGGGTGAAAGCCTAGAAAAAAAAATTAAGAGGTTGGGTGAAAGCCTCAGGTCAGATGACCTTAAGCTCCGTACAGCTGGCCATCATATGACTATGTCAAGCTCACCTGGAATATACCGGGCTGCGGGGGGGGGGGTCAACGCCCCCGCGGCCCGGTTCATAACCAGACCCAGATTTCAGAAAAAGGCTTCTCAACTTTTCCTGAAGAAAACAAAACACACACCCACAGTTAAGTGAGAGAACGAGAAATTAGATTTTTGCCCCGAATCGGCAAGTTTATATCCAGGCTGAGGACAACGGCACAAAAATAAGTGGAAACAAAAGATCTGGGAACCAGGCCCTAAACGGTCAACAGTAGCTCATTAGTAGATATGTACTCCCGTTGACTCTAAAGGGTAAACAGGAGTACATATCTACAAATTAATTTTCATCCGTTGTAAGAATACGTCAATCACTGGTGGAATTCCCGTATTTACATGATTATACACCAGTTTATCTAACCAAAAATACTATCTTAGCAAAAGATAACAACAAGGAATAACGAAATTTCGTTATACTATTTCAGTAATTGTTTTACTGTGTGGAGAGAGAAAAGTTATGATTTAAATAATGATATTTTACCACTCATTAGTAACTGCAATTAATTTAGACGTAGTTAAATTAAGAGATTGTTCGTGCTAATGCCATTAATTGACTTGAAAACAGAAAATTCCGCTACAGCAGCTACAACGACGACACTAACAATTATACTAACAAGCAACACTGACAACATTTTAAAGCAAAAACAAAAACAACAATGATAAAAAAGGTACGACAATAAAAATCAACAACAGGTGCAACAGCAAAGAACGGCAATATACAAAAGCAACAGCAACGAACAACAGAAACATACAGGAGCAGCAACAACCCGAAAAAAATACAGCGTGAACCAAAGCAAATAAATAAATAAAAAAACTAGTAAAAAGGGGGGATAAAAAGAGCAATCAGCAGTGCGAGTCAGGAGTGGAGCCGGGCGAGGGGCCAGGCAACACACGCCAATCAAAACTCAACGTAAATAAAGGAAGGAAAAAGTTGGCAAATGCGAGGGAGAACGAGAAAAATGTCCATCACGGGACAGCCAACTCATTCCATGATCAGTTGGCGAAGTGCAGATGGACAAGTTGGATGAAAAGGCGAGAGAGAGAGAATGTTTCGACATAAATAATATATATATATATATATAATTATATATATATATATATATATATATATATATATATATATATATATATATATATATATATATATATATATATATATATTACCAGCTACAGAAAAGTAAATTCCTGGGTGTTGGCATTATGCTCTTATCAAGTGGATATATTCAGATGTAGCTACCGTGAATACGTCCCTCCCAGTTTCCACAAGGGAAGAGAATATAGGATAGGGGTCGACTGGGATCGACAATAGATCGAAACGGCTAGAGGGTTGGCTGGGTAGCTAGCTAGCTTGATGACTAACCCATTGGGAGAAAAGCGAGAGGTATGGAGGCATGGCTTGGCTTGCTGGTGGGATAGCAGACTGGCGGACAGGGATGCTGAAGGTGTTTCGAGAGAGAGAGAGGGGGGGGATATTCATATTTTTTTCTAGACAGCTCTCGCTGCAGCCAGGGAGGGAGTGACTGAACTCTACCAATCAGACGAAGAAACCTTTTGTCAGTGGTTTCAACTCCCATTGAACCAGGAATAAAAAGAAAACGAGATGGAGCCGTCTTGCACCCTCACTCCCAGAGTAAATACTTAGTCGAGGCTTCTGCACTCACCTTCAACCACCTTACCCCGTCACACAAAATTAAATAATACACACAACTCCAGGCACAGCTTATTGACATTGTTTAATAAGGCAGACGAATGCAGTGGACATTGTTTTTCTTGTACTGAAGACGAATTTAACTCAGATAACAAAAGGTAAATCCCATAAGGGTCATACAGCGCTGCAATCCCCAGTATAATAACTCTTGGACGAATATTCATAATTCCCCATTTCTAGTCGACAGATTGCTTCCCGTCCCGTCTCTCCCTCACGGGTTTGTTACCTTGTTCAACATATGAGAGTACAGGACTCAGATTGTCTTCTGTACAGAATCGAAATCTTTCAGTTTCCCTCTTCCCCCGCACCCTCCTCCCAGTAACGTGGTTTCCTGCATGTAAAGATTGTATATATATTGGTATTACCAGTTTGCTTCACTATACACTTACAGTTATGGCGCCACTTTGCTTGGTCCTAGGAATACCGCTGGTATCCCCAGCCGACGTACCATTCCAAGTGATCTACTCATAATGGATGTGGTTGGCTCATTTCTTAGGTATCCCGCAAGGAGGTATCTTCGGTTCTACGTTATTTAATATTCAGATCATTGCCATGGCCACGGAAAAAAATATTATGTAATTAGATTTGCCCGATTCTCCGTCCGCTAAACATACGTGTGTCATTCAGCGCATGCCTTTGCCGGAGTCTACTCCACAATAAACTGTATACTGATAACTGCCTCAACAACCCTCGGTGCCGTCGTTGTGATGCTATGATGCCGTGAGAGCGAGACCTGCATCAGTAATTGGGTTTCTATTGTCTAAGTCGATTTCCTTTTTTTTTTTTTTTGGCTATACTTTTTGCACTCCAAGGAATGCATACGACCAAATTTGAAGGTAAGCGAAGGTAAGCGAATCTCATCCGTCCCTAATTGGTGTAAGCACCATAACAAATGACTGGCGAAATCATAATAACACGATTGTAAGCAACTCAAGGAACGGGTAGGATTCGAACCCATGGCAAGCCAGTCATGAACTTACACATGTTGGAGTCAGAGTCTATTTTGTATGCATTCCATTTCATACTAAGTTTTGAATGCATGATAAAATTGATGGGTTAGCCACTGTATGTACTTTCAAAGCAGGAATCGAGTATAACTTTGGGCTGTCTACAAGTAACCTGAGGAGAATAACACGCAGACTTCGATAACCAGCAGATACAGCAACATGAAAAAGCTTTAACTCTTTAAGCTTTAGGTTGAAGCCTTATCGACTACACGAGAGTCATTAAAGCTGCATGTCGCTGCTAGTTCGTCACCAAGAGAGGATACGTAAATCCCTGAAATAGAGATTAAAGTTAACCTTCAGTGTATAACACACACACACACACACACACACACACACACACACACACACACACACACACACACACACACACACACACAGGACAGGACAGGAGGGTCAGGGGAGACATGGTAACGACATACAAAATACTGCGTGGAGTAGATAAGGTGGACAGAGACAGGTTGTTCCAGAGATGGGACACAGAAACAAGGGGTCACAATTGGAAGCTGAAGACTCAGACAAGTCACAGGGATGTTAGAAAGTATTTCTTCAGTCATAGAGTCGTCAGGAAGTGGAATAGCCTAGCAAGTGATGTAGTGGAGGCAGGAACCATACATAGCTTTAAGATGAGGTATGATAAAGCTCAGGAAGCAGAGAGAGAGAGGACCTAGTAGCGATCAGTGAAGAGGCGGGGCCAGGAGCTGAGTCTCGACCCGTGCAACCACAATTAGGTGAGTACACACACACACAACCTTGCTAAATCCGCTAATGCGAATATGATCACATGCAAACTTTGTCAACAAAATTATTCTTATCTTGGCTCATTACTTATCTGAAAGTTAAACAGTTCAAAATCTTCGTAATAATACCTGGAGGTTATTCCAGGGATCAACGCCCCCCCGGCCCGGTCCATGACCAGGCCTCCCGGTGGATCAGGGCCTGATCAACCAGGCTGTTACTGCTGGCCGCACGCAGTCCAACGTACGAGCCACAGCCCGGCTGATCCGGCACTGACTTAATTAAGGTATCTGTCCAGCTCTCTCTTGAAGGCAGCCAGGGGTTTAGTGGCAATTCTTCTAATGCTTGATGGGAGGCTGTTGAACAGTCTTGGGCCCCGGACACTTATGGTGTTATCTCTTACTGTACCAATGGCGCCCCTACTTTTAATTGGGGGTATTTTGCATCGTTAAAGTTCAAGTATTACAAATACCTAACTCTTAATGACATAGCACCAATAAATCCCATCCTCGTCTGTTGTAAATTGCTCACTATCAGACTAACTTCTTCAACCAGTGTTGTTGCCATTAACCTGGACTCATTGTACCTCTCCACTCTTACAACTACCTCCCACAGTATGGCTTTGGCAGCACACAATAAGGCTATCAACCTCGGTGAAAGGAGGAGATGGGACACCATTGTGATGTGATACAAATACAGTTAAGAGGATCATGTGAATTTGGTGAAAGGAATTATTTTATATAGAAGAAATTGGGGCATCACCAGTGACTGGAATGTGGAAGGAGGGTGGAAGAGTGAGGAGGTACTAGTGTAATTGTAGAGAAGGTAGTAGTGTGTCGATGTGGTTGTATAATTGAGGGGGGAAACAAAATTTAAGGAAAGGTGCAGAAGATTCAGAAACACTCCCTCTCCTGTCTCTCTCTCTCTCTCTCTCACTCCACAGAAGTACGACCTAAATACGTGCGTATACGTGTATATGTAATCTTTTAATATATATTTGTTTAGTTGCACTTCAATTGAGGCGTGTAACTAAAAAAAATATGATTTTTTTTTATAATCGAGCGGGGGTTCGCAGAAGCTTTGAACTCAAAGGCAAACAAAAAGAGTTAAAAAAATATGATAAAACCAATATTTTTTCAGTTTTTCTTCTGAATGTGACGGCCGCCTCATTTATATATATATATATATATATATATATATATATATATATATATATATATATATATATATAAAGATAAGCTATAAATGCAAAAAGTTAATGAAACATTTCTTTTAGTAGTTCCTCTGATGTTTTGAGAAGCTTTCTTCCTCTATACCTGCCTTGTCAGGAGGAAGGTGTGGGGGCCTCACACCCTCGTTCCCACCTTGTTATAAGGATATGGGACATTTGTGCCCCTATACCCGTTTTGTCAGGAGATAGGTGTGGGGGACTGACTCAACTGCACCTGTCATGACCAGGAAGCAGTTGAAGGGGACTCAGGGGGAGGTTTATGCCCATGCACATAAGTTATCAGGAGGCCTGTCTGGGAGACTCATACCCCCACTCCTCCCTTTCATGAGGCAGGTGAGAGGGATTCATGCCATCACACCAGTCTTCCAGGCGACAGGTGTGAAACACTCAAGTCCACACTCTCACCTTGTCAGGAATTATGTGCAGAGATTTATGCCCCCCGCAGTCGCCTTTCAGCAGGCAGATATAGGGGACTCGTGCCCCCATACCTGCCTTATCAGGAGTCGGATATGGGGGACTCACGCTCCCTTATTGCCTTATCAGGAGGCAGTGTATGTATCGATTTTAGGTTCTAAGAAATACTATATTTCTAAGAAAAAATATGCCCCAGGGGGAGCTGCCCCCAATTAAAAATATTGAAACACCCTATATGCTTTTGAAATCAGTTTTTCTTTTTAAATTTGTCACTCAACATAGTTCAATCCAAAACATGGCCGCCTCATGGGATGCCTCTCTAATCTCTGAAAAATTTTGGGATGCGTATTGACTAAAACCTGATTCTGGGCAGAAAGAAACCTGTGACGAAGTTTGGTTGCAATAGTTTTCATGGGAACAAAGTAATAGGAAAAAGAAACACACACACACACACGAACGTCTGCGTGTGTGTGTGTGTGTGTGTGTTTTATGAAAATATTTTTTCATTAATTTTTTCTTTTCTTTTTTTATAGATTTTATCATGTTTCCAAAGTTGTTAACTTCCTCAACCTGCTGCTGCTATTGCTGTTTTGCAGTCTTAAGAGAGGCTGTTGCTGCTGTCTTAGAGAGACTGTGACTGCAGTCTTGAGAGAGGCTACTGCTGCAGTCTTGAGAGAGGCTGCTGCTGCAGTCTTGAGAGAGGCTGCTGCTGCAGTCTTGAGAGAGGCTGCTGCTACAGTCTTGAGAGAGGCTGCTGCTACAGTCTTGAGAGAGGCTGCTGCTACAGTCTTGAGAGAGGCTGCTGCTACAGTCTTGAGAGAGGCTGCTGCTACAGTCTTGAGAGAGGCTGCTGCTGCAGTCTTGAGAGAGGCTGCTGCTACAGTCTTGAGAGAGGCTGCTGCTACAGTCTTGAGAGAGGCTGCTGCTACAGTCTTGAGAGAGGCTGCTGCTACAGTCTTGAGAGAGGCTGCTGCTACAGTCTTGAGAGAGGCTGCTGCTACAGTCTTGAGAGAGGCTGCTGCTACAGTCTTGAGAGAGGCTGCTGCTACAGTCTTGAGAGAGGCTGCTGCTACAGTCTTGAGAGAGGCTGCTGCTACAGTCTTGAGAGAGGCTGCTGCTACAGTCTTGAGAGAGGCTGCTGCTACAGTCTTGAGAGAGGCTGCTGCTACAGTCTTGAGAGAGGCTGCTGCTACAGTCTTGAGAGAGGCTGCTGCTACAGTCTTGAGAGAGGCTGCTGCTACAGTCTTGAGAGAGGCTGCTGCTACAGTCTTGAGAGAGGCTGCTGCTACAGTCTTGAGAGAGGCTGCTGCTACAGTCTTGAGAGAGGCTGCTGCTGCAGTCTTGAGAGAGGCTACTGCTGCAGTCTTGAGAGAGGCTGCTGCTACAGTCTTGAGAGAGGCTGCTGCTACAGTCTTGAGAGAGGCTGCTGCTACAGTCTTGAGAGAGGCTGCTGCTACAGTCTTGAGAGAGGCTGCTGCTACAGTCTTGAGAGAGGCTGCTGCTACAGTCTTGAGAGGCTGCTGCTACAGTCTTGAGAGAGGCTGCTGCTACAGTCTTGAGAGAGGCTGCTGCTGCAGTCTTGAGAGAGGCTGCTTCTGGAGTCTTGAGAGAGGCTACTGCTGCAGTCTTGAGAGAGGCTACTGCTGCAGTCTTGAGAGAGGCTGCTGCTGCAGTCTTGAGAGAGGCTGCTGCTGCAGTCTTGAGAGAGGCTGCTGCTGCAGTCTTGAGAGAGGCTGCTGCTGCAGTCTTGAGAGAGGCTGCTGCTGCAGTCTTGAGAGAGGCTGCTGCTGCAGTCTTAAGAGAGGCTGCTGCTGCAGTTTTAAGAGAGGCTGCTGCTGCAGTCTTGAGAGAGGCTACTGCTGCAGTCTTGAGAGAGGCTGCTGCTGCAGTCTTGAGAGAGGCTGCTGCTGCTGCAGTCTTGAGAGAGGCTACTGCTGCAGTCTAGGAGTTCCATTTGATGATGTCTTGGATCTAACAGTAATAATAAACAGTATTATTTACAAAAACAAAACACACACGGGGATGCATAGAAGAGAAATTTACTTCTGTCGGGATTTGGACATGCAACGCTGTTGTTGATGAGGGATCTCCTGATCGTTATCTATGAGGATCATGCGAAGATTTCTGCCACTGTCAAGAGAACTGAGTTTAAATTTTCCTGTGAACGTTGGGACCTTGCTCCTTGGTAACCCCCAGCAGAGCCAGACGAGAACGACACAATAGCTTTGTAAACATCTGACTCACTGAAACTGTGTTTTTATTTTCTTGCTGTCAGTGGAACACTTGTTTGGTCTGCCTCGGCTATTTTTTTTCTGTGCTAATGGTGGATGCAAATCAAGATGTCAGCTCAGGGGAAATTACTTAGTGATCTGATTTCCGAGAGGCAGTAGCATTATGTTTCTTCCTGTGGGCGGGATTAATTAAGCAAGCGTTGCCTGAGTAGCAGGCTGCACCATTCCTTTGTAAAAACGGTTTTTGCCATTTAGTTAGTGGGACGGCCGCTTACTTCGTACTACATGCGGGCGAGCACCCTTTAAAATGTTTGTGAAAGGTTTCTGGGTGAAGGTTGCACCGAGTGTCTTCCTAGGGTAATTTGATGAGACTTGCCAGGATACAAGGATTGAGAATCTCCGCTGCCCACGAAGACACATCATAGACCCAGATACCCATTGATGTTGAGGAAATGAGTCTCCATAAGATGTACAAAGTGCCGTGTCTACTGATTGTTGAAGGACGCTCTCTGTTGTCATCCGGCTTCAGTCTTCCATCCCTACCCCTACGAAGTGTTTAGAGGGGCAAATGTTTCGTTTTCTAATTAAGTACACTCGCAATGTACAGTTATTCTGTTCTATCTGGTTTTTACATTGTGGGCTCACCCATGTGTGCGACAGGCTTATTCTCTATGACAGTTGCGCTGTGGAAACACCAGCTAGCTGTGTTTTCCCTATCATATGCCAGCACACAGGATAAGTTGTCTACATTAAGTAATGAAAAAGTCAAAGTGAGCTAGCAGACTCCAGCAGGGCGATGAACATCAAAGCATTCCATTATGGGAACAATATTACCAATATAGTTACATTGTTAGAAACAGCGTAACTATCATGCAGAGTATGGCAGTTACACTCTATGAATGGTGCCTAATGAGGGATCAGATAATGAGGGATCAGGGCTAAGAGAGCCTTGCCTAAAGTATACCCATCTGGTTCATTAATTGAAAGAGAGCAGAGCCAGCGTGGTAAAAAAAAAAACAATTAAGGGTTCTTAAGTGCATATTGTATGAGGTGAGGTTATATTCAGTAGTGCAGGATGTATGCGGAGTACACAAAAAACTAGCCACTGCCATGCACAGGATACATACAGAGTACACAAACTAGCCACTGCCATGCACAGGATACATAGAGTACACAATAAACTAGCCACTGTCATGCACAGGATACATACAGAATACACAATAAACTAGCCACTGCCATGCACAGGATACATAGAGTACACAGTAAACTAGCCACTGCCATGCACAGAATACATACAGAGTGCACAGTAAACTAGCCGCTGCCTTCCACTGAACAGATATGGAGTGCACAATAAACTATCCGCTTCGTCGGAAAAATAAATTGGCTTCGGGTCCCGACAGGTGTTTGTTGCAGCTATCAATTTCATTTTGTGAGTTTGTGTTGTGTGCAAAGCAATTATATATATTATCAATCACTATATGTGTAGTATTGTCTCTGCTGGTCACAGAGAGCTGCAGACACACCAGCTGGGTGGAAGTATTTGCCATGTGGGTCGTGTAAGTAGAACTTCCTTAAAGAATATTCTGTATTCCCTCGAGTGAGTGTGGAATCGTTCGCGATGAAGATAAATAGTTTAAAATACCGACACGACTGAAAAATTAATACAAATGCAGTATAATGCGGTCTTTTATTGACCACGTTTTACCCACACAGTGGGCGAGAATGCCCACTGTATTTGTGTTTAATTTTTTTTCTATTGTTTGTAAACACGTGTGAATTGGACTTGCCTAGCATGAACCAGAGGGCCTCCCGCAGTGCTCCGTTGTTCATTATACAAATAACCCGTACATACAAGAGAGAAGTTTACGACGACGTTTCGGTCCGTCTCGAACCATTTACAAAGTCAGTGTAACTTTGTCAATAGTCCAAGACTGACCGAAGCTTCGTCGTAAGTGTCTCACTTCAAATGTTCGGGTCATTTGTGTATTGTTCCAGTCACGGTATTGTGCCGTGTTGTTCATTCTCAGCCTCACCCAGACTGTATCACCAGTCAACCTTCACACACCTCTTTATTTCCCTACATTGAAAGACATGAGTCTTGGCACCTTGTAGGTAGCAGCCTCAGTATTGTGCAAGAAAGGTATAAAATACCGACAATATAAAAGTTAAGACAATAATGATACCTAGATATTACACAAATGTCTTAACTTTCAGCCTCAGTATTGATGAGACGAGGAAAGGAAATTATAGGACGGCATTACCGATGCAAATATTGATGTATGTAATATAAAAATTTGTTTGAACTACCTGGAGGTTATTCCGGGGATCAACGCCCCCGCGGCCCGGTCCATGACCAGGCCTCCCGATGGATCAGGGCCTGATCAACTAGGCTGTTACTGCTGGCCGCACGCAGTCCAACGTACGAGCCACAGCCCGGCTGATCCGGCACTGACTTTAGGTATCTGTCCAGCTCTCTCTTGAAGGCAGCCAGGGGTTTATTGGCAATTCCCCTAATGCTTGATGGGAGGCTGTTGAACAGTTTTGGTCCCCGGACACTTATGGTGTTTTCTCTTAGTGTACCAATGGCGCCCCTACTTTTTATTGGGGGCATTTTGCATCGCCTGCCCAGTCTTTTACTTTCGTAGGGAGTGATTTCTGTGTGCAGATTTGGGACCATTCCTTCCAAGATTTTCCAAGTGTAGATTATGATATATCTCTCCCTCCTGCGTTCCAACGAGTACAAGCATTGGTGAATTTTATATATTAAAATTCATTGGAATATGGAACCTGGGGTACTTAGCCATTATTATTATTATTATTATTATTATTATTATTATTATTATTATTATTATTATTTATCAATATACGTGCAGATATTTTAAAAATAATATTACTTTTAAAATTTCTACACAAATATACCCTTTTATAGTGTCAAATACATGTCAAAAACAGAAATTATTTTTCCATTCTCTATTATTCCCAGGTTTTCCCTGGCTATTCCTCCCATTACTGCCTTCCTTCCTCCCCCCTTCCTCGCCCCCACAGTCACCTCCCCATTAACCAACCAACCTCCCTCACCCATCCCCCATTCCTGCCCGCCAACCCCTCCACAACTTCCACAATCAATTAGCGTGTTTTGGCAGGTCCTTGCGCTTCGTTACCTACGCATGGAATTATTGTACAAAAATTTATATATATATATATATATATATATATATATATATATATATATATATATATATATATATATATATATTTATTTTTATATATATATTTATTTTTAAGGGCGCTTGCCTGAATGCTATCATGTGAAAAATTCTCTTGTGTGTTTTATTGTGTTTTAATTGGCTGATGGCATAATTTTTTTTTTTTTTGGGGGGGGGTTAGATTTGTGTTGCTTTCGTGATAGTGTTTTAGTGATTGTATTGGTATTTTAGTGGCTGTTTTTATATCTTAGCGATGGCACTGGTGTTTGCGATTGTGGTGGTCTTTTATTGATTGTATTCGTGTTTTAGGGACGGCATTCGTGTTTTAGGGACGGCATTCGTGTTTTAGGGATTGCGTTCGTGTTTTAGGGATTGCGTTCGTGTTTTAAGGATTGCGTTTGTATTTTAGGGATTGCATTGTCATTTCAGTGGTTCCTGTTTTAGTGAATATGTTTGTTTTAGTTATTTTTACAACGTTTTAATAAGTACGTTAGTGTTTCAGGAACTATTTATGTTTTAATGAGGGCATTGTTGTTTTAACGAGTATATTTGTGTTTTAGTTATTTTTGCAACGTTTTAACGAGGGTGGTGGTGGTTTAATGACTTTATTTACGTTACAGTGAGTGAATTGCTGTTAGAGTGAGTATGCATATGATTTAATATGCCTTAGCGAGTTTTCTTTCCCCTTTAGCTAAAAACCTGGTGTATATTGTGTTAATGATTGTGTTAACGCCGTTTTAAGTATTGTATTTGTATTGTGTAGTATTGTATTTGTATTGTGTAGTATCCAATTCCATGATATTGTATTTTAATTACAGTGATGACAGAATACCTGCAGGTGTTGCAATGGTGCTGTTGACACTAAACCTGCTACTGTAGCATTTGAAACATTGACACAAGACCTGTCAATACTGCAATCGAACTTTGATACTATATTTCCTAGTTTTACGATGAAATCATTGGTGCAGAACCTGCTAGTGTTGCAGTGACAGCATTGGCACAAAACCTTTTAGTGTTGCAATGAAAACGGTGACACAGTGCCAACTGTAAATTTCACGTTGGTAAATTGCCTTGTTTGTGGGTGTGAGTTGGACCTGACTAGTTTGTGCTACTAGGGCAGATGCCGTGCTCCTTCCTTAAGTGAATGTAACCTAACCTGAGTAGGTTGGGCATTGGCTTGGGCCGGTTTGAGGATTTGGACCTGCCTCGCATGGGCCAGTAGGCCTGCTGCAGTGTTCTTTCTTTCTTATGTTTTTATGTTTGTACGTATTAAAGTCGGTTCTCGTGATACCGAAGGATAACACTTGTATTTTCTATTGAGTTTGCTTGGTTCAGTAGTCTTGTTTGAATTATTTTAATGACTGCTGGGTTTATTTTAGCGAGAGACAGAGACAGGCTGAATAAGTACACAGAGACAGAAGACCAAATATATAGTGGAGAATGTGTCCACTTGATATTTCCGAGAGAGAGAGAGAGAGACAGTGACAGAGAGAGACAGGCGGAGAGACAGAGACGGAGATGCAGCAGTCAGATACACAAACAGGCATAAATCAATACACACAAGTTAAATATTTGACCCCATTTAAACATCGTTAATTGGGTTTCCTCTGAAGACTAAAATGAAGTCGTTGCCGGAGGCTTTGTGAGTTAACGAGGGGATGAGCAGCCAGAGAAGTGTGTGTGTGTGTGTGTGTGTGTGTGTGTGTGTGTGTGTGTGTGTGTGTGTGTGTGTGTGTGTGTGTGTGTGTGTGTGTACTAACCTAGTTGTGGTTGCAGGGGTCGAGTCACAGCTCCTGGCCCCGCCTCTTCACTGGCCGCTACTAGGTCACTCTTCCTGCTCCATGAGCTTGATCATACCTCTTCTGAAACCTATGTATGGATCCTGCCTCCACTACATCACTTCCCAGATTATTCCACTTCCTGACAACTCTGTGACTGAAGAAATACTTCCTAACATCCCTGTGATTCATTTGAGTCTTCAGCTTTCAACTGTGACCACTTGGTGCTGTGTCCCATCTCTGGAACATCCTGTCTCTATCAACCTTGTCAATTCCTCTCAGTATTTTAAATGTCATTATCATATTCCCCCTATCTCTCCTGTCCTCCAGTGTTGCCAGGTCGATTTCCCTTAACCTCTCCTCGTAGGACATTTCCCTTAGCTCCGTACTTGGCTAGGTGTGGGTTCCAAACTGGTGCCGCATACTCCAATATAGGCCTAACGTGCACAGTGTACAGGGTCCTGAACGATTCCTTATTAAGATATCGGAATGCTGCTCTTAGGTTTGCTAGGCGCCCATATGCTGCAGCAGTTATTTGGTTGATGTGTGCTTCAGGAGATGTGCCTGGTGTTATACTCACCCCAAGATCCTTTTCCTTGAGTGAGGTTTATAGTCTCTGCCCCCCTAGACTGTACTCCGTCTGCGGTCTTCTTTGCACTTCCCCAATCTTCATGACTTTGCACTAGGTGGGGTTGAACTCCAGGAGCCAGTTTCTGGACCAGGCCTACAGCCTGTCTAGATCCCTTTGTAGTTGTTCCTGGTCTTCGTCAGATTGAATTCTTCTCATCAACTTCACATCATCTGCAAACAGGGACATTTCTGAGTCTATTTCTTCCGTAAAGTCGTTCACATATATCAGAAACAGCATGGGTCCTAGGACTGACCCCTGTGGAACCCTGCTCGTCACAGGCGTCCACTCTGACACCTCGTCACGTATCATGACTCGCTGTTGTTTTCCCGACAGGTATTCCTTGATCCATTGCAGTGCCTTCCCTGTTATTCCTGCCTGGTCCTCCAGCTTTTGCACCAATCTCTTGTGTGGGACTGTGTCAAATGCCTTCTTACAGACCAAGAAAACGCAATCTACCCACCCCTCTCTCTCTTGTACTGCTGTCACCCTGTCGTAGAACTTCAGTAGGTTTGTGATACAGGATTTCCCGTCCCTGAAACCGTGCTGGTTGTCGTTGATAAGTTCATTCGTTTCTAGGTGCTCCACCACTGTGCTCTTGATAATCTTCTCCATGAATTTGCATACTATACATGTCAGTGACACTGGTCTGTAGTTTAATGCTTCGTGTCTGTCTCCTTTTTTAAAAATTGAGACTACATTTGTTGTGTTCCTTAACTCAGGTAGTCGCCCTATTTCGATAGCTGCATTGAAGATTGTTGTTAGTGGTACACATAGCGCCTCTGCACCCTGTCTCAGGACTCACGAAGAGATGATAAACGGCTCTATCGCCTATGAGGTATATAGCTCGCTTAGCAGCTTCTTCACTTCTTCCTCGGTTGTATGTATTGTGTCCAACACTTGGTGTACCCCACCTCTCCGTCTTTCTGGAGTCCCTTCTGTCTCCTCAGTGAACACTTCTTTGAATGTCATGTTGAGCTCCTCACATACCTCGTAGTCATTTCTTGTGATCTCCCCTCCTTCCTTCCGCAGCCTGATTACCTGGTCCTTGACTGTTGTTTTCCTCCTGGTGTGGCTGTACAACAGCTCTGTGTCAGATTTGGCTTTCGCTGCTGTGTCATTTTCGTATTGTCGTTGGGCCTTTCTTCTTACCTGTGCATATTCATTTCTGGCTTTATGACTGCTCTCCTTATTTTCCTGGGTCTGGGTACTGCAACATCCCAGCTAGGAAACCTGATTAATTAGAGACATTTCCATGAGCATATTAGTGAGAGAAGACGCTGGCACATCTATTTAATGTTGCTCTGGAAAATTGATTTAGAGGTGCATAAATAATTCATTCCGATGGTAGCCAGTTATGAACATGTAAATAGTTCATTACCACTGTAACCTGTTCAGCTATCAAAAATTTTCGGTACAGTCCCTGGTCTCTGTAATCTTTTGACTACCACCCACAGGATGGGCATGGGGTGTATAATAAAGATTATGAACTAACTTTGTTAAATGTTGTCACGGCTTCCTTGGATCAGTGCCGGAAACCACACCTTGAGAGCTGGCTCGTGATGTTGAGGATGTTACCTGCATGTGTGCAAGGAGTAAACAACACTAAGGTACTGCAACAGTTTGCTAGAATAGGAGGCAGGAAAATAACTGTTTATTGATGTCCTGCCCTGAGAAATTGAACCCAGGTATAACACCTGGGGCACAGGTCAAGTCTTCCTTACTTTGGCCACTGGTTCATATCCTGTTCCAAGGACCAGAATTGTTGAAAAATCCCTTGCCTGACTGACACTAATTATTTACCCAGTCAGTCAAAATCCATAGTTAAAACCAGTTGTCCCACATTTAGCTTGTAATTAGTGGATCGATTTTAATGACCGGGCTTTGGAATATACATACGTAGGTTCTCACTTAACACTGCTGTGTGACACCAAGAGTGAGTGTAGACAGTTCTCACACTGATGTACAACAATATGACGTTGCCTGAGCTATGGCACTAAGGGGAGGAATGTACAAATGAGTGATTGTAAACTACGCTCATAGATACACAGACAGAGACAAAAAAAAAAAATTCTGGAAACTAAGCCCCAAAGAGATTAAGATTAAATTTGATTTGAGTGGGACTTGCACATCAGAGCTTATTTCTTGGGTAGCATTGAGGGTTAGGTTGGGCAAATGTTTTGTTAGTGGGATGAATTGTAAAGGACCTGCCTAGTATGGGCCAACAGGCCTGCTTCAGTGTTCCTCCTTTCTTATGTTCTTATGTTCTTATTAGATTTCAACATATTTTTTCTTCATCCTTCGAATGGAGTAAAGGCAGGTTTTGTCATGTGGACGGTTTGATAAACACACGTAGCTCCTATGCACGAATAGTGTACGTTAAAGAAATAGAACTTACGAACAGTGTATGTGAGAAAAGAGTGGAAAAACAGTGTAGATGAGAGAGAACAGAGGGACACTGTACAGTGGTGACAAGAGAAGATACTCTACAGTCTGCAAATGAATTTTGTTTTACGGACTGTTTTGCATTTACCTTGATTCTGATTATTAGTATTTAGTACGTTGTGACCTTATCTCCTCGGAATCTCTTACCCTCTATTGTAGGATGTTCTCTTACGTGGTACAACTCTACTAGTTACCTGGAATCTTCATGAAGACTTCAGGTAGGTAGCAGAGTTGTACTAGTGAGATATTCCTGATAAGTAATTGAAGTTCTCTTACGTGGTACAACTCTACTAGTGGGATGTTCCTAGTTAGATGTTCCCACAAGCACACTAGTGGGATGTTCCTTGTTGGATGTTCCCACAAGCACACTAGTGGGATGTTCCTAGTTAGATGTTCCCACAAGCACACTAGTGGGATGTTCCTAGCTGGATGTTCCCACAAGCACACTAGTGGGATGTTCCTAGTTGGATGTTCCCAGAACCACACTAGTGGGATTCTTTTCCCTATAAGATTTATCTGTGATGTAAGTTAGCCAGACTTGAGTCGTGGAAGTGGGAATTGTAATACCTGCACTCTGAAGAAGAGATGAGGATGCTGTAGCTCGGGAGAGGGGGAGAGGGAGGAGTCATCCGACAAGACAGCTATTCACTGAATGATGGTAAATGTGTTTCCTTTTTGGGGAGACCGCTGTTGTGTTCAGAATTATTTTATATTTTAAGAGCCATATAATGAAAACACGAAAGTCATACCTCAAATAAAGTTTAAAATTCGTACTGTGTGGGAATCGAACTTTTGATTACAGTAAATATAACCGCCCTTCCCTGTCCTCGGATCAAACCGGATTACCTTTCACTTTCCAGGCGCTAGTTGACCTGTACGTCCTCAAGGTTTACCGATAAATATAATAATAATAATAATAATAATCCAGGGTGTTATATCCTGTGGCTTCACTGATGTACAAAAGAGGAACAGAAATTAATATATAAATGAGAATTAGTATGAATTCGTAAATTTTTCACAGCTGAGAACTTAAACTCTGAAATAAATGTTAATTCCAGTCATTACTTCTCTTTTCTTAATCCAGGGAATTTGTTAAACAATAACAACAAACCAAATGTCCCATAAAATACCAGAACACCGGGAAGAGAGAGAAGTTAAGTTCCAAGAGATAATTAACAAGGAAATAATGTAACAAGAACAAATGGGAAGTGAGGGGAGGAGGTGGAGTTAGTGGGGAGAGTGAGGGGGTTGGGAGGGAACGAGGGAAGGGGGTGAGAGGAGTGAGGTGAAGGAGAAAGGAAAGACTGAAAAAGGCGAATATAGACCATGTTGGGCATGCACGGTGGAACATGACATCTACCTCCCTCAGGGAAGGTCATACCTCCCTCAGGGAAGGTCATACCTCCCTCAGAGAAGGTCATACCTCCCAGATGGTAGGTCATACCAACTTCAGAGGTCACATACCTCCCTCAGGCTAGGTCATGCATCTAAGATGACTCTTCAGTATGACAAAGGGTGGACGAAGAGGCTATCAGAGACAGAAATTGAGATAAATAATGTTTCAAGATAATATGGATTGAGAACGCTTGCTGATGTCATGTGGAGTTCCACAAGGCAATATCTTGGTTCTACTGATGTGTTAATGAAATGTTCGTTACTGTAAAATGTAAACTCTTTCTCTATTGAGATTCAGTGCTGTCTTGGAGCCAAGTAAAGATGGAAAGGATGTAACATGAGTGAAGTAATGGGAACGTCGAGTCATGCAGATGATAGTTATTTCATATATTATTGTCTCTGCATCTCAGGGTATGAGAGGCTCTGTTGGATCGAAATGTTAACTGAAAACATTGGAAACTTTTGCGGTAATGTGCTAGCAGGAATGTATCTCGCTGATATGTTCAGTGGAATATTTTGAAATGTCTTTTGATTCGTGCCTGCCAAAAGAATTAATAGTCAACAGTGTAGGAAAAAATAGCAAAGGCCTTGTTAAAGTTGCTCAACTTAACAGAGACGCACAGTGCTAACCAGCTCTATTATGTCTGGCTCTTATACAGTGTTATGGAGATTGTTCCTGCTCATTCTGGCACTCTTACCTAATAAAACAAATCCGAGAACGTATCACAGATTGCTCGAATTATATTGGTAAGATTTATTCTGGACTTGTGTGCCAGACAACAGCAGTCACAGACAGTTTAACGTCAGCTGTGTCAACAAAATCGCTTAGTATAAGAAGTGTCGAGAATTCTTCAACGCATTCTTGTACCAGGGAAGTGAACATGATTCTGTAGTACCCACTGTGAGAATATGATAATGATATACAACACTGATAAGTAAGGCCCTTACTGCTTCAGCGCTCCCCATGCTTATAGTAGTAGCAGTAATAATAATAATAATAATAATAATAATTGTAATAATGTTGATAGCATTACCGACAATATGTTAGGTGAAAAGACACGTGCAGCTAATGGAGAGCGAAGCGTTGCTACAATAAAATGTTTTATTAGTTACACATGTGTCCTTTAGTCTAATAACAACAACCATACCACGGGTGGGGTTAGAACCCGCGATCAGAGAGTCACAAAACTCCAGACCGTCGCGTTAGCCACTGGACCAGCTAGCCACAATAAGATTCATCCAACTAGGTATATTTATACACCATAGGAAGGTTAGCACAGGCACCACTGTGACCACAAATGCAAGATTTTTACAGACGAATCTCCCGCTAGCGTGGCCGTGACGAACTCTAGCTCAAGTCCCCTCAAAGCCGTCAACATGATTCATAACATAACATAACAACAACAACAATGATAATAATAATAATAATAATAATAATAATAATAATAATAATAATAATCTCCCTTGACACCTTCCCCTTAACTCCATTGCCCCTCTTCTACTACAGAGGCTTCTTGCCCCTTTTCAGTCTTACCCACCTGCCCTCTCATCTCTGACCTCTTTCGTAATGTTGTCAGTCTAAAGGAGCGGGATTAGCGAAGCCTTAGCTAGAAATCTCCCATCTCTCTTCATTTTCCTTCTCCTCTTTCTCCCTTCCTCCCCTTTCTCCCTTCCTCTCTTCCTCCTCCTCCCTTCTCTCTTTCCTCCTCCCCTATGGACTTACACATGATCTATTTACGGTGCGGAGGTCGGGAGATAAACCAGGGTCAGCTTAACGAGGGTTCAAAGTGTATAAGGTTTCTGATCTTATCCCTGTGGAGCTGGAACTTATTCATGCAGGATCAGGTTGACGGATGGCGAGTTGACTCCTCAGGGCTTAGTGGTGTGTGTGTGTGTGTGTGTGTGTGTGTGTGTGTGTGTGTGTGTGTGTGTGTGTGTAACTGTATCTGTGTCTGTGCGTGTGCGCTAGCGTTGTTGCAGGGGGTCGAGTCTCAGCTCCCGGTCCTGTCTCTTAAGTTACCACTTGCCTGGTTTTTCTTCTCAGTCATCACGTCTGTGTGCATGTCAAGACATTTGTGTCCATATTATCTCGATTAAAAGCACATAAATGAAACATAGAAGCACGTTCACCCATGGCTGGGGAACACATCTTAGGGTCAACAGAGGTCATATAGGTCTTGACCAAGGAATGTCAGACCTAAAGGGCGACATCCTCGTTAACTCCTGAAGACAAATGAATGAAAGTTGACCTCTGGGTCGAGCAGCGTCTAGTTCAGGGTTAAGACAGAGGCCAGAAACAGTCCACATTTTTGAACCTGATATGGGAGAGTTGGAGGCTTTCTGGGTCAGTGACAAAATGTTGCTGTGTCGAAAAGTTACAAGAAACGCTTTAAATGCAGATTGAAAATATAACGAGAACCCAAACGAAGACAGAAACAAATACACATTGAAACGTGAGCTGTATATTTCCTGTGTTTCTCTCTCCAGGTCTGTGTTTGTGTTTTATTGGTCAGTGCTCAATACACTAATACCATCATAGATTACAAACTTTTTAAGTTATGTATAATGCCATGTTCACAGTCTTGTTCACCCGTTAAGAAAATAGAGACGTACATGACTTGATCATTTTGTTTGTTACCATGACTTGTAAATAGAAAGAGATAAATACCTGTTTGTTATCAAGTTCAAAGGTCAACAGTGACTGGTAGAAGTAAAGGGAGAGACGACAACACTAAGGTCATATAAAAGTCACAAGAAGGTCAGTATCCCATTTCTTACCACAACAGGTATCAGAGCTGAAGTTTTCTCCATTAGTTTCACTGCCAACTACATTCTGTTGCTTCACATTCCAAGGAGTACAGGTCAAGGGACTTGAAGCATTCCTAGTAATTCAGATGCTTCATTAAATTTATACGAGCAGTGAAGTGTCTCGGTGCCCTCTCCTCTGTTTTTCATTGGAAGTGTCCTGCACCGTCTGCCAAGCCTCTTATGCTCAAAAATAGTAATTTCAGTGTGCAGATTTGGTACCAATGACTCATGTAACTTCCAGGTGTAGATTATGATGTATCTTTCTCACCTACGTTCTAAAGAGTACAGTTCTAAGGTTTTCAAGCGCTCCCAGTAATTTAGATGCTTGGCTTGAGTTTATACGAGCTATGAAGGTTCTCTGTACATTTTCCACCTTAGCAACTTAGTTGCCTCGAAGGGAGAAGTTAATACCCAGCAATACTCCACACTACTCGCTCCAGGTAACTAAAGAGAGCGAGTAACTTTTGCAAAGAGTATCACCATTGGCTTGGTATCTCATTGTTTTGAAACTTCTACTTATCCAACCTATCATTTTTCTTGTAGTTGCGATAATAACGTTGTTATGCTCCCTGAACATGATATTATATGACATTATAACTCTCAGGTCTCTCATCATCGAGTTAGATTCTATTAAGTGGTTTAATGCTTGTCTTGTTTATATTTCTTTTATTCTTCCGTGATGTGATAACTGAAATTTGTCCTCACTGAACATCATATTGTTGTCAGTAGCCCACAAGAACAGTTGGTTTATATCAGCTTGGAGGCTCACTGTATCTTCTATGGATGCCACTTTCATACAGATTTTAGAATCGCCTGGAAAGGATGTTACAGTGCTATAATTTATGTCTGTCAGAAATGGGAAAGGAAGAGGCGAGTATCTTGCCTTAAGGCGAGACAACTTTTGACTGTAGCAGCCACTACCTGGAGGGAATTCCGGGGATCAACGTCCCCGCGGCCCGGTCCACGACCAGGCCTCCCGGTGGATCAGGGCCTGATCAACGAGGCTGTTACTGCTGGCCGCACGTAATCCAACGTACGAACCACAGCCCGGCTGATCCGGTACCGTCTTTAGGTATCTGTCCAGCTCCCTCTTAATTGCACTTCTTTTACTGTTGACACGTGTGACACACACACACACACACACACACACACACACACACACACACACACACACACACACACACACACACACACACACACACACACACACACACACTGCAATACGTGAGGCACTTAAGTGCTCCAGCATAGCCAGAAAACGTTCGAGACTGAACGATTAATACTAAGGGTTGCAGAAGGGATCACATAAATCATTTACTTGAATTTATTCTCTCTCTCATTCACACATTCTCTCTTTCACACATTCTCTCTCTCGTTCTCTCTCTCTCTTTCTCTCTCCCTTGCATCTCTTCTTCCCTCCCTTCTTCCCCTCGCTTGCCAGATGGGCCCACTGATCAGATTTCAGCTCCTTCCCTTGTGAGTACCACACTACAGGAAATGATTTTGGACCCCTCCTGCTGCTGTGGTGGTGGTGGTAGTGGTAGTGCTGCTGCTTTGGTGGTGGTTGTGGTGATGGTAGTGGTGGTGATAGTAGTGGTGCTGCTGTTGTGGCGGTGGTAGTAGTAGTAGTAGTGGGGTGGTACTATAGCAGCGGTGATGGTGATCGTGATTGTGATATTTGTAGTAGACAGTGTTAGTAATGTTGGTATTTGGGTGCAGATTCAACATAGTAATAATAGGCACAAATATTAACCTCGGTGCAGTAAAATATCGTTTATGTAAATATTTTGAAAATACTGGAATATGGCTGTACTAACGACCCCCCTTCAAGTGACCACGATTCTTCAACACACTTCCCTCATACATAATGGTGGATCACCAACAAAACCTCTAGCTGTCTTCAAGAGGGAACTCGACACGTTCCTCACAACAGTTCCTGATCAGCCGGGTTGTGGTGCATACGTTGGCCTGCAGGTGGCGGGCACTAACAGCTTGATCGATCAAGCCAGCAACCAGAAGGCTTGGTCTGGTACCGGGCCGCGGGAGCGGTGACCTCCGGAAGCTACTCCTGGCTTACCTGGAGGTAAATTCCTGTTACCTGGTGTTTACGTGGAGTCGCTTCCGGAGGTCAGCACCTCAACGGCCCAGCCACAGACGAGGCCTCCTGGTTGTTGTTCTGTCTTCGTATCCGTGTTCCTTGCTATCAAATTCTCTACATATTTTATGTATTATCTCCCTTGGTCATTCTTATATAATGTCATCGGGTTTAGTCTCTCCTCATAGTTCACTCTTCTTAGCTCCTGGACGAATCTCATTGTGACCCAAATAATTTTTCCCGATTTCTTTGCATGCTTTTATAAGTATTGCTACACGCTTTGGCATAGAATCGACCTATGTTAAATATATTTTACCAAGATCTTCGTCGCTGTACCAGGTCCTTATAACAGCAGAAATTAACTTCTCCACAGTTGAACGGTCCTGTTTCGCGATCCTGCATCTTGTGATTACTGATAGATTCTCAGTTGGGTTGACGCTGGGAGAGTTTTCAGGCTCTCTCTCTTCGAAGGTCAGCATTTTTCTGGAGTGTGTCATGGAGCAAGATCCTGCTGGAAAAGAACTTTTCCCTCAGGAAAGTCTATCCACAAGGGGAAACAAATAAATTGCCAGGATTGCCTTGTATTTGTCGTTGTTTATTGTTCCCTTAACAATAACAAGCCGTCCAGGGCCTTTAGCAGTAAAACTACTCCAAAACATCATCTTAGGTGCCCATGTACTTCAAAATGTGTCACATCTGATCAAGTGCCCACCACAGCCGTTTTTTCTTCATATCAGCAGTCAGTAATTGTTTTTTTTTTTTTACTAGCTTTCTGGTAGTTAAACCAATTTCAAGGAACCTTCATCAAACAATTGAGGAATCAACATTTATGTCAGCTGAAGCCAAATCAATCTGAAGATCTTCGCTTGTTTTCTTGGGATCCTTTACACTATTTCTTATGATAACCTTGTGATCATGAGGCGCTGTCTTGCGTTTTCTTCCACATCTTCCTCGACGCAGCTCACCACAATCACCAGTGTCGTCAGTTCTCTTCAGAATCCAACAGTTGACTTTGCTAGGCTCAAAGTTTCGGCGATCCATATGATACTCAAATCAGCATGTTTTATAAGAGGTACAATACTTGCATGCTTCTTAAGGTGTAGCATCCATCTGAAATTTCAGCAGCAATCATAAAATAAAGGAGAGAATTTGGCGAAATCACATTCACTCACGGAGCGCTCTTGCAAGAATAGCCTTACAGAACAACAGCTGCTGTAGCACTGATGAGAATAGCAGAATAACACACCACTGGATAGTTGCCAGAAGTCGGTAGGGAACTCTTATGAAGATAAAAGTACCCAAACTACGTTAATTAAGCTTAATTAACTATGTCTTAGTTAAAACATATTAAGACATACGAAATAATCACAAAATTTACTCCTATCCCAATTAATGTACACACTGATATATATGCTCAGTGTGTACATGTATACATAAACATTTACACCACCTTTAAATTTACTGAATTGCTGTAAACAAAAAAAAAATCTGAAGTGTGGGTCATCTTTTAAATGAAAAAACACAATATTTTACTATTTTTTTGTATGTTTGGAATTTTGCCATTTATCTACCATGTGAATCCTTTTCAAATCTAAATTCGTTTTTCTGGTGAAGTTATTGTGAGTGCAGCGCGAATTCAAAAAACGAATTAAGCACAATGTTTTATTAGTTTGAAAAGTGGTAATGAAATTTGGGTTGGAGAGTAATTGGAAGAGAACGGAGGGTAGGCCAGGTGTCTAGCCCGCCCCTGGGGGGGGGGTGTACTCAGTGAACTGTGCGCTAGAGCTGTACCTGTGGGGGATGAGCTCTGGCTCCTGGCCTTACCTCATAGCGTTCACACTGGTTAATAGTTTGCTTTTCCTTGGTTCATATTTTTTTTTTACTTTAGAGTCAATGAATGAGGTTTGTTGTCATAGCTTCTTACGTAGCTCACCCCTGACATCCTTGGTTTTATACCTTCTTACGTAGCTCACCCCTGACATCCTTGGTTTTATACCTTCTTACGTAGCTCACCCCTGACATCCTTGGTTTTATACCTTCTTACGTAGCTCACCCCTGACATCCTTGGTTTTATACCTTCTTACGTAGCTCACCCCTGACATCCTTGGTTTCATACCTTCTTACGTAGCTCACCCCTGACATCCTTGGTTTTATACCTTCTTACGTAGCTCACCCCTGACATCCTTGGTTTTATACCTTCTTACGTAGCTCACCCCTGACATCCTTGGTTTTATACCTTCTTACGTAGCTCACCCCTGACATCCTTGGTTTTATACCTTCTTACGTAGCTCACCCCTGACATCCTTGGTTTTATACCTTCTTACGTAGCTCACCCCTGACATCCTTGGTTTTATACCTTCTTACGTAGCTCACCCCTGACATCCTTGGTTTTATACCTTCTTACGTAGCTCACCCCTGACATCCTTGGTTTTATACCTTCTTACTTAGCTCACCCCTGACATCCTTGGTTTTATACCTTCTTACGTAGCTCACCCCTGACATCCTTGGTTTTATACCTTCTTACGTAGCTCACCCCTGACATCCTTGGTTTTATACCTTCTTACTTAGCTCACCCCTGACATCCTTGGTTTTATACCTTCTTACGTAGCTCACCCCTGACATCCTTGGTTTTATACCTTCTTACTTAGCTCACCCCTGACATCCTTGGTTTTATACCTTCTTACGTAGCTCACCCCTGACATCCTTGGTTTTATACCTTCTTACGTAGCTCACCCCTGACATCCTTGGTTTTATACCTTCTTACGTAGCTCACCCCTGACATCCTTGGTTTTATACCTTCTTACGTAGCTCACCCCTGACATCCTTGGTTTCATACCTTCTTACGTAGCTCACCCCTGACATCCTTGGTTTTATACCTTCTTACGTAGCTCACCCCTGACATCCTTGGTTTTATACCTTCTTACGTAGCTCACCCCTGACATCCTTGGTTTTATACCTTCTTACGTAGCTCACCCCTGACATCCTTGGTTTTATACCTTCTTACGTAGCTCACCCCTGACATCCTTGGTTTTATACCTTCTTACGTAGCTCACCCCTGACATCCTTGGTTTTATACCTTCTTACGTAGCTCACCCCTGACATCCTTGGTTTTATACCTTCTTACGTAGCTCACCCCTGACATCCTTGGTTTTATACCTTCTTACGTAGCTCACCCCTGACATCCTTGGTTTTATACCTTCTTACGTAGCTCACCCCTGACATCCTTGGTTTTATACCTTCTTACGTAGCTCACCCCTGACATCCTTGGTTTTATACCTTCTTACGTAGCTCACCCCTGACATACTTGGTTTTATACCTTCTTACGTAGCTCACTCCTGACATCCTTGGTTTTATACCTTCTTACGTAGCTCACCCCTGACATCCTTGGTTTTATACCTTCTTACGTAGCTCACCCCTGACATACTTGGTTTTATACCTTCTTACGTAGCTCACCCCTGACATCCTTGGTTTTATACCTTCTTACGTAGCTCACCCCTGACATCCTTGGTTTTATACCTTCTTACGTAGCTCACCCCTGACATACTTGGTTTTATACCTTCTTACGTAGCTCACCCCTGACATCCTTGGTTTTATACCTTCTTACGTAGCTCACCCCTGACATACTTGGTTTTATACCTTCTTACGTAGCTCACCCCTGACATCCTTGGTTTTATACCTTCTTACTTAGCTCACCCCTGACATCCTTGGTTTTATACCTTCTTACGTAGCTCACCCCTGACATCCTTGGTTTTATACCTTCTTACGTAGCTCACCCCTGACATCCTTGGTTTTATACCTTCTTACGTAGCTCACCCCTGACATCCTTGGTTTCATACCTTCTTACGTAGCTCACCACTGACATCCTTGGTTTCATACCTTCTTACGTAGCTCACCCCTGACATCCTTGGTTTCATACCTTCTTACGTAGCTCACCCCTGACATCCTTGGTTTTATACCTTCTTACGTAGCTCACCCCTGACATCCTTGGTTTTATACCTTCTTACGTAGCTCACCCCTGACATCCTTGGTTTCATACCTTCTTACGTAGCTCACCACTGACATCCTTGGTTTCATACCTTCTTACGTAGCTCACCCCTGACATCCTTGGTTTTATACCTTCTTACGTAGCTCACCCCTAACATCCTTGGTTTCATACCTTCTTACGTAGCTCACCCCTAACATCCTTGGTTTCATACCTTCTTACGTAGCTCACCCCTAACATCCTTGGTTTCATACCTTCTTACGTAGCTCACCCCTGACATCCTTGGTTTTATACCTTCTTACGTAGCTCACCCCTGACATCCTTGGTTTCATACCTTCTTACGTAGCTCACCCCTAACATCCTTGGTTTCATACCTTCTTACGTAGCTCACCCCTGACATCCTTGGTTTCATACCTTCTTACGTAGCTCACCCCTGACATCCTTGGTTTCATACCTTCTTACGTAGCTCACCCCTGACATCCTTGGTTTCATACCTTCTTATGTAGCTCACCCCTGACATCCTTGGTTTCATACCTTCTTACGTAGCTCACCCCTGACATCCTTGGTTTCATACATGACTCACGAAATCGTAATGACACGATTGCAAACAAACCATACCACGGGCGGGGTTAGAACCCGCGATAAGAGTGTCAAAACTCCATACCGTCGCGTTAGCCACTGGGCCAGCTAGCCACAATAGTTGGATGAATCTTATTGTGACTAGCTGGAATGGAGCTAGGAATGGAGTTTTGCGACTCTCTGATTGCGGGTGCTAACCCCGCCCGTGGTATGGTTTGGTTTCATACCTTCTTACGTAGCTCACTCCTGACATCCTTGGTTTCATACCTTCTTACATAGCTGACTCCTGACATCCTTGTATGTCATCTAAGTTTTAGTCTATCCCTAAATCTTATATGTCAGCTCACAGGAGATATTTTGAATGTAAATATTTCGCTTGTCTCTGCGAGGTGTAAGCATTCAAACGATCCCTTGTGGGCTGGCATGCAAGTGTCGGACAAGACGAGAGGGTGGATACTGTAGGTATCAGTCTCAGGATGCTTGTATGTCATGTCCTCTTCTGGAAATCGGCCGTGAGCAGACGAGCCAAAGTTCTGTGGTATTGATACCCTAGTGAACTATAACACTGTCGAATTGATGCTCTGCTCAGGCAAGGAGTGAACAGGCTCCAGTCTGCACGCTGGATACATATTTATTATTATCACACTGGCCGATTCCCACCAAGGCAGGGTGGCCCGAAAAAGAAAAACTTTCACCATCATTCACTCCATCACTGTCTTGCCAGAAGGGTGCTTTACTCTACAGTTTTTAAACTGCAACATTAACACCCCTCCTTCAGAGTGCAGGCACTGTACTTCCCATCTCCAGGACTCAAGTCCGGCCTGCCGGTTTCCCTGAACCCCTTCATAAATGTTACTTTGCTCACACTCCAACAGCACGTCAAGTATTAAAAACCATTTGTTTCCATTCACTCCTATCAAACACGCTCACGCATGCCTGCTGGAAGTCCAAGCCCCTCGCACACAAAACCTCCTTTACCCCCTCCCTCCAACCTATCCTAGGCCGACCCCTACCCCGCCTTCCTTCCACTACAGACTGATACACTCTTGAAGTCATTCTGTTTCGCTCCATTCTCTCTACATGTCCGAACCACCTCAACAACCCTTCCTCAGCCCTCTGGACAACAGTTTTGGTAATCCCACACCTCCTCCTAACTTCCAAACTACGAATTCTCTGCATTATATTCACACCACACATTGCCCTCAGACATGACATCTCCACTGCCTCCAGCCTTCTCCTCGCTGCAACATTCATCACCCATGCTTCACACCCACATAAGAGCGTTGGTAAAACTATACTCTCATACATTCCCTCTTTGCCTCCAAGGACAAAGTTCTTTGTCTCCACAGACTCCTAAGTGCACCGCTCACCCTTTTCCCCTCATCAATTCTATGATTCACCTCATCTTTCATAGACCCATCCGCTGACACGTCCACTCCCAAATATCTGAATACATTCACCTCCTCCATACTCTCTCCTTCCAATCTAATATCCAATCTTTCATCACCTAATCTTTTTGTTATCCTCATAACCTTACTCTTTCCTGTATTCACTTTTAATTTTCTTCTTTTGCATACCCTACCAAATTCATCCACCAACCTCTGCAACTTCTCTTCAGAATCTCCCAAGAGCACAGTGTCATCAGCAAAGAGCAACTGTGACAACTCCCACTTTATGTGTAATTCTTTATCTTTTAACTCCACGCCTCTTGCCAAGACCCTCGCATTTACTTCTCTTACAACCCCATCTATAAATATATTAAACAACCACGGTGACATCACACATCCTTGTCTAAGGCCTACTTTTACTGGGAAATAATTTCCCTCTTTCCTACATACTCTAACTTGAGCCTCACTATCCTCGTAAAAACTCTTCACTGCTTTCAGTAACCTACCTCCTACACCATACACTTGCAACATCTGCCACATTGACCCCCTATCCACCCTGTCATACGCCTTTTCCAAATCCATAAATGCCACAAAGACCTCTTTAGCCTTATCTAAATACTGTTCACTTATATGTTTCACTGTAAACACCTGGTCCACACACCCCCTACCTTTCCTAAAGCCTCCTTGTTCATCTGCTATCCTATTCTCCGTCTTACTCTTAATTCTTTCAATAATAACTCTACCATACACTTTACCAGGTATACTCAACAGACTTATCCCCCTATAATTTTTGCACTCTCTTTTGTCCCCTTTGCCTTTATACAAAGGAACTATGCATGCTCTCTGCCAATCCCTAGATACCTTACCCTCTTCCATGCATTTATTAAATAATTGCACCAACCACTCCAAAACTATATCCCCACCTGCTTTTAACATTTCTATCTTTATCCCATCAATCCCGGCTGCCTTACCTGGAGGTTACCTGGAGGTTATTCCGGGGATCAACGCCCCCGCGGCCCGGTCCACGACCAGGCCTCCCGATGGATCAGGGCCTGATCAACTAGGCTGTTACTGCTGGCCGCACGCAGTCCGACGTACGAGCCACAGCCCGGCTGATCTGGCACCGACTTTAGGTATCTGTCCAGCTCTCTCTTGAAGGCAGCCAGGGGTTTATTGGCAATTCCCCTAATGCTTGATGGGAGGCTGTTGAACAGTTTTGGGCCCCGGACACTTATGGTGTTCTCTCTTAGTGTACCAATGGCGCCCCTACTTTTTATTTGCGGCATTTTGCATCGCCTGCCCAGTCTTTTACTTTCGTAGGGAGTGATTTCAGTGTGCAGATTTGGGACCATTCCTTCCAAGATTTTCCAAGTGTAGATTATGATATATCTCTCCCTCCTGCGTTCCAACGAGTACAAGTCAAGTGCTTCCAAGCGTTCCCAGTAGTTAAGGTGCTTGACAGAACTTATACGTGCAGTGAAGGATCTCTGTACACTCTCTAGATCTGCGATTTCACCTGCTTTGTATGGAGATGTTAATGTACAGCAGTATTCCAGCCTAGAGAGAACAAGTGATTTGAAAAGGATCATCATGGGCTTGGCATCTCTCGTTTTGAAAGTTCTCATTATCCATCCTATCATTTTCTTTGCACGTGCGATCGTGGCACTGTTGTGATCCTTGAAAGTGAGATCCTCAGACATTACTACTCCCAGGTCCCTTACATTATTTTTCCTCTCTATTGTATGGCCGGAGTCAGTAGTATACTCTGTTCTAGTTATTATCTCCTCCAGTTTTCCATAACGGAGTAGTTGGAATTTGTCCTCATTGAACATCATGTTGTTTACCGTTGCCCACTGGAAAACTTTGTTTATATCTTCTTGGAGGTTAACCGCGTCCTCAGCAGATGACAGCCTCATGCAGATCCTAGTATCATCCGCAAAGGATGATACGGTGCTGTGGTGTATATCTCTGTTTATGTCTGATATGAGGATAAGGAATAAGATGGGGGCGAGTACTGTGCCTTGTGGAACAGAGCTCTTCACTATGGCAGCCTCCGATTTAACTCTGTTGACCACTACTCTTTGTGTTCGATTTGTTAGGAAGTTGAAGATCCATCTCCCCACTTTCCCAGTTATTCCTTTAGCACGTATTTTATGGGGTATTACGCCATGATCGCATTTGTCAAATGCTTTTGCAAAGTCTGTGTATATTACATCTGCCTTACCCCCTTTTATTTTACCTACTGCCTCACGAACTTCCCCCACACTCACAACTGGCTCTTCCTCACTCCTACAAGATGTTATTCCTCCTTGCCCTATACACGAAATCACAGCTTCCCTATCTTCATCAACATTTAACAATTCCTCAAAATATTCCTTCCATCTTCCCAATACCTCTAACTCTCCATTTAATAACTCTCCTCTCCTATTTTTAACTGACAAATCCATTTGTTCTCTAGGCTTTCTTAACTTGTTAATCTCACTCCAAAACTTTTTCTTATTTTCAACAAAATTTGTTGATAACATCTCACCCACTCTCTCATTTGCTCTCTTTTTACATTGCTTCACCACTCTCTTAACCTCTCTCTTTTTCTCCATATACTCTTCTTCCCTCCTTGCATCGCTTCTACTTTGTAAAAACTTCTCATATGCTAACTTTATATATCTATATATATATATATATATCTATATATATATATATATATATATATATATATATATATATATATATATATATATATATATTAGCAGTTTGGAGGGATATGTTTGTGTATCTTTATACGTATATGCTTCTAAGCTGTTGTATTCTGAGCACCTCTGCCAAAACAGTGATTATGTGTGAGTGAGGTGAAAGTGTTGAATGATGATGAAAGTATTTTCTTTTTGGGGATTTTCTTTCTTTTTTGGGTCACCCTGCTTCTGTGGGAGACGGCCGACTTGTTAAAATATAAATAAATATATATTATATATATTTATTTATATATTTATATATGAAATATAGGGAGGTACCACCTCTGTAACTGGACTGGGGACCCTCATCCTCAGAGTAGACAATAAACGTACCTCAGGGAAAACTCAAGAGTTCTCCCCGGAGTTGTTTGAATATTCATATATTACACTATTATCAACACTCACTTAAAACAACTAATAATAGCTGGATTGTGGCAACAGAAAAAAGCTCGTAACTCGCCAAAGGTTGACCCATCTCAGCCACACAAATGTAAGAGGTTCCCGACTTTTCCAAGCTCTTCCTTTCTGGAACTGATTTGAGGGAACTTGACAAGTTCCCTCAAATCAGTTCCTGACCAGCCTGGATGTAGCTCGTACGCTGGATTGCGTGCGGCCAGCAGTAACAGTCTGGTTAATCAGGTCTTGATCCACCTGGAGGCCTGGTCTGTGACCGTGCCGCAGGGGGCGTTGACCCCCTCCTCTTCCCTACCCTCCATTCTTCAGAATCCAGATTGAAGGCATTTTTGTCAAATTAATTTGATTAAATGAGGACCATCCGAAAAAAATATTTCTCTGTCAGCATATGCGAAGGTTTGTTGATCCAATACTTCCGCCCTTCTTCCACCCCCTTTCTTTCCCACCTCTCCATCTCCTTTTCCCTCCCACTCCTTTCCCCTTTCCTCTAGAGGCTAATCTCCCCTCACCCCTCTTGTCACCCTCCAACAGGCTAAGTGATTCCCCTCGTTATGTCCTCACGCCTCCCTCTTTCCCCTCATGGCCTCTCATTTCCCTCTTATTCTTTCTTCCCCGCCCCTCCCTCCCCTTCCCTCCCCAAATACCCCCATGACTTCCCCGGAGAGTGCTTTATGTCCCACAGGGAGCAGTTGGGACCGTGGTGTTGTGGCGTATAAATCTGTGTGTAATATTATTGCTACGATGGGAGGGAGGGAAGAGGGGAGGGAGGGACGGACGGACGTAGGGAGGGAGGGAGAGGATGAGAGGGATGGGAGGAAGAGAGACAGAAATGGTAGGACAGACGAATGGAGGAATAGAGGAATGGCGGGAGAGAGATGAATGAATGACGAGAGAGGAAAGGAGGGAGAGAGATGAATGGACGGTGAGAGAAATGGAGAGGAACAAAAATAGGAAAAGGGAATGGGAGGAGGGTAAGTAAAGTTAGGAAGAAATATTGGAAGGATGGGGCAACACTTGAAGACAAGCAAAATGCATTTATAGTATTCACTGACTTTGCAAAAGCCTTGGACAAGTGCGACTATGGGTTACTTGCTCACAAAACGTGTGTAAAAAGAATAACTTGGAAGGTGGGCAGATGGATATTTAACTTTCCAACAAATATTTTCGTTAGAGGATTGGATTTGAGAAATACCTTTTAATTATGGGCCGATAGGCCTGCTACAGTGTTACTCCATTCTTTTGTTTTTATCAGTAATAGTAAACGCAGAGAAATCAACGGCTGCTACAATGAGAAGTTGTTCCCCAAGGCCCGGTACTCGTTCTACTTCTCTTCCTCATTCTCATTTCTGACACAGACAAGGACATAAACTATGCACTGTATCATCCTTTGCAGACGATATTAGAATTTGTTTGACAGTGGCATCCACAGAAGACACAGTGAGCCTCCAAGCTGATATAAACCAAGTCTTTTAGTGGGCCACTAACAACAATATAATTTTCACTGAGGATAAATTTTAGCTATCACGTCCCGGATAATGGACGAAATATAAGCAAGGTCGGAGTATAAGATCTGGGAGTTATGATATTAAAAGATCTCAAGTTCAAAGAGCACAGCAATGTTATTATCACTATATAAATGGTTTAAAAAAACGACAAGTTGATGAATGAGACACTTGTGCAACACTTGCAAAATCATAAGCATTGTAACATCTCTTGTGCGTCAGTGCATCGAGGAGATGAAAGACCAGTTTAGTGCCACTGACGCTGTGGCAAACACCTGGTTGTTGCACACCTTGTCTCAAGGTGTACAGGTTCAAGCCTCGTCTGGTCTGAGATAAATATACCAGTCTGTAAATTATTTCGCTTGTTTTGCACGTTATAAACACAAGGATACATGCAGTGAGAGATGTGCATCTCCCGCGACGAAAGATTGTGCACCGGGAAGTGTGTGTTATCTTGTGTTCGTGACAAATTTATATACATACACCAATAAGCGGGTGTCTCTTGTGAGAGATACACACAGAGAGTTGTGTATCTCTCACTTCAGAAGGATATATACAGCAGTTAGTGTGTATTTCTCGTGCAAATACATTACTTGGAGTCTACCTGGAGGGCATTCCGGGGATCAACGTCCCCGCGGCCCGGTCCACGACCAGGCCTCCCGGTGGATCAGGGCCTGATCAACGAGGCTGTTACTGTTGGCCGCACGTAATGCAACGTACGAACCACAGCCCGGCTGATCCGGCACCGTCTTTAGGTATCTGTCCAGCTCCCTCTTGAAGACAACCAGGGGTCTTCCCGTAATGCCCCTTATTGCTGGTGGGAGGCTGTTGAACAGTCTTGGGCCCCCAGACACTTATTGTGTTTTCTCTTATTGTTGGTGCTAGGGAGGATAGGAATAAGACAGGGAAACATGCACCAACAGGGAATACAGTCACAGAAACCCAAGGCAAACGGAAACCAAGCCTGTGCACATACTATGCACTTAGTATCTGCAGGCATGGGAAATCTGGAAAAACAGACGGGACGTGCAACTATGACCACCCTAGAAAATGCCATGCCCATATGACAACAGGAAAATGCAAACTCCCTTCCTGTAAGCTGTTTCACCCTGAACTGTGTACCTCTTCAGTACAGGAAAGACTGTGCTATAACTTAAATTGCCAGGCACACCATCTAAAGGGGACAAAAAGATACAAAACATCCAGGCCATGGGAAAACCTGGGTAGCCACAGCCACTCAAGAGGGAGAGCTTTTTAGTGCCAGGAAGGAAAAAAAACTGGCAGGAAATGGCAGAAATCGTACACCAAATCCAGTCATTCCTGGAGTGGGACCACAGTCGATGGCCTCCACTCCAAACCAACAGATACAGATACTAATGCCGGAAAAAAAATCCCCCCCCCCAGTACCAACAATACCACCAGTCCGATGACATTCTTCTTTGTAAATATACAGGGTCTAAAGCCAGCAACAAACAGCAAAATACCTTTCATCTGTGGACTGCTTGCAGAGGCAAAGGCAATGTTCGCGGCTTTCACCGAGACCCACATAAAGGATCACTTGGACAACGAAATATGGATCCCAGGTTACAACCTATACAGATGTGACAGAGTGAACAGGCAAAAGGGGGGGGGGGTTGGCCTGTACATTGCAGAGTCACTTGTTTGCACAGAACTGCTTAATGCCTCAAATGATGTAGTGGAAGTTTTAGCAGTAAAGGTCGAGAACCAAAACCTAGTCATTGTGGTAGTCTACAAGCCTCTGGATGCAACATCCCAGCAATTCCAGGAACAGCTGTTAAAAATTGACCACTGTCTGGAAAATCTTCCAGCTCCTGCACCCAACATCTTGCTCCTGGGGGATTTCAACTTAAGGCACCTAAAATGGAGGAATATAGCAAATAATATTGTTGCAGTAATAACACCAGGAGGCAGCTCTGATGAAAACTCACACTCACACGAGCTTTTAAATCTCTGCACAAAATTCAATTTAAACCAGCAAATAGAGCCTACTAGACTGGAGAATACACTAGACCTCATCTTCACTAACAATGATGATCTGATAAGAGATGTCACCATATCAAAAACAATATACTCAGATCACAACATAATTGAGGTTCAGACATGTATGCATGGAGCCCCAGACCGACATAATGAGACTAGTCACGAGGAAGCATTCACCAAATTCAACTTCAATAACAAAAACATAAAGTGGGACCAAATAAACCAAGTCCTAACCGATATAAGCTGGGAAGATATACTAAGCAACACAGACCCCAACTTATGCCTAGAACAGATTAACTTGGTGGCACTCGATGTATGCACAAGGCTTATTCCTCTAAGAAAAAGGAGGAGTAGATGTAAAATAGAAAGAGACAGGCGCTCCCTTTACAGGCGACGGAAAAGAATAACAGAGCGGCTAAAAGAGGTCAATATATCTGAAATGCGTAGGGAGACACTGGTCAGAGAAATAGCAAGCATCGAACTTAAGCTAAAGGAATCTTATAGGAGTCAGGAATCGCGGGAAGAACTAAAAGCCATAAATGAAATCGAAAGAAACCCAAAGTATTTCTTCTCCTATGCCAAATCAAAGTGGAGAACAACGTCCAGTATCGGGCCCCTACTTAAACAAGATGGGTCCTACACAGATGACAGCAAGGAAATGAGTGAGCTACTCAAGTCCCAATATGACTCAGTTTTTAGCAAGCCGCTAACCAGACTGAGAGTCGAAGATCAAAATTAATTTTTTATGAGAGAGCCACAAAATTTGATTAACACAAGCCTATCCGATGTTATCCTGATGCCAAATGACTTCGAACAGGCGATAAATGACATGCCCATGCACTCTGCCCCAGGGCCAGACTCATGGAACTGTGTTCATCAAGAACTGCAAGAAGCCCCTATCACGAGCCTTTTCCATCCTATGGAGAGGGAGCAAGGACACGGGGGTCGTCCCACAGTTACTAAAAACAACAGACATAGCCCCACTCCACAAAGGGGGCAGTAAAGCAACAGCAAAGAACTACAGACCAATAGCACTAACATCCCATATCATAAAAATCTTTGAAAGGGTCCTAAGAAGCAAGATCACCACCCATCTAGAAACCCATCAGTTACACAACCCAGGGCAACATGGGTTTAGAACAGGTCGCTCCTGTCTCTCTCAACTATTGGATCACTACGACAAGGTCTTAAATGCACTAGAAGACAAAAAAGAATGCAGATGTAATATATACAGACTTTGCAAAAGCCTTCGACAAGTGTGACCATGGCATAATAGCGCACAAAATGCGTGCTAAAGGAATAACAGGAAAAGTCGGTCGATGGATCTATAATTTCCTCACTAACAGAACACAGAGAGTAGTCGTCATCAGAGTAAAGTCCGAGGCAGCTACGGTGAAAAGCTCTGTTCCACAAGGCACAGTACTCGCTCCCATCTTGTTCCTCATCCTCATATCCGACATAGACAAGGATGTCAGCCACAGCACCGTGTCTTCCTTTGCAGATGACACCCGAATCTGCATGACAGTGTCTTCCATTGCAGACACTGCAAGGCTCCAGGCGGACATCAACCAAATCTTTCAGTGGGCTGCAGAAAACAATATGAAGTTCAACGATGAGAAATTTCAATTACTTAGATATGGTAAACACGAGGAAATTAAATCTTTATCAGAGTACAAAACAAATTCTGGCCACAAAATAGAGCGAAACACCAACGTCAAAGACCTGGGAGTGATCATGTCGGAGGATCTCACCTTCAAGGACCATAACATTGTATCAATCGCATCTGCTAGAAAAATAACAGGATGGATAATGAGAACCTTCAAAACTAGGGAGGCCAAGCCCATGATGACACTCTTCAGGTCACTTGTTCTATCTAGGCTGGAATATTGCTGCACACTAACAGCACCTTTCAAGGCAGGTGAAATTGCTGACCTAGAAAATGTACAGAGAACCTTCACGGCGCGCATAACGGAGATAAAACACCTCAATTACTGGGAGCGCTTGAGGTTCCTAAACCTGTATTCCCTGGAAAGCAGGCGGGAGAGATACATGATTATATACACCTGGAAAATCCTAGAGGGACTAGTACCGAACTTGCAAACGAAAATCACTCACTACGAAAGCAAAAGATTTGGCAGACGATGCAACATCCCCCCAATGAAAAGCAGGGGTGTCACTAGCACGTTAAGAGACCACACAATAAGTGTCAGGGGCCCGAGACTGTTCAACTGCCTCCCAGCATACATAAGGGGGATTACCAACAGACCCCTGGCAGTCTTCAAGCTGGCACTGGACAAGCACCTGAAGTCGGTTCCTGATCAGCCGGGCTGTGGCTCGTACGTTGGTTTGCGTGCAGCCAGGAGCAACAGCCTGGTTGATCAGGCTCTGATCCACCAGGAGGCCTGGTCACAGACCGGGCCGCGGGGGCGTTGACCCCCGGAACTCTCTCCAGGTAAACTCCAGGTAACCAGTGGCGCCCCTACTTTTCACTGAGGGTATGTTGCATCGCCTGCCAAGTCTTTTGCTTTCGTAGGGAGTGATTGCTGTGTGCATATTGGGGACCAGTCCTTCCAGAATCTTCCAGGTGTAGATTATGATATATCTCTCTCGCCTGCGCTCTAGTGAGTACAAGTCAAGTGCTTCCAGGCGCTCCCAGTAGTTAAGGTGTTTGATGGAACTTATACGTGCAGTAAAGGTTCTCTGTACATTCTCTAGCTCTGCAATTTCACCTGCCTTGAATGGGGATGTTAATGTACAGCAGTATTCCAGCCTAGAAAGAACAAGTGATTTAAGAAGGATCATCACTGGCTTAGCATCTGTTGTCTTGAATGTTCTCATTATCCATCCTATCATTAGTTTGAATTAATTCATATTTTAGTGATTAAAGTATTTTTGACTGGTTTTGTACAGAAGAAATGCATCTTTTATGACCCTCGTACTGTTGATGATGATGGTAATAATAATAATAATAATTAATAATAATAATAATAATAATATTTCTACAGTAGGATTTAAACTAACCCACCACCAACCATAATGGCAGTTGGTGCAGAAGACATCACCACATCCTACTTGCTAGCTCCTGGCCTAACTTTCGGGCATGACCTACTTCCACTGGTGAATGCCGCCTACTTATGACGGTGCCTTCGTCTGCTGCACCTCATCTGACTGCAGTATATAAGCACTAATATTCCTGCCTGTGCTTCACATTCTTCAAGACTACGGTACTCATCACCTGCTCCTAGGCTGAGGGACTGATTACCTCGTCTTCCACAGTCTTCTGTATATATTTATACTGTCTTCAGAATATGTCCATGCATTGTACCGATCAAACCAATTGGATATTGAAGCGTCTACGAAGTATAGATACCCAAATGTTGCGCATGTATCCAATTCTCTGTTCTTAATAAGAGCAGAGAAAAGACAGCATTCTTGATTAGAGAGTATTTAAAGTGCAGTGTTAGTCAAGACATGGAATCTATACACAGAAACTACATTAATAGCACTAAGAACAAATGTAAACAGGGTAACGAGAGTAATACAGAACTCGCCAAAACTTGAGAAAATAAAAGGGGGAGGATATTGTTCATGCAGAAACAGGTAGTTCACAGGTAGTTAAAGCATCATGGCTTGCTAACAAGTGCAACATATTATCGAAGCTTTAAATTCCAGTAAAAGCTAAACTGTAAAAAAAGTTGAAGATATTCTATTAATGGAGAATTGCTTCTGAAAGTAATTTGAAACAGGGAGCGAGTTAGAGAAAAGTTAAATGAAACTCGATCAGATATTGCTGGGAGATACTGTGTAAGGGAAACAGATTGGATATTGCAGAGATACAACCAAAGATTAACGTATTAAATAGTGCATAGAGATACTATGATAAATTTACTAGACATGTCTTAGAGATACTAGGGTAAATTTGCTACACATGTCATAGAGATATAGCATCAGATAAACTTATTGCACAATGCACAGATAAAAATGTGTACATGAAAACTCTCCGACTCTTAGGCTGCCACAAGGCTGATTATAATGGATGATGACACGAGCTTGTAATTGCTGTGTGTGTAGTGGTGGATACATGCTCAACACTCCTGGTGGCTTCAACACTCCTGGTGGCTTCAACACTCCTGGTGGCTTCAACACTCCTGGTGGCTTCAACACTCCTGGTGGCTTCAACACTCTTGGTGGCTTCAACACTCCTGGTGGCTTCAACACTCCTGGTGGCTTCAAAACTCCTGGTGGCTTCAACACTCCTGGTGGCTTCAACACTCGCTAGCTTAAGACTGGTTCGTACCGAATGTTAGTATTTCATTCTTAAAAACAACATTTTATACAGTACTGAAGGAGCTGTGTATTCCATATTTGTTAAAACGGCAGAACAAATTTATTTCGAAATTGTTGCCTTTGGCGTCAAGATGGTCAGCTTGTGGTTTTTATAAGAAATAAAAAAAAAAAACTTAAGGCATTCACTTAAGTTTTTATTTTAATTTTTCAGATGTATTAAATGTCTGATGCATTGATAATAGGCAGGACCACTGACTGTTACACATATGAGCAGTACTGTGTTTGTATTTTATATATATATATATATATATATATATATATATATATATATATATATATATATATATATATATATATATATATATATATATATATATATATTTGTCGTGCCGAATAGGCAGAATTTGCGATCTTGGCTTAAATAGCAACGTTCATCTTGCCATATAGGACAAGCGAAAATTTGTGTATGCAGTAATTTCGCCAAAATCATTCTGAACCTAACGAAAAACAAATATTTGATTGTGTTTGTTTAGTATTAAATTATTGTAAACGTATTTAAAATATATTTAGTTGGGTTAGGATAAAATAAATTGCTCTTTTAATAATAAGGTTAGGTAAGTTTTCTAAGATTCTTTTGGTGCAAAATTAAAATTTTTTACATTAACATTAATGAAAAAAATATATCTATAAACTTATAAGATAAAATTTCAGAAAGGACTTAATTTTAAATGAGTTCTTGCTAATTGACCAGTTTTACATATTCGGCACGACATATATATATATATATATATATATATATATATATATATATATATATATATATATATATATATATATATATATATATATATATATATATGTCCTTGCATTATAAAGTCACTGCATGGCGAAACGTCTACAAAGTAAAGATACCTAGATGTTTCACATGTATCTAATTCTTCATCTTGACTGTGTTATCCACCATTGGCATACATCAGTATTCTAACTTGGTCAGACAGGCTGTTGGTGCTACCTGCATGGAGTCTGATCATGAAATGGAGAATGTTGAAAAGTCTTGTACCCTTTTATGCTGACTAATTTATCTATATATACTTACTGCAACCCTCTTTTTCACTGAAACTATTTTGCATCGGTATCTGACTAAATGTTAGCTGCGGGGAAAATTCTCTGGGCATTTTCGAGATCTTCAATATCACCTGTCTTAAATGGGGCTGTTAGTTGACAGCATATTCGAATCCAGAGAATACAATCGGATTAATGGATATCAGTAGCTGTCATCTGGTTTTAAGGGGCTATTATTATCAAACCTATGATTTTCCTAGCAGTTATGGTTGTAACACTGTTATTGTAAGTAAACCTGTGTTCCTGGAGGTTACCTGGAGGTTATTCCGGGGATCAACGCCCCCGCGGCCCGGTCCATGACCAGGCCTCCCGAGGGATCAGGGCCTGATCAACTAGGCTGTTGCTGCTGGCCGCACGCAGTCCGACGTACGAGCCAAAGCCCGGCTGATCCGGCACTGACTTTAGGTATCTGTCCAGCTCTCTCTTGAAGGCAGCCAGGGGTTTATTGGCAATTCCCCTAATGCTTGATGGGAGGCTGTTGAACAGTCTTGGGCCCCGGACACTTATTGTGTTTTCCCTTAGTGTACCAATGGCGCCCCTACTTTTAATTGGGGGCATTGTGCATCGCCTGCCCAGTCTTTTACTTTCATAGGGAGTGATTTGTGTGTGCAGATTTGGGACCATTCCTTCCAAGATTTTCCAAGTGTAGATTATGATATATCTCTCCCTCCTGCGTTCCAACGAGTACAAGTCAAGTGCTTCCAAGCGTTCCCAGTAGTTTTTAAGGTGCTTGACAGAACTTATACGTGCAGTAAAGGATCTCTGTACACTCTCTAGATCTGCGATTTCACCTGCTTTGAATGGAGATGTTAATGTACAGCAGTATTCCAGCCTAGAGAGAACAAGTGATTTGAAAAGGATCATCATGGGCTTGGCATCTCTCGTTTTGAAAGTTCTCATTATCCATCCTATCATTTTCTTTGCACTTGTGATCGTGGCTCTGTTGTGATCCTTGAAAGTGAGATCCTCAGACATTACTACTCCCAGGTCCCTTAACAAGATTTGTGGTTAGTTTCTCACCCACAAGGTCGTACACAGGCTGATATAAATATTCAAACTCTCTTCATCTCTGCTAATGGAAAGAGGGAGGAGTCATAACAGCCCCTCCCCCTTGGTCCCAACCTGCACTGCCCTTGTGGGAACGTAGAGAGAGAGGGGGGGGGGACTTAGCCCCATGTTGTAGATAAATTTCTCCACAACTGTAGTGATCCCTAAAGGTAAGAGCGTCTGATATGGTTATCCTCAGGTTCCTTAGTTTTCCTCGTCATTTCGAGTGAGTGAATCTGGAGCTCCGCTCCAGTAACTGAAATTTGTCTCCGACGAACATCATACATCTTTTGGTCCACTAGATGGGCTGGTTGTAAGTCAACTTGGAGTTGCAAATTGCGGTATTGTTTTCGTGTGTGTGTGTGTGTGTGTGTGTGTGTGTGTGTGTGTGTGTGTGTGTGTGTGTGTGTGTGTGTGTGTGTGTGTGTGTGTGTGCGAAAACGAGAAACGCAGACGAGGTTTTACGGAAAGATACACAGACTGACAGGGGAAAAAAAAAGACTAACCCGTTATTTCCCGCTACAAAGGTTGGAAACCTCTTTGAAGTTAAGCACGAAAAAACCATGAAAGAAATGAAAGAATTACGAAACCACCTCCACTTAGAGAACCTCTAGAGAAAAGCACAAACTTTTCTAAAACATCGAAATGCCATTAACTTCATAGCTCGTTATAAGAAAATACATCGGGAAAAAAATGGTGTTTTCAAGTTTAGAATTCTTGTTGAGATGCTTGAGGAGAAAAGTCTTGGGAAGACGCCAGAGAAACCGCATGTAAACACTGGCTCGTGATTCCCGTCGAGTCCATTTCTCTCTGAGGTCCTCACTTGTATTTTTCCCCTCGACTTTCTGTCTCTCTTTTCCCCTCTCTCTTGGCTCATTTCCCCCCTCCCTCTTCTCTTTTTTTCTCTCTCCCTCTCCCCCCCCCCCCATCACTTTCTGAACCTTCCTCCCTGAGCCCTCCCCTCACCTGTTGCCCCGTTAGTAAACAGTGAGACACTGTGTAAACACACTCGCAGTCTGTTTGTTCCGGTCTAAATGGTTCGGTTCGGATGTGTGTGTGTGTTGTTGTATGTGTGGGTGTTTGCTGTCTGTTTGTGTGTGTGTGTGTGTGTGTGTGTGTGTGTGTGTACTTACACTGTACAGATGCACTTGCACTGGTTAAGATCCAGCTCCCGAATCTACCTTATAACCTTCAACTACCTGGCGGAGTTGGTTCCTAGCCCCTTGGTGTATGTATAGCTAGTGGTGGTATAGGTACAGTAACAGGTGGTGTAGGTACAGCAGCAGGTGGTGTAGGTACAGCAGCAGGTGGTGTAGGTACAGCAGCAGGTGGTGTAGGTACAGCAGCAGGTGGTTTTCTTACAGTTGACCCTTCTGTTTCCCTCATAAACATGTACTGTAAATAATTTCAATGATCCTGGTGGCTCTTATTTACACTATCTAATTTCACTGATTTCATTACCTAATTCTTGTCCTAAAAGCTATTTTTTTTTCTTAATCCATGTTTTACAAGGCAAAATTATATTTAGCATTTTCTTCATTTCGTGATAGTTTAGCCAAGGTATTGATGGGAATGATCGTTGAGTCGCCACTCAGAGGAAAACTTTGTAGCACGATGGTGTGGGCGAGGGGGAGCTGCAGCGCACGATGGTGTGGGCGAGGGGGAGCTGCAGCGTACGATGGTGTGGGCGAGGGGGAGCTGCAGCGTACGATGGTGTGGGCGAGGGGGAGCTGCAGCGCACGATGGTGTGGGCGAGGGGGAGCTGCAGCGTACGATGGTGTGGGCGAGGGGGAGCTGCAGCGTACGATGGTGTGGGCGAGGGGGAGCTGCAGCGTACGATGGTGTGGGCGAGGGGGAGCTGCAGCGTACGATGGTGTGGGCGAGGGGGAGCTGCAGCGTACGATGGTGTGGGCGAGGGGGAGCTGCAGCGCACGATGGTGTGGGCGAGGGGGAGCTGCAGCGTACGATGGTGTGGGCGAGGGGGAGCTGCAGCGTACAATGGTGTGGGCGAGGGGGAGCTGCAGCGCACGATGGACCACGAGTGTTGCAGTGCTGCTGGAGTCTCAGGCTACGGCTAAAGGCAGTGATCAAATGAAGCAGTGATAACTGTGTCTTCACTCCATCAGCTGATAGCTACGGGACCCATCACCCGGTCGGGGGGATTGGTCCCGGAGTTATCGGTTTAGGGAGGCCTGGTCGTGGACCGGGCCGCGGGGGCGTTGATCCCCGGAATAACCTCCAGGTAACCTCCAGGTAAGTGTTTCCTGACTCGGGTCGTAGTCATATGATGACCCACAGCTGGAGCTTTTGGTCATCTGACTGAGGCCTTCTACAGGCTTACCGGTCCACCCCTTAAAAATTATGGTCATAGTTATAACCATTTAATGAGAGTATATTCTGGAGTTATCAAATTATAGCTGAGTGTGTGTGTGTGTGCGCGCGCGCTTTGTTGTCTGGGACTGATGTTATATTTTGAGTCAAAGCGCAGGAAAGCACCAAAAAAAAAAAATCTTATATACTTTAAAGTGTCCCCTTTACCGTGATCTTCTTTAGATAATCGTTGACTAAGCAGCTGTAGGTTATCACCGGCAATTTAACAACTGCTGGCTTACCAGTGTTGTATATACGTGGTTAAGTGTTCGCTGGCTTACAAGAATTAGCCTTTCCACCCGACTTGACAAAAAAATTAAGAGATTACATTTTCATTCCAGGATTTTCCAGTGTCCGTGTTGTGTCAGGTGTGTGGGTCACAAACAATGTCCACTGTTTTGCCACGGATAATTTATTGAGGTGGCCACTAGGGTGACCCGTGGTCAGTTGACCTTTGCGGAGGCCACATGACACCAAAGCAGCCAACTGGTGTGGTAAAGGTCAGGTCAACACCGCTTGACCTGACCGCGAGATCTGTCTTCCAATGATGTTATATGTGTGAACTTCATTGATTTGCAGTGGTGTGAGTTGCAGGTTCACCACACATCTCCCCACTCCTGTGGTTGGTTCCAAAGATATAAATCCAGATGTTCTCCTCTTAACCCTTTTGGGACCTAGTTCCTAGGCCTTTCATGTATGCATATGCTCTTGCTCTACCGTAAACAGGATGGATATGGGGTGTAAAATAAACTTGCTACTTCGGTGGCAACGCCCAGCTGGAGTCTACCTGGAGTTTATTCCGGGGATCAACGCCCCCGCGGCCCGGTCCACGACCAAGCCTCCCAGTGGATCAGGGCCTGATCAACCAGGCTGTTACTGCTGGCCGCATGCAGTCCAACGTACTAGCCACAGCCCGGCTGATCCGGCACTGACTTAAGGTATCTGTCCAGCTCTCTCTTGAAGGCAGCCAGGGGTTTATTGGTAATTCCCCTTATGCTTGGTGGGAGGCTGTTGAATAGTCTTGGGCCCCGGACACTTAGGGTGTTTTCTTTAAGTGTAACAATGGCGCCCCTACTTTTAATTGGGGGTATTTTGCATCGCCTGCCCAGGGAGTGATTTGTGTGTGCAGATTTGGGACCATTCCTTCCAAGATTTTCCAAGTGTAGATTATGATATATCTCTCCCTCCTGCGTTCCAACGAGTACAAGTCAAGTGCTTCCAAGCGTTCCCAGTAGTTAAGGTGCTTGACAGAACTTATACGTGCAGTAAAGGATCTCTGTACACTCTCTAGATCTGCGATTTCACCTGCTTTGAATGGAGATGTTAATGTACAGCAGTATTCCAGCCTAGAGAGAACAAGTGATTTGAAAAGGATCATCATTGGCTTGGCATCTGTCGTTTTGAACGTTCTCATTATCCATCCTATCATTTTCTTTGCACTTGTGATCGTGGCACTGTTGTGATCCTTGAAAGTGAGATCCTCAGACATAACTACTCCCAGGTCCCTTACATTATTTTTCCACTCTATTGTATGGCGAGAGTTTGTAGTATACTCTGTTCTACCGGCTTAAGCCAGTGCCCCAACCTTGTCAGGTCATTCACATTCACTTAAGGAAGGAGCACGGCATCTGACCTAGTAGCACAAGCTAGTCAGGTCCAACTCACATTTCAAAAGTACAATGTATATTTCTACCGTGTTAGGTAAAAGGACACAAGTGCAGCTAATATGCCATTTTATTGTAGCAACGTTTCGCTCTCCATGAGCTTTGTCAAGCCGTTATCTGGGGAGCGTTGCCACTATAAAAGGTCACATTAGTTTCACTTTTGTCCTTTTACCTAACATATTGTCGGTAATTTTACCAACAGTATTACTATTTCTGTCTCCAGTATTGTATTCTTCTGTAGTCGGATGAAAGACCATGTCAAAGCGGAACATTTTGGCAGTGAAGATACTTAGATGGTGTATGTATCTTATTCACCTACTGGCCCTTGCTTGGCAGGTCTAACACCCACCCACACCCACTCATGTGTCAGCATAGTTGCTGATCCCCTGTATATGTATATGTTATCTGAGTATCATAGTACCATCCATATGTTTTACATAGTTGACCCCTTGCTAGGCTCAGTGACTAGCATGTGTGACGTCACGTGATGCCGCATGTGAGCGCTGCGTTCCCGGCTTCCTCCTCACTCCACCCTTAGGTCTACGACAAGGCAACACGGCAAGGCTGGGCTCCCCTCCTCACACTCTGCTAATATAAGTGTTACCATCCAACAAGTGTGTTTAACCACAACCATCACATCTCCACGAACCCTCCCAACACATGGATGACTGGTAATAAAGTCACAGGGAAAAATATCACAGTAAAGATACAGGTCACATCGCGAATTTGGTAAATTTAAAGTAGGTTAGATTAGCTTATGTAAAGTAAAAGGACACAAGTGCAACTTATGTGATATTTTATTGTGGCAACGTTTCACTCTCCAGGAGCTTTATTCCTTATCCTCATATCAGACATAAACAGAGATATACACCACAGCACCGTATCATCCTTTGCGGATGATACTAGGATCTGCATGAGGCTGTCATCTGCTGAGGACGCGGTTAACCTCCAAGAAGATATAAACAAAGTTTTCCAGTGGGCAACGGTAAACAATATGATGTTCAATGAGGACAAATTCCAACTACTCCGTTATGGAAAACTGGAGGAGATAATAACTAGAACAGAGTATACTACTGACTCCGGCCATACAATAGAGCGGAAAAATAATGTAAGGGACCTGGGAGTAGTAATGTCTGAGGATCTCACTTTCAAGGATCACAACAGTGCCACGATCGCACGTGCAAAGAAAATGATAGGATGGATAATGAGAACTTTCAAAACGAGAGATGCCAAGCCCATGATGATCCTTTTCAAATCACTTGTTCTCTCTAGGCTGGAATACTGCTGTACATTAACATCTCCATACAAAGCAGGTGAAATCGCAGATCTAGAGAGTGTACAGAGATCCTTTACTGCACGTATAAGTTCTGTCAAGCACCTTAACTACTGGGAACGCTTGGAAGCACTTGACTTGTGCTCGTTGGGACGCAGGAGGGAGAGATATATCATAATTTACACTTGGAAAATCTTGGAAGGAATGGTCCCAAATCTGCACACAGGAATCACTCCCTACGAGAGTAAAAGACTGGGCAGGCGATGCAAAATGCCGCCAATAAAAAGTAGGGGCGCCATTGGTACACTAAGAGAAAACACCATAAGTGTCCGGGGCCCAAAACTGTTCAACAGCCTCCCATCAAGCATTAGGGGAATTGCCAATAAACCCCTGGCTGCCTTCAAGAGAGAGCTGGACAGATACCTAAAGTCAGTGCCGGATCAGCCGGGCTGTGGCTCGTACGTCGGACTGCGTGCGGCCAGCAGTAACAGCCTAGTTGATCAGGCCCTGATCCATCGGGAGGCCTGGTCATGGACCGGGCCGCGGGGGCGTTGATCCCCGGAATAACCTCCAGGTTGTGTCCTTTTACTTTACAGCTTAGATGTGGTTGGTGTAAAGAATGGCAGGTGGTGTAATCGCAGGTGGAGAGGATGGCAGGTGGTGCAGAGTATCACAGGTGGTACAGAGTATCACAGGTGGTGGGGAGGATGACAGGTGGTGCAGAGTATCACAGGTGGTGGAGAGGATGACAGATGGTGCAGTGTATCACAGGTAGTGGAGAGGATGACAGGTGGTGGGAGAGAGAGAGAGAGAGAGGTGAGTATCAGTAATACTGAAGTACCTTGACACTGCCACCTGTGTTATTGTACACATGGAGGAAGTGTCAAGCCCGTAAGAATCTTACAATACCGTGACTAGATCAATACTCAAATAGCTAACTACAACTACTACTACTTCCGCTACTATTTCCATTAGTAGCATTACCACTACCACTGCTTCTCTACACTTCTTTCTTACTCTCTCTGTCTCGTCCCTGTTATCCTCTCCTATATCCACTGGCTTCCTCATCTTATTTTAGTGTGACTTGTAAATGGCCCAGTTCGGACCGAAACGTCGTCATACTCTTCTCTTTTCCCATATGTTCGGGATTATTTGTATTTATCATTTTTAAATATTTGTTTTCTTTGATTCTATGATGTTATTCTTATCTTCTGTGATTAATGAAAAAACGTCTGATTCCCTTGTTAGTCTCCGAATATCTAAATGTGAAATTTTCGAATTCTTATTGGCGTCAACTTCATCTACGTCGCCTCGCATCTATTTTCATGCTTCTCATACATTCTGCACCTCTAAGAGAATATAACATCAAGGCTTTTAATCTGTCTGGATAAGAAAGATCACTCTGGTGCACAGTAGAAATGTGGTCTTAATATTGGAAGGTAAAAATACAGTATAAGTTTGTTACTGCTATTCACTCTTTTGATTTGAAGGTAAACAATTTACTAGTCTGAGTATTAATACTCGTGCACTCTTACCTTGGACTTGCATTGAGACTAATCTTCACTAGTATGTTATTTTATTTGTAGGTGGGTTTCTTTCTTCCTTTCCCCTGATGCTCAAGACTTTACATTTGTCAGTGTCAGTCTGCAGCTGCGACTTCTCCAACCACAGCAATAAATTATCCAACGCATTTTGAGGTTGCTTAGTGACACACACACACACAACCTTTAAACTCCTGATGTTTATACTTTCTGATATAAATCCAAGATGCTTCTGTGTGTAATTAATATATATATATATATATATATATATATATATATATATATATATATATATATATATATATATATATATATATATATATATATATATATATGCAATAAGATCACAGTAAACAGGTGATTTTAAATTATGCAAAACAACCAGTGTGAAAGAGTAGTGAAATTCCACGCGCTTTCGTGACTACTCACATTGTCAAGGAACTATGACAATGTGAGTAGTCACGAAAGCGCTTGGAATTTCACTACTCTTTCACAGTGGTTGTTTTGCATATATATATATATATATATATATATATATATATATATATATATATATATATATATATATATATATATATATATATATATATATATATATATAATTACACGAACACACACACAGGACCATCTTGAATTTAAATCAAGAAGTATAAACATCAAGAGTTAATAGGTTATAAGAACATAAGAACATTAGAAAGAAGGAACACTGCAGCAGGCCTACTGGCCCATGCGAGGCAGGTCCAAGTCTTCTACCGGTTTAAGCCAGTGCCCCAACCTAGTCAGGTCAGGGCACATTCACTTAAGGAAGGAACACGGCAACTGACCTAGTAGCACAAGCTAATTAGGTCCAACTCACACCCACCCACACCTACTCATGTATTTATCTAACCTATTTTTAAAACTACACAACTTTTTAGCCTCTATAACTGTACTTGGGAGTTTGTTCCACTCATCCACAACTCTATTACCAAACCAGTGCTTTCCTATATCCCTCCTGAATCTGAATTTTTCCAACTTAAAACCATTGCTACGAGTCCTGTCTAGGCTAGATATTTTCAGCACGTTATTTACATCCCCTTTATTTACTCCTGTCTTCTATTTATACACCTCACTCATATCCCCCCTAATTCTACGTCTTTCTAGAGAGTGCAGATTCAGGGCCCTCAGTCTATCCTCATAAGGAAGATTTCTGATACATGGGATCAACCTTGTCATCCTCTTCTGTACGTTTTCCAGAGCATTTATATCCATTCTGTAATACGGTGATCAAAACTGTGCAGCATAATCTAAATGAGGCCTAACCAAGGATATATAGAGTTGAAGAACAACCTGAGGACTCCTATTATTTATACTTCTTGATATGAAGCCAAGGATTCTGTTAGCTTTATTGCGAACACTTATGCACTGTTGTCTTGGTTTCAGATTACTGCTAACCAGAACTCCTAAATCTTTTTCGCAATCTGTAATATTAAGATCTACATTATTTAGTTTATATGTGGCATGGTTATTTTCCTGTTCAACATTTAGAACTTTGCATTTGTCTATATTAAACTGCATCTGCCACTTCTCCGACCACTGCATCAGTCTCTTCAAATCTTTCTGGAGTGCTCGAATGTCCTCATTAGCAAAACCTCATTTATATTATGCTGCTCAGTTCTGGTATCTATAAAATGAAAGGATATACAAGCTCTGGAGACCGTACAGAGAATAAAGACAAAATTTATCTACTGTATAAGGAATCTTTCATAGAAAGATTGAATCAGGGAAGATGTGATTGAATTTTAAAAGTAAACAAGAGATACGAAGGAAATAGTGTGTTGAGAAAATCTAACCAAGAAATAACTGGAAATAATGAATTGAAGTTGGAAATATTTAGATTTTGAAAGGATATACGAAATATTGGTTTTCAGCTTTAAAAACAAAATAGGCTTAAAAATATATATGAGTGAAAGGACCTGCCTAGTACTGGCCAATAGGCCTACTCTCGAGACACCTCTTCATTCTAATGTTCTTAGATTTACCAGTCTTTTCTTTATTTGGTACAAGACAGGCGAGTTTGTGAGTGGAAGACAAAACATGTGAATTGTGTCATTAGGCAGGATTTGTGTTATTAATATTCTTAGGGTAGCTGCATAGCTGCTGTACATGCACACAAGCACGTCCAGTAATTGCTTGTGTGCGCCCAGGCAGGCAGGTAGGTCTTCCTCTCAGCGCCCACTAATTGGATACCTTCGTTGTGGCTTTCTATACAAATACGTATGTCGTTATGCATACACAATATATATATATATATATATATATATATATATATATATATATATATATATATATATATATATATATATATATATATATATATAATATATATATATATATTATTATCCACAAGGAGGAATATTTTATTATATAATATGGTACAAAAGATTTAAGAGATACATTGTTGATATAAAGGTGGCATATACGGTACATGTTGTTACGTGTGTATCACCGATTATAGGGCGAAAATCTCCTCCAGCTCCTCAGAGCTGGGGCGTGTGCCCAAAATACAGCAGGCATTACCCCTTTGAACAGCCGCACTGAGCCGCTGGAACAGAAAACTAGCTGCCCTGGGATCCTTAGTTACCCTGATGAGTCTTTTTCCCAGCTCCTTAAGGAATTTAGATGCATTCTTTCCCCATGAGCCAAGGGTCTCTGAGCCTATGGGAACAAACATATAATGATGGGCAAGTTCTCCATATTTTCTAGACTTTGGGACTCCCTGAAGCTGGCAGCTGCCCCTCCTTCCTCCCTGGTGTATTGGATAATAGGGAGAGTTGAATGAGAGCTCTAGGCCTTTCATTCAACTGCTCCTGTAGTTATTTTTGCATCTTGTGTCGCTCGTTCGCGGTTATTACATACATATATATAATATTGAAGTGTTGTAATCGCTTGTTAATGGACTGAGGGAAAACTCGTGTTTAAAGCAGAAACACAATGTAAGAAGAAATGACTGTGTTTCGATTTTTGTCTGAGATTATCTTCAGTAGTTCAGAATAAATGAAGAATCTGGTAGACATACTGAAGTCATGAGTATTATTAATTATTGTTGCACATTTTATTATTAATTATTATTGTATATTTTATTGTTGATTATTGCAGATTGTAAAGTCGCGTCGGGTATTCACTCCTTTTTACATGTACTGAAATTCGGTTTCGTTTCAGTAGGACAAGTTCACTTGCTTGTCTCTTGTGGGTGTCTTGTGTTCCTTATAATATTTCGGTGTTGGTGATTTTTAAGAGGATGGAACAAAACAGATGTATCATGGCCATAGTTCAGAGCTCTTCTATGCTCTGTGATCCTAGTTTGATGTTAGGTTAGGTAAGGTTCGTCAGGAAACAGTACAAGTATTTCCTGATGCGGGTCTTAGTTATATGATGACCCGCAGCTGAAGCTTTGGGTCATCTGATCGACGCCTTCCGCTGGCTTACCGGTCCACCCCTTTAAAAATTTAGGTTACAAGTATTCTAGTCTCGACAAGTAATTACACAGGAAGTTTCTCATCGGTTACCGATTTATGTTTCTTGAAGAAATAATTGTTGGGATAACAAGCAAACTAGATCAGATGTTTACTATTCCTGGTCAACTACTGTGGGAGGGAATAACTAGTTTGTCTTTCATGTTTTCTTCTGGGTTAAGTGGGAGTTATTTTTTAATGGTTTTGTGAAGTTATTTGTAAGTGTTCTTTGTAGGAGTCATCATACCCAAATTTTCTGAACTGTTACTGTATATTGGAAAGTTTATAATCTAACAAACTTAATCTGTAAATACGTAATGTTCTTAGGTACTGTCAGGACATAACATAATAAATAAGGAACACTGCAGCAGGCCTACTGGCCCATGCCAGTAGGCAGGTCCAATTCTCCTACCGGGTTAAGCCAGTACCTTAACCTAGTCAGGTCTGGTCACGTTCACTTAAGGAAGGAGCACGGCATCTGACCTAGCTAATCAGGTCAAACTCACACTCAGCCACACCCACTTATGTACGTAACTTAATAAATGAGACACCTATGCAATAATTGGGTATCTTTATCCAATTATTGCCAATTAAGGGCCAACAGGCCTGCTGCAGTGTTCCTCCTTTCTTATGTTCTTCTTTCTTATGTTCTTAAAATAGAGATGTGAAGTAAAAGGACACAAGTGCAACTAATGTGACAATTGTATTGTGGCAACGTTTCGCTCTCCTGGAGCTTTATCAAGGCTGATAAAGCTCCTGGAGAGCGAAACGTTGCCACAATACGAATGTCACATTAGTTGCACTTGTGTCCTTTTACTTTACATATTGTCGGTAATTCTACCAACTTTATTACAAAGTAAAGATACCGAAATGTTGCATAAGTGTCTCATTTATCAACGTATCTGTTTTCTCAAATCATATATACTTAACATCGTCGTAAGTTTCTCTCTCCTTGTGCGGGTTATTTGTGTGTTGTTCCAGTCACGGTATTGTGCCTTTCTTGTTCCTTATACTTGACTTACTTGAAGTTGTTACTTAAGAAAATGTGGATGTTGTATACCCAGTGTATCAACCTGTTGTCCCTTTTTGACCACTGATAAACTGAAAAAAAAAAAGTGTAGTTTATTATTGACTTCACACACTAAATTTCATGGAATGACTAAATTGATTTAATTTGTAGAGTGGAAAAAAAAAAACGAAGAATTGCCCAATTTATTGTTACAGATATTGAAAATGTCGTCGAAATATTTGCATTCCAGTGATGTGATGCGTTAATTTTTTTTCATAAAAAGTCCACGTATAGATGTGATAGTGTGATAGATGTGATAGATGTGATATGTGATAGATGTTGATGATTATTTACCACAAGAAAAAAAAATCGTTGAAAGAAAAGACGTTGGAGGACAAGTAAGGCGATTTAATTTTAATTTAGTTTAATTGTAAGAGGTATTTTGTTTTAGGTGACTACCTCTCTTCTCTCTCTTCTCTTGTCTCTCTCTCTTCTCTTCTCTTGTCTCTCGTCTCCTCTTCTCTTCTCTTCTCTTCTCTTCTCTTCTCTTCTCTTCTCTCTCTCTCTCTCTCTCTCTCTTCTCTCTCTCTCTCTCTCTCTCTCTCTCTCTCTCTCTCTCTCTCTCTCTCTCTCTCTCCATCTAGTGCGATGACTCCCTCTCATCTCTCCATCCACCGAGACGATATCTCCCTTATCTCACTCCATCCACTTTTAAAACCATGTCCATAAGACACAATATATCGGCACCGATAAGAATAATTAACAGATGTGTTCAGCTTGTTCCTGTTAAACTAACAGGAAAAAGTTGCTGGAGATCCACTGACGCTATCAAGATCAACGATACACAACTTGATGAAGTTCTCTCCTGGACTGAAACTTGGTCTTAATCAAGACTTTCTCTCCCCTGAGGTATTTTTTTTTTTTACCTCAAGGAGAACTAACTGTCATAGCTACAGTATGGGTATATTGTGGCCACGTATAGAGATGAATAGAAACTCCAAAGACTATGAATATTTTCGACTTTTGATATTGGAAAAAAAGACACAAAGGCAGAATTTATACTTTATTAAGCCCAATCTTTTTTTTTCCTTTCTAGCACATGGGGAAAAGTGAGAATGTGTAAATCACGGAACGGGTGAGATTTGAAGCTGCACACAGACGTTCGTGGTTCGATCCCCGGTACGGGTAGACACATTGGGAGGCGTGTTACCTTAAGACACCTGCTGCCCCTGTTCACCTAGCGGTAAATAGGTGCCTCGATGTTAGCCGACTGATGTGGGTCGCATCCTGGGGACAAAATTATCCTAATTTGCCCGAAATGCTCTGCATAACAAGAGGCTTTCTATAAAGTATGTCATTGATGTCAGCTAGGTCTGTATCACTGATGTCAGCTAGGTCTGTATCACTGATGTCAGCTAGGACTGTATCGCTGATGTCAGCTAGGTCTGTATCACTGATGTCAGCTAGGACTGTATCACTGATGTCAGCTAGGTCTGTATCACTGATGTCAGCTAGGACTGTATCACTGATGTCAGCTAGGATTGTATCACTGATGTCAGCTAGGACTGTATCACTGATGTCAGCTAGGACTGTATCACTGATGTCAGCTAGGTCTGTATCGCTGATGTCAGCTAGGACTGTATCGCTGATGTCAGCTAGGTCTGTATCGCTGATGTCAGCTAGGTCTGTATCGCTGATGTCAGCTAGGTCTGTATCACTGATGTCAGCTAGGTCTGTATCACTGATGTCAGCTAGGTCTGTATCACTGATGTCAGCTAGGTCTGTATCACTGATGTCAGCTAGGTCTGTATCGCTGATGTCAGCTAGGTCTGTATCGTCTGTATCACTGATGTCAGCTAGGTCTGTATCGCTGATGTCAGCTAGGTCTGTATCAGCTAGGTCTGTATGTCAGCTAGGACTGTATCTGTATAGGTCTGTATCGCTGATGTCTAGATGTCAGCTAGGTGTATCTGTAGCTAGGTCTGTATCGCTGATGTCTGATTGCTGTAGGTCTGTATCACTGATGTCAGCTAGGTCTGTATCCCTGATGTCAGCTAGGACTGTATCACTGATGTCAGCTAGGTCTGTAGCTAGGTCGCTGATGTCAGCTAGGTCTGTATCGCTGATGTCAGCTAGGTATCGCTGATATAGGTCTGTATCTCTGATGTCAGCTAGGTCTGTATCGCTGATGTCAGCTAGGTCTATCGCTGATGTCAGCTGTAGCTAGGTCTGTATCGCTGATGTCAGCTAGGTCTGTATCACTGATGTCAGCTAGGTCTGTATCGCTGATGTCAGCTAGGTCTGTATCACTGATGTCAACTAGGTCTGTATCGCTGATGTCAGCTAGGTCTGTATCACTGATGTCAGCTGATGTCAGCTAGGTCTGTATCTGTATCACTGATGTCAGCTAGGTCTGTATCGCTGATGTCAGCTAGGTCTGTATCGCTGATGTCAGCTAGGTCTGTATCACTGATGTCAGCTAGGTCTGTATCGCTGATGTCAGCTAGGTCTGTATCGCTGATGTCAGCTAGGTCTGTATCACTGATGTCAGCTAGGTCTGTATCGCTGATGTCAGCTAGGTCAGCTAGGACTGATGTCAGCTAGGTCTGTATCACTGATATAGGTCATCTGATGTCAGCTAGGTCTGTATCGATGTCAGCTAGATGTATCAGATGTCTAGGTCTGTATCGCTGATGTCAGCTAGGACTGTATCATCTGATGTCAGCTAGGTCTGTATCGCTGATGTCAGCTAGGTCTGTATCACTGATGTCAGCTAGGTCTGTATCGCTGATGTCAGCTAGGTCTGTATCACTGATGTCAGCTAGGTCTGTATCGCTGATGTCAGCTAGGTCTGTATCACTGATGTCAGCTAGGTCTGTATCACTGATGTCAGCTAGGACTGTATCACTGATGTCAGCTAGGTCTGTATCGCTGATGTCAGCTAGGTCTGTATCACTGATGTCAGCTAGGACTGTATCACTGATGTCAGCTAGGACTGTATCACTGATGTCAGCTAGGTTTGTATCGCTGATGTCAGCTAGGTTTGTATCACTGATGTCAGCTAGGACTGTATCACTGATGTCAGCTAGGTTTGTATCGCTGATGTCAGGTGTGTATAAGTTCTGTCATGTACTTGTAGAAATTATTATTATTATTATTATTATTATTATTATTATTATTATTATTATTATTATAGAAATGCAGGTGATCAGAGCTTGAGAATAACTCTTTAAATGAATATAATTTTATTAGAGGTATACAGTATCGATAAATTGGATAATTAGACACATGTGTAACACCTGTATATCTCTTACCTTCAGTCAAGTCTAAGGAACTGAACACCCATCTGGACTATGGGACTGAACTCCTATCAAGGCTAAGGGACTGAACATCTTGTGTCAAGGCTAAGGGACTGAACATCTTGTATCAAGGCTAAGGGACTGAACATCTTGTATCAAGGCTAAGAGACTGAACATCTTGTATCAAGGCTAAGGGACTGAACATCTTGTATCAAGGCTAAGGGATTGAACATCTTGTGTCAAGGCTAAGGGACTGAACATCTTGTATCAAGGCTAAGGGACTGAACATCTTGTACCAAGGCTAAGGGACTGAACATCTGGTATCAAGGCTAATGGACTGAACATATTGTATCAAGGCTAAGGGACTGAACATCTTGTGTCAAGGCTAAGGGACTGAACATATTGTATCAAGGCTAAGGGACTGAACATCTTGTGTCAAGGCTAAGGGATTGAACATCTTGTATCAAGGCTAAGGGACTGAACATCTTGTATAAAGGCTAAGGGACTGAACATCTCGTATCAAGGCTAAGGGACTGAACATCTTGTGTCAAGGCTAAGGGACTGAACATCTTGTGTCAAGGCTAAGGGACTGAACATATTGTATCAAGGCTAAGGGACTGAACATCTTGTGTCAAGGCTAAGGGACTGAACATCTCGTATCAAGGCTAAGGGACTGAACATCTTGTATCAAGGCTAAGGGACTGAACATCTTGTGTCAAGGCTAAGGGACTGAACATCTTGTATCAAGGCTAAGGGACTGAACATCTTGTATCAAGGCTAAGGGACTGAACATCTTGTATCAAGGCTAAGGGACTGAACATCTTGTATCAAGGCTAAGGGACTGAACATCTTGTATCAAGGCTAAGGGACTGAACAGTGGATTGCCTCTGGATAAACCTATCGGAAATAAAGATACCCACATGTTGCACATACCTTATTAATTTAGCAGCGATCAAGTCGAGGAGTTTGTCGAGCAAGATGGGTTTCAACCACTTGAAATTTCCTTCCACTTGGTATCTCTGTAACGGTGTCCATGGTATAGGTTAAAGCTGATACTATGGCTTCTAATATATATCATTTGACTCACAAAACAGTAATAATACGTGAGGGTGTAAGCCACTGGGCCAGTTGGCCGAATGGCTTACGCACTGGCTTGGAGCTTTTGCGACTCATTGGCCACTGGTCATGGAATGGTTATGGATCGGGCCTCGGGGGCGTTGAACCCCGGAATGCCCTCCAGGTAGACTGATTTAAACCCCACCCGTACCGTGGTTTATACCCTTCCATTGGTTGCAGGAACACAGAGCCATCACTAAGCAGACTCCAGGACACAAACACAACTGAAAACAAACGTAATATTTTCACCACTGCTAATGTTCGTTTAAGGATTAATCGTGAGCCCATGACTCTGTGCTCCAAGTGAAACTTTGTGAGCCCATGACTCTGTGCTCCATGTGAAACTTTGTGAGCCCACGACTCTGTGCTCCATGTGAAACCTTGTGAGCCCATGACTCTGTGCTCCATGTGAAACCTTGTGAGCCCATGACTCTGTGCTCCAAGTGAAACCTTGTGAGCCCATGACTGTGCTCCAAGTGAAACCTTGTGAGCCCATGACTGTGCTCCAAGTGAAACCTTGTGAGCCCATGACTCTGTGCTCCAAATGAAACCTTGTGAGCCCATGACTCTGTGCTCCAAGTGAAACCTTGTGAGCCCATGACTCTGTGCTCCAAGTGAAACCTTGTCTTAAGTGACCATTCTGCATCTGCGTCTCTATTATGCAAAGATAATGCAAACAGAAACCTTCAACAACTTCTTCAGCTTCCACTGTTCCTTATCTATCTAACGGTGTTGAATTCTAGAGCACCAGTTCTAAGTATCAATGTTTATCCTTTTAAGGGGTGTGCGCTGATGCTGATGAAGGGGGGGGTCTTCATCCAGGAAATTAGAGCCACCCCCCTCTGCTTCCCCAGATCAAACATAATTACGTTCTACTCTCCACGCTCTGTATTAACCCCCCTTTCCCCTGCAGGTTCAAAACCTCTCCATAATTATTATAATGACGATAATCAATATTTATCTAGCCTCCTTCATATTTGCCAACGACCACATCTTTGGAAAGAAACGCTATAATAAAGTCACTCAGAGAGTAAATTAAGTACGAAGCTCTCACGAGCACTTCGAGCAAACAAGAAGCACGTTTTATCTGTTACAGTGAAGCAGCACATGTTCTGTAACCTCCTTCAGTAATACTCTTTAACAACTCGTGTACCAACACTTCCCATTCTCAAAGGAGTCAAGGGTCACCCCAGGCCATAAAGATACACTTTCCTAAGACATGGTCAAATTGTGTGTACTCACCTAATTGTAGTTGCAGGGATCGATACTCAGCTCCTGTGTGTGTACTTGTGAATATATATATATATATATATATATATATATATATATATATATATATATATATATATATATATATATATATATATACCTCGACCCACAGACCATCCGCATCGGTGTTGCCCTTCGACTTGCCGCCCCTGTTCTCGCCGAACACAGGTGTATTTGTGGCAGTGAAGCAGCAGACCGATTCGGGTACCACGGTCTTGTGTGCCGTAAATCCGAGGGAAAGATTGCCAGACATGAGGAGGTTAATAACATTATCAAGAGGAGCCTCACAACAGCTGGATGCCCAGCAGTAAGGGAGCCACCCCAACTATGCAGATCTGATGGTAGCCAGAAGCGTCCAGATGGTATCACTCTTCAAGCCTGGACAGATGGGAAGCAGGTGGTGTGGGACTATACATGTGCATCTACCTTGGCTGATACCTATCTCCAATACACCAGGGAGGAAGGAGGGGCAGCTGCCAGCTTCAGGGAGTCCCAAAAGTCTAGAAAATATGGAGAACTTGCCTATCATTATATGTTTGTTCCCATAGTCTCAGACCCTTGGCTCATGGGGAAAGAGTGCATCTAAATTCCTTAAGGAGCTGGGAAAAAGACTCATCAGGGTAACTTGGGATCCCAGGGCAGCTAGTTTTCTGTTCCAGCGGCTCAGTGCTGCTGTTCAATGGGGTAAAGCCTACTGTATTTTGGGCTCACGCTCCAGCTCTGAGGAACTGGATGAGATTTTCGCCGTATAATTTGTGGCACACACGTAACAACATGTACTGTATACATGTATTTATAACAACAATGTATCTCTTAAATCTTCTGAACCATATTATATATATATATCTATATATATATATATATATATATATATATATATATATATATATAGATAGATATATATATGCCGTGCCGAATAGGCAGAACTTGCGATCTTGGCTTAAATAGCAACGCTCATCTTGCCATATAGGACAAGTGAAAATTTGTGTATGCAATAATTTCGCCAAAATCATTCTGAACCTAACGAAAAAAATATGTTTCACTGTGTTTGTTTAGTATTAAATTATTGTAAACAAATCTAAAATATATTTAGTTGGGTTAGGCTAAAATAAATTGCTCTTGTTATAATAAGGTTAGGTAAGTTTTCTAAGATCCTTTTGGTGCAAAGTTAAAAAAAATTACATTAACATTAATGAAAAAAATATATCTTTAAACGTATAAGAGAAAATTTCAGAAAGGACTTAATTTTAAATGAGTTCTTGCTAATCGACTAGTTTTACATATTCGGCACAACATATATATATATATATATATATATATATATATATATATATATATATATATATATATATATATATATATATATATATATATATATATATATTGATATATTGCCATTCGTACAATAAATATCTAAACTCGTTAGCTACAAATACTTAGGCTCCCACATAACAAAACAACAGTATCCTTGCTGGCATATGTTCACACTCCCAGAAATCACAAATAATACAATAATAACAGCGATACACACAATCTACATAGCACTGGGTAATAATGAATATCCAGTCGGACTACTTACTGAGCTGCGAATGGCCATCGACGCTAGTTAACGCAGCAGCATTGCTATCAGTCGCTGTGAACTCAGGGGTCACTCTCCAAAGCTTCTTTATCCACCAACGTGGCCATTGATGACAGCCATATCTAATCTGTCAGTGATATTTTTCTGTACTCTCAGATGCGTTGACTACATCTAAGTAAACACATTTTGGTAACTCGTCGACCGAGAGATCAAAAAGTCCGTAACAGCTGTCTTCAGCCAAGGAAGACTTTAATAATTTTTTTCTTCTTTCGCACGTGTTCTGTGCAGGGTAAAGCTCTTGGGCCCTCTTGACCACGGCATGATAGCAGAACTATGCTCTTTTGTGTAGGCAACGGTTAGGTTAGGTTAGGTTAGGCAACGGTTAGGTTAGGTTAGGTTAGGTTAGGTAAGGTTCGTCAGGAAACAGTACAGTTGTTTCCTGACGAGGGTCTTAGATGATGACCCGCCGTTGGAGCTTCTGGTCATCTGACCGAGACCTTCCGCTGGCTTACCAGTCCACCTTTTTTTTTTTAAAAATATGGTTATATTTATAACCATTTAGTGAGCAAATGTAGGTAACATTTATAAACCAATTTTAATACATAATACCTTCATTTAATCACGTTCTTCAGGACATTTGTGTAAACCTGAAATAATGATGATAATATATTTTTAATAATAGTAATATCTATTTATACAAAAAATACAATACGTTTGGAATGCATCTGTACAACTGTAGTTGGATTAGTTTAATATTCTCACACAACAAACACTGTGCTAAATATTTTCAGAAACATTCTCTTATTCATTGCCAGCTTTAATTATACTCTGACAGAAAAGTTATGTGCAGTTTTGCACACACACACACACACACACACACACACACACACACACACACACACACATACACACACACACAGATGCTGTGCGTGCCTCTAACCACAATCTTCAACACATCCCTTGAAACTGGGCTACTACCTGAGAAATGGAAGACAGCTAATGTAGTCCCCATATTTAAGAAAGGAAACAGAAACGAGGCACTAAACTACAGACCTGTGTCTCTGACATGTATTGTGTGCAAAGTCATGGAGAAGATTATCAGGAGGAGAGTGGTCGAACACCTGGAAAGGAACAAGATTATAAATGAAAACCAGCATGGGTTCATGGAAGGCAAATCTTGTATCACAAACCTCCTGGAGTTTTATGACAAGGTAACAGAAGTAAGACACGAGAGAGAGGGGTGGGTAGATTGCGTTTTCCTAGACTGCAGGAAGGCCTTTGACACAGTTCCCCACAAGAGATTAGTGCAGAAGCTGGAGGATCAGGCGCACGTAAAAGGGAGGGCACTGCAATGGATAAGGGAATACCTGACAGGGAGGCAGCAACGAGTCATGGTACGCGAAGAGGTATCACAGTGGGCGCCTGTTACGAGCGGGGTCCCACAGGGGTCAGTTCTAGGACCAGTGCTATTTTTGATATATGTGAACGACATGATGGAAGGAATAGACTCTGAAGTGTCCCTGTTCGCAGATGACGTGAAGTTGATGAGAAGAATTAAATCGGACGAGGATGAGGCAGGACTGCAAAGAGACCTGGACAGGCTGGACATGTGGTCCAGCAACTGGCTTCTCGAATTCAATCCAGCCAAATGCAAAGTCATGAAGATTGGGGAGGGGCAAAGAAGACCGCAGACAGAGTATAGGCTAGGTGGACAAAGACTACAGACCTCACTCAGGGAGAAAGACCTTGGGGTGACCATAACACCGAGCACATCACCGGAGGCACACATCAACCAAATAACCGCTGCAGCATACGGGCGCCTGGCAAACCTGAGAATAGCGTTTCGATACCTTAATAAGGAATCGTTCAAGACACTGTACACTGTGTATGTTAGGCCCATACTGGAGTATGCAGCACCAGTCTGGAACCCACCTGGTCAAGCACGTCAAGAAGTTAGAGAAAGTACAAAGGTTTGCAACAAGGCTAGTCCCAGAGCTCAAGGGAATGTCGTACGAGGAAAGGTTAAGGGAAATCGGACTGACGACACTGGAGGACAGAAGGGTCAGGGGAGACATGATAACGACATACAAGATACTGCGGGGAATAGACAAGGTGGACAAAGATAGGATGTTCCAGAGAGGGGACACAGGGACAAGGGGTCACAACTGGAAGCTGAAGACTCAGACGAGTCACAGGGACGTTAGGAAGTATTTCTTCAGTCATAGAGTTGTCAGCAAGTGGAATAGCCTAGCAAGTGAAGTAGTGGAGGCAGGAACCATACATAGTTTTAAGAAGAGGTATGACAAAGCTCAGGAAGCAGACAGAGAGAGGATCCAGTAGCGATCAGTGAAGAGGCGGGGCCAGGAGCTGAGTCTCGACCCCTGCAACCACAATTAGGTGATTACAATTAGGTGAGTACACACACACACACACACACACACACACACACACACACACACACACACACACACACACACACACACACACACACACACACACACACACACACACACACACACACACACACACACACACACATATGCAAGCGCTCGGCTGCATGATTAGAATTTCATTTCTGTCTCGCGATTATGAGACCGTGAAGGCCAGGTGAATACACAAGTTCAAGAACAGATATGAGTAGGCCCTAGAGGCTAGCAGTCAGTAATACTGATCAGAGTATTCTAGGAGGCGGGGGCCAGAAGCTGAATCTTGACCTCCATAAACACAACTCAGTGAGTACAATTCGCTCACACACACACACACACACACACACACACATACACACACTCACACTCACACACACACACACACACACACACACACACACACACACACACACACTCACACTCACACTCACACACACACACACACACACACACACACACACACACATACACACATACACACATATTCCTACTTACAAGAACTAAAATGAAATTAATAAGGCAGATTAGGTCAGTCCTACTGATGTCTCACAGCCATTTCTGACATCAGTAGATTGAATAGTAGAGAGGGTTCGCTTGACAAGATTCATCATTTATGTGTTATTGATGTATTAATGCAGATGCTTCTCTCCAGATGCTGCATCACAGTCCTCCTGAAAATCTTAACTATAACATAGAAAAAGCAGCGCCCAACGTGGGGCTCGAACCCACGACCCCGAGATTAAGAGTCTCGTGCTCTACCGACTGAGCTAGCCGGGCTTCGTGCCAGTAACACACACTCATACAAATAAACACACACACACACACACACACACACACACACACACACACACACACACACACACACACACACACACGGAGGCCAAGTGTCTGTCGACAAGTGCCTTTGACACAGACATTTGAAATGCAAGGTACATGGGCGATGTACGTAGCATATAAAGAAGCAAAACACGCACTTCACGTACAAAGATATTAGGAAATACTTCTACAAATCACAGAAACAAAGGGAATGAACTAGCAGAGGAGGCCATGGTGACGGTGATCAGCACCATACACAGGGCCAGAGAGGCCAGCGACCAGTCAGACCAGCGAGTGTAGCCTAAGAGGAAGGCAAGTAACCGTCCATATAGCATCCCGCTGTTGTCATTACCCGTCGAGGATATTGTATCTCGTCGTATGAGCAGGTAAGACTCGACCCCCGCAAACACAACTCGTTGAATATAGCGCCGAGTGCACACACTTGCGTATTTTTACGCTCCTATGAATATGTATATCCAGCCGGAAAAATATACTCCCAGTTGGAGCTCCCAACAAGTAAAGAAGAATAAAGACACATGCGGGGAATAATAATATGCAAATGAAATGTCCTTTGTTGTCTCTGTGTTTGTTTATCTGGTGGATTTTTTTATTTTTTTGGGGTTTTCTTCAAGACAGTCGTTTTGTAGTTGTCGCTGTGTTTGTTGTGGTTATGGTTGTTGGAGCGGTGGTGGCGCTGCTGTCCACTGAGATAAGATAAGATAAGATTTCGTTCGGATTTTTAACCCCGGAGGGTTAGCCACCCAGGATAACCCAAGAAAGTCAGTGCGTCATCGAGGACTGTCTAACTTATTTCCATTGGGGTCCTTAATCTTGTCCCCCAGGATGCGACCCACACCAGTCGACTAACACCCAGGTACCTATTTGCTGCTAGGTGAACAGGACAACAGGTGTAAGGAAACGTGTCGAAATGTTTCCACCCGCCGGGAATCGAACCCGGACCCTCCGTGTGTGAAGCTGGAGCTTTAGCCACCAGGCCACCGGGCCACCGTGATCATCTGGACCTGGACCTGGATACACTCTGCATACACTCTCAAGGATGAAGCTGCTACATCTCCTGGGCCTCTTCAAGGGTATTGAATTACAGATCTTAATCATTACTGAATGCTCGTTTAATATCACGTGCGGATTAAACTCTTGTTACCGTCATTTAGAGTTCATTAAACTTAACACTTCATACTGAAGAGGTTTGTTCTTGTATGTCTACTACTCGTGTTGATTTTAAACTTACTCGCCCCTGTATCCTCTACGGTCCAAATAATTTTGAACTGTATCTTTATTGTCTCGAACGGTGTGGCTGTCATCTCTGTTCCTTCGTTACTTCAGTCAGTGGGAGCCTCATCTCTTCAGGATGTCAATTCATCTGTACCTTTTCATATTTGTTATGTGTTGAAGGCATGAGTATTGCATGTGTGGCAGTGTTGCATATATGTAGCAGTGTTGCATATGTATGACATGTGTGTGGCAATGTTGCACATGTGTATTAGTTGCATATGTATGGAAGTGTTGCATATGCTGCTGCAAAATCGTGTTTCTGTGCTCCTCGGGTCATGTATTCCAGTATTAGTTCTTTCTTCAGTTTTAGCCATAACACCGACCATCTATGACTGGCTGCTCCACCAACAGTATATAACATGATCGGCGTATGTACCAGTGGTAAAAAAAAATGCATGTATGTGACTATCCATTTTAAGCATCGTTTTTTATGTTCGTAGAATTGAGGCTATGCTTACGGTGTTCCATCGGTGTTCCATTTTCAGTGTTCGGCTTCGTATACCTTCATTGATTCCAGTGGTTGTAAGACACACTACGTAGTATTGAATCCAAGTGCAGCATTCTACCTCTGTACAGAAATATTTTTGAAAGTATCCTGAAAGTGAAGACTCCGTCTTGTACAGTACATAAAGATCCAGAGCAAAATCTCATTTATATGGTCAAAATCCATTAGCAGTTTCTTTGGTTATTTTACTAGAACCCAGATTGTGGATTTATATCCGCCTTATTTAAAAAATTTCTTCTGTAAATGCACTCTGGATCCTCATAATTATATCTCGCACATTTCCATCTTTAATTTTGCCTATCATATTTTTTGTATAAAGATGAATAGGAAAGTTAATTGCAGTTAATTTTTTTATATTATTTATTTTGCAAGGAGTGGGTGGCTATTTACCAAAAATGTTCTCACTTAATTGTAGATGTGGGAATCGAATCTCTGCTCCTGGCCTCACCTCTTAACTGGTCTTGACCGGGCTCACTTATTCATGGTTTCATGGGTATTATCATACATATTCCAGAAGCTACGTATAGAATCTGCTTCAACATTTTCTTCAACCAGCGTATTCCATTTTCTGGCCATCGGGAGGTTGAATGAATATTCCCTGATTCCCTTCTGTGTTTTTTTTTCCTCCAATATATTTTCTTTTAGTTCCTTTTCATAGTTTATTTCCCTTAACCAAGGCCCTAGTCTCATAAGAACATAAGAATGGAAGATCACTGCAGAAGGCCCACTGGCCCATTGCAATCCTCTTCACATTGTCCAGCTCCTGAACATATTTGGTCAGGTGTGTGTTCAGTGCTGGCGCTGCATACTCTATGAGTAACACATTCTTATGTCTACAAGGTGTCTATTTGATAAAGTTATTTAACTGAAGTGAGTTTCTAACAATATGCTGGTAGATGAGTAAGATACGTTTGCAACAGGTTGTAACTTTATATCCTCAAGTCTAGGTAAAAAAGATACCATAATATTGCACTTGTGTCTGAAACGTCTGATTGTCAATATTGTATACCGCGGGGGCGTTGATCCCCCGCAACACTCTCCAGGTATAGTCCAGGTAACAATTTGCTGGCTGCTCTGATGGACCCTCCTAGATCTGTCTCAGTGTATGAGGCTCGTACACGAATTGATCTCCATTCTCAGATAATTTTTTCTTTGTGCTTTTCACATCCCAGAGTACTATTTTTTCTATGTGGTCTTCTCCCTCTTCTCTCGCTTTTCATAACATTGTATTTGCTGGGATCAAATTCTAGCAGCCACTTTTCTGACCATCCCTGCTGTTTATCCACATCATTTTCTGACCTTCCGTTGTAGTTTACATTCCCCTCATTAGATTAAATCATAAACAGCGATACTTCAAAAGAGCTCTAGCTCTTGTAACTTGGCGTTTCTACGTAGTAGATACAGCTTTGGCTCCAATACTACTTTCTCTTATATGAATAGACTTTTGAGACTTCAGAATGTATTCACATATTGTAGTTATAAAATCTAAATGTAATTGACGTTTTGTATTTCCGTCTTTGCACTTGGTTCGTGTTTTACAAGATTTTGTATAGGATGATTTGACTTTAACAACTCAGGAAACAGCAGGACTGGAACCCTAACCTAAAGACGGTGCAGGATCAGCCGGGCTGTGGTTCGTACGTTGGATTGCGTGCAGCCAGCAGTAACAGCCTCGTTGATCAGGCCCTGATCCACCGGGAGGCCTGGTCGTGGACCGGGCCGCGGGGGCGTTGATCCCCGGAATGCCCTCCAGGTAGCCAGGTAGCCTCCAGGTAGGTAGGTAGCCTCCAGGTAG